>NC_068430.1:18250571-18850571 GCF_023373465.1 Oncorhynchus keta | reverse complement strand
TTGCTCATTTCTAAACAAAACAAATACTATGGGGGATATTTTAATCACTCAAAAGTCTATTTTACATGGGATTCAGAATTACTTTTCGGGACCTTTAACTTTATTTCCCATCCTTGTAGCTGCTTCTTAATTTAATAATACATTGATTAAAAGCAATAAATTGTTTTCAACTTTAAATTCTTAACATGAAATATAACTAATAATAACTAACACATTGTTTGAATGCTAATGATTTTATCTGTCCTTTGTCAATGTTTAGCTAATCAAGTCTAATTAAAATATCTGGTCCATAAATTATGGATACATTTTGGTCATAAGTCAGGCCTGGAAAACCTTTTGCTCACTCTATGAAAGGGCATTATAAAGACAGGATAATCTGGAATTAATGTGTACCAATTAACCTTTATGTTTAGTCATTCTGAAGTGGCTAAGTCGTTGTCTTGCCAACTTGAACACTGCCACAACCCAGTTGGTCCTTAGAGAAAAATTCAAATTGCATCCCAAGCTTAGGACAGCTTTCAGCTCTATCATACAGCTATTCTTTGTGCCATTAATTATTGGATTATTTAGGCCAATAAAGACCAGTTTTGCATTAGAACTGTCAATATAGATGCTGACATTTTGAATCTAAATTCTGATATTTATTCTACAGATGTTGAACATCTGCACTGGGTCCAGACGTTAAAAGATGCTCATATGGCTATCGAGGCTAATCTTCAGTGGGAGTGTAGGGCGAGCGGTAAACCTAAACCCGTGTACAGATGGCTGAAGAACGGGGAGCCCCTGGTGTTGGAGGTGAGAATGACTACAGAATTTGAATGTGTAATTGTGCAATCCCATTAAGAACTAGTCTAACCATCTTAAGACCCCTTTTCATCTCAGATCAAAGACATGAGATCAAACATTAAGCCAATTTTTATTTCAGAATTCTACCCATCAAAGTTTGCTGCAAAGGTCACACACAATCATCAGAGATATTACAATCATCAGAGATATTACAGGGCATATAAAACTGATACGCACAGGAAACTTTTGAGCATGAAAAACCCAGCAGCCTTGTAGTTTTTAACACAAACCGCTGCGCCTGGCACCTGCTACCATACTCCGTTCAAAGGCACTTAAATATTTTGTCTTGCCCATTCACCCTCTGAAAGGCACACATACACAATCCATGTCTACATTTTCACAATTGCTTATAAATCCTTCTTTAACCTGTCTCCACACTTTCATCTACACTGATTGAAGAAGATTTAACACGTGACATCGATAGAGGATCATAGCTTTCACCTGGATTTACCTGGTCATTCTATGTTAATGTTTTCTATACTCAGTGTGCAGTACCAGTCAAACTCAAACATTTGGGCCCTTATACTCATTCAAGGGTTTTTCTTTATTTCTACTATTTTCTGCATTGTAGAGTAATAGTGAAGACACATGATGTAGTAACCAAAAGTGTTAAACAAATCAAAATAGATTTGAGTTGGGAGATTCTTCAAAGTAGCCACCCTTTGCCTTGATGACAGCTTTGTGCACTCTTGGCATTCTCTCAACCAGCTTCATGAGGTAGTCACCTGGAATGCATTTCAATTAACAGGTGTTTCTAGTTCATTTGTGTAATTTATTTTCTTCTTAATGCGTTTGAGCCAATCAGTTGTGTTGTAACAAGTTAGCGGTGGTATACAGAAGAGAGTCCTATTTGATAAAAGCTCAAATAAGCAAAGCGAAATGACAGTCCATCATGACTTTAAGGAACATTTCAACAAAATCAAATCAAATCAAATTTTATTTGTCACATACACATGGTTAGCAGATATTAGTGCGAGTGTAGCGAAATGCTTGTGCTTCTAGTTCCGACAATGCAGTAATAACTAACAAGTAATCTAGCTAACAATTCCAAAACTACTACCTTATAGACACAAGTGTAAGGGGATAAAGAATATGTACATAAAGATATATGAATGAGTGATGGTACAGAGCGGCATAGGCAAGATACAGTAGATGGTATTGACTGCAGTATATACATATGAGATGAGTATGTAAACAAAGTGGCATAGTTAAAGTGGCTAGTGATACATGTATTACATAAGGATGCAGTAGATGATATAGAGTACAGTATATACGTATATATATGAGATGAATAATGTAGGGTATGTAAACATTATATTAGGTAGCATTGTTTAAAGTGGCTAGTGATATATTTTACATAATTTCCCATCAATTCCCATTATTAAAGTGGCTGGAGTTGAGTCAGTGTGTTGGCAGCAGCCACTCAATGTTAGTGGTGACTGTTTAACAGTCTGATGGCCTTGAGATAGAAGCTGTTTTTCAGTCGCTCGGTCCCAGCTTTGATGCACCTGTACTGACCTCGCCTTCTGGATGATAGCGGGGTGAACAGGCAGTGGCTCGGGTGGTTGTTGTCCTTGATTATCTTTATGGCCTTCCTGTGACATCGGGTGGTGTAGGTGTCCTGGAGGGCAGGTAGTTTGCCCCCGGTGATGCGTTGTGCAGACCTCACTACCCTCTGGAGAGCCTTACGGTTGTGGGCGGTGCAGTTGCCGTACCATGTGGTGATACAGCCCGACAGGATGCTCTCGATTGAGAAATTGCAGCACAAATAAATGCTTAATGGAGTTCATGTAACAGACACATCTCATCATCAACTGTTCAGAGAAGACTGCATGAATCAGGCCTTCATGGTTGAATTTCTACAAAGAAACCACTACTAAAGGACACAAATAATAAGAAGAGACTTGCTTGAGCCAAGAAACACGAGCAATGGACATTAGACCGGTGTAAATCTGTCCTTTGGTCTGAGTCTAAATTTGAGATTTTTGTTCCAACCGCTGTGTCTTTGTGAGATGCGGAGTAGGTGAACGTATGATCTCTGCATGTGTGGTTCCCTGTGTTCCATGTGTGCGCTTAGTGGGACTATCATTTGTTTTTCAACAGGACATTGTCCCAAAACACACCTCCAGGCTGTGTACGGGCTATTTGACCAAGAAGGAGAGTGCTGCATCATTTACCTGGGGCCAGATTCACAAACCTTCTTAAGGAAAAAATGGCAGTTAAGAAGAAAGGTCTTCTTAACTATAAACTTAAGGAGAAAGTTAAGCTAAGTTGCTATTCCTCCAAAAGGTTATTGGAAATTATCTTGCGCTATTTCTTATGTTTCTCCTTAAGCAAATTATTGGAAATGTTCTTTAAATTCCAAGATGGCTAAACCCTTGTCTTAAACTCAGGACAGTGAGAGAAAAATATAATGAAAGCAATTGAACATGTTTAATTCACACAAACTTCATCTGAAAGTGTCAGTATTTATTATTTAAAACCCAAGAACATGTTTTAGAATAGTAATCTCAGTTGGAAATTTGCTAACATGATTGCCATTGCTAGCTAGCTAGCTAGCTAGCTAAATCAGTTGCCTAGCAACAAATATCTTAAGATGATACGGAGGAGGATATTGGAGGAGTTTGTAAGAAAATCATTAAATCTTAAGAAATTGTTGAGGAATTGCACTTACGAATTATCTTATTGCACTTACGAATTATCTTATAAACTTATGATTTTTTTTTCTTAAGCAGCTTAAGTTTTTGCGTAATAATTGTTTTGTGAGTCTGGGCCCTGGCCACCACAATCACCTGACCTCTACCCAATTTAGATTTGTTGGGATGAGTTGGACCGCAGAGTGAAGGAAAAGCAGCCAACAAGTTCTCAGCATATGTGTGGAACTCCTTCAAGACTTTTGGAAAAGCATTCCAGGTGAAGCTGGTTGAGAGAATGCCAAGAGTGTGCAAAGCTGTCATCAAGGCAAAGGGTGGCTACTTTGAAGAATCTTTAACACTTTTTTGCTTACTACATGATTCCATATGTGTCATTTCATAGTTTTGATGTCTTCACTATTATTCTACAATCTAGAAAATGATAAAAATAAAGAAAAACCCTTGAGTGAGTAGGTGTCCAAACTTTTGACTGGTACTGTATATTTAAGCAACAAGGCCCGAGGAGGTATTGTATATGGTGCCTGGACACATCCCTTAGCCGTGGTATATTGGCGATATATCACAAACCCCCGAATTGCCGTATTGCTATTATAAACGGGCTACCAACGTAATCTTAGCAGTAAAAATACATGTTTTGTCATACCGTGATATACCACGGCTGTTAGCCAATCAGCATTCAGGGCTTGAACCACTCAGTTTATAATTGGAGTTTTATCACACATTTCACATCCTATACTGAGATGTGTTATTGAGGGTGTATCTCTCTTGTTACCAGGACAGGATACTTTTAGAAGGTGGACGATTGGCCATATCCAGGATCAACCTGTTGGACTCTGGGATGTACCAGTGCCTGGCAGAGAACGAACATGGAGTCATCTATGCCAGCGCTGAACTCAAGGTTGTAGGTAAGTATATCTGGATGACTCTAGTCTGTAGTATTTTTTTTGTCTTATTTAAAAAAAACTGAAGCCAGAGACACAGCAAGGTTAAGACATGTACTAACGCTGTCAGTAGAAATTAACAGAAAGTAAATATCAGCTGAGCCATGGTTTTTAGCCACATTTACATAATTACTTGATAAAGAAAGTCAGCCAGTGGTTTTTCATGAAATTACATTTTTCTAATTGACTATGATGCGTTTGACAGTTTGGCTAATGCATACATACGGTAGCTAGCTGCTGTGCCACTGCCTCGTCAAAGAGAACAGAATGGTTTCAACAGGGTTTGTTCTGTTCCCTATGCAGCCTCTGCACCTGACTTCTCCAAGAGTCATGTGAAGAAGTCCATGCTGATCCAGAGAGGGGGGGAGGTGATAATGGAGTGCCGTCCCCATGCGTCCCCAAGGGCCTCCATCTCCTGGCGGAGAGGGGGAGAGTTTCTGAAGGACAGCAGGAGGTACTGTCGCAATAGGGTCGTTCCATGAAATAAGTGCCTTTTTGTATTTTAGGTAGAAATTGTGCACTAATATTGAATTTTAAAAGCCTGTTATGTTAACTGAATCTCCCTTCAGTACAGACGACATGGAGAAATGAATACATCTAAATGTTAATATGAATTAAGGCTTTCTAAAGCTCTGTCAACCGTGTCACTTCTAGGAAGACTTCATTCCAGAATGTATCCAAGGTTCACCATCACTGTAAAGCACTAGCTAAAAAGTCATTTCTGAAGATGAATCACATGAAAGAAATAGTGATTTGTTTAGGTCTGTCCCTCATTTTAAGGTCAACCCTGTTACGTGAACTGAACTCTCGTTTTAATATGTTTAAAATATTCCTTTTTTAATTTAAAATTGGTTGGTTTTAGAAACATTGTACAATCATTGAGTAAATGCAGGTGAGCTGGTTCTACAATTTTTTTTGCCATTTTCTGGTGTTTTGTGGTGGAAAACTGAGCGTGTCGAGCATAACACAACATCAACCCTGTTACCCATAGATAGACAGCTAGAAATGTTTTACAATTGCATTTTTGGTGAAGCTTGCATTCAATTGCATCTCCCTGTTGCACACAACAAGCTTCCATTCCCCCTGTCACAGGGGAATTTATGGCTGATTTTGGATGAAATCGTCAACCCTGTTACTTTATTTGGCACTTAATAGGCACTAACTATAGTATTTTTGTCAAAAGGCACCGAATTGGTGGAATGACCCAATAACAGTACCAATCGCTGCTCATGCCACTGATGGCTCGTGTATAAGGGCCATTCTCCTGGGAACTTGCTAGTCTCTCGGGCTCAACGCTGTTTGTGCCTCTAATCAAGGGGACGGTGACGTGGTGTGGGTGCTTTTTGCTAACATTCTCTCTTTTGCCTGTAGTTCAATAGAGATGTCCAGAACCTTGCTAGAAGCCTGTATATCTCTGTATTCAGGGATGTTCTATACAACACCTTCACAGTTATGGTAGGGACTTTCATGTTCATTATGATGACCTTGGTCTTTCAAGCTTGTATTCAGCCATTGTTATAAATGATACCTTGTAACCTCTCATGCAAGCCTCATAGCCTCACAGCCTCACAGCTTCACAGCTGACAAGTTCACTTGAGGTACTAGTCTTAGCACAGAAGGTCTGTGGGGACAGTGGAACTGCTGCATAACCCTGCTGCAGCTACACTAAACTATAGTAAATTACTGTACTGCAGTCCTCTGAGAGAAAGACTCTGCCAAAAGCAGGCTGTGGACCAAGAGCTGGAGAATAACATATCCAGGATACCACCGCCCACCCTCTCCCTCTCTGTGTGTGTGTGTGTGTGTGTGTGTGTGTGTGTGTGTGTGTGTGTGTGTGTGTGTGTGTGTGTGTGTGTGTGTGTGTGTGTGTGTGTGTGTGTGTGTGTGTGTGTGTGTGTGTGTGTGTGTGTGTGTGTGTGTGTGTGTGTGTGAGAGAGTGAGAGAGAGAGAGAGAGAGAGAGAGAGTGCAAGAACAAACTATGTGAACTCTTTGGAATTACCTGGATTTCTGCATTAATTGGTCATCAAATTTTATCTGATCTTCATCTAAGTCACAACAATAGACAAACATAGTGTGCTTAAAACTAATAACACACAAAGTATAGTATTTTATCTTGTCTATATTGAATACATCATTTAAACATTCACAGTGTGAAAGTATGTGAACCCATAGGCTAATGACTTCTCCAAAAGCTAATTGGAGTCAGGAGTCAGCTAACCTGGAGTCCAATTAATGAAACGAGATTGGAGATGTCGGTTAGCGCTACCTTGCCCTATAAAAACACTCACAAAATTTGAGTTTGCTATTCACAAGAAGCATTTCCTGTTGTGAACCATGCCTCGAACAAAAGACATCTCAGAAGACCTAAGATTAACAATTGTTGACTTGCATTAAGCTGGAAATGGTTATAAAAGTTTCTCTAAAAGCCTTGATGTTCATCAGTCCACGATAAGACAAATTGTCTTTAAATGGAGGAAGTTCAGCACTGTTGCTACTGCAGTCCCCCAAAAACGTTGCTACACGTCTAAAGTTTGAAACAGTACACCTGGATGTTCCACAGCACTACTGGCAAAATATTCTGTGGACAGATGAAACTACAGTATAGTTGTTTGGAAGGAACATACAACACTATGTGTGGAGAAAAGGCACATCACACCAACATCAAAACCTCATCCCACCTGTAAAGTATGGTGGAGGGAGCATCATGGTTTGGGGCTGCTTTGCTGCCTCGGGGCCTGGACCGCTTGCTATCATCGACGGAAAAATGAATTCCCAAGTGTATCAAGCCATTTTTGCAGGAGAATGTTAGGTTATCTGTCTGCCAATTGAAGCTCAACAGAAGTTGGGTGATGCAACAGGACAATGACCCAAAACACAGAAGTAAATCAACAACAGAATGGCTTCAATAGAAGAAAATATGCCTTCGGGAGTGGCCCAGTCAGAGTCCAGACCTCGACCCAATTGAGATGCTGTGGCATGACGTCAAGAGAACAGTTCACACCAGACATCCCAAGAATATTGCCGAACTGAAACAGTTTTGTAAAGAGGAATGGTCCAAAATTCCTCCTGGCCGTTGTGCAGGTCTGATTTTCAATTACAGAAAACGTTTGGTTGAGGTTATTAAATCCAAGGTTTCACATACTTTTTCCACCCTGCACTGTGAATGTTTACATGGTGTGTTCAATAAAGACATGAAAACGTAAAATGTGTGTGTTACTAGTTTAAGCAGACTTTGTTTGTCTATTGTTGTGACCTAAATAAAGATCAGATCAAATTTCATGACCAAATTATGTAGAAATCAAGGTATTTCCAAAGGGTTCACATACTTTTTCTTGCCACTTTACATTACTCAGCCTAAACATCAGCGCCACAGGTAACTTCCACAAAGCTGTGAACGATGAGAGAAACCAGGCAAGAAAGGCCTTCTATGCCATCAAAAGGAACATAAAATTCGATATACCAATTAGGATCTGGCTAAAAATACTTGAATCAGTTATAGAATTCATTGCCCTTTATGGTTGGGAGGTCTGGATTCTGCTCACCAACCAAGGTGGCAAACACAAAATGGGACAAACACCAAATTGAGACTCTGCATGCAGAAAATATCCTCTGTGTACAACGTAAAACACCAAATAATGCATGCAGAGCAGAATTAGGCCGATACCCGTTAATTATCAAAATCCAGAAAAGAGCCGTTAAATTTTACAACTACCAAAAAATAATTTATTCTCAAATCTTCCATAACAAAGCCATCACCTACATTGAAATGAACCTGGAGAAGAGCCCCCTAAGCAAGCTGGTCCTGGGGCTCTGTTCACAAACACAAACAGACCACACAGAGCCCCAGGACAGCAACACAATTAGACCCAACCAAATCATGAGAAAACAAAAAAATAATTACTTGACACATTGGAAAGAATTTACAAAAAGAACAGAGCAAACTAGAATGCTATTTAGCCCTAAACAGTGGGTACACAGTGGCAGAATACCTGACCACCATGACTGATCCAAAATTAAGAAAGTGTTTGACTATGTACAGATTCAGTGAGCAGCATAGTCTCGCTATTGAGAAAGGCAGACCTGGCTCTCAATAGAAGAGGCTATGTGCACACTGCCCACAAAATTAGGTGGAAACTGAGCTGCACTTCCTAAACTCCTCCCAAATGTGTGACCATATTAGAGACCCACATTTCCCTCAGATTACACAGAACCACAAAGAATTTGAAAACAAATCCAATTTTGATAAACTCACATATCTATTGGGGAATTTTTTTGCAATCACAGCATAAATATTTGTGACCTGTTGCCACAAGAAAAGGGCAACCCTTGAAGAATAAACACCATAAATATAACCCTTGGGGGCGGCAGCGTAGCCTAGTGGTTGGACTAGTAACCGGAAGGTTGTGAGTTCAAACCCCCGAGCTGACAAGGTACAAATCTGTTGTTCTGCCCCTGAACAGGCAGTTAACCCACTGTTCCCAGGCCGTCATTGAAAATAAGAATGTGTTCTTAACTGACTTGCCTGGTTAAATAAAGGTAAAAATAAAAATAAAAAAATATTTATGTTCCATTTTGTACTTGAACTATTTGCACATCATTACAACATTTGAAATGTCTTTTCTTTTGGAACTTTTGTGTAATGTTTACTGTTAATATTGTATTGTTTATTTCACTTTTGTTCATTATCTATTTCACTTGCTTTGGTAATGGAAACGTATGTTTCGTATGCCAATGAAGCCCCTTAAATTAGAGAGAGGGAGCTCATCAGCAGCACAGTGTACTCCTCCCACACTCCATCTAATTCTGCATCTTTAATTGGGGTAGTGTGGTTGAGTCAGATGGAGGGTGAACAGGAGCCTTGGAGGTACTGCTGCTTTTAGGCTGTGGCCTGAATCGATATGTGCTGCCACATTTCCATAGTCTTTTCGTAACTCAGTGGACGTGCCTCAACATGTGATATTTTTGTCAATAAATCTGCCCAAAGCACCCTATGTCAGGCATGGTCTCAGCTCAGCCTGAGTGAATTCATATTTTTAAGAGCTGCAGTGAAATTGTTTGATTTCTGAGCTTGCAGTTCACAGCTTTTGTTTTTGATTTGCTGGAACAGAGTGTCACGATAGCTAGGAGTTCGTAGCATTGTTTATGCATGTTTACATTTGTTACATTTTGTTATATTTTTAAATAAAGTACAAGCATTAAAAACCCAATGTTTGTGGAATTTGGCAAACAATGAATGAAAACAACTTCATTGTTAGGAGGTTACTTTTGTTACGTTGTATAAAGTAAACCACTTTGTAATCTAGATTGTGATGTGGAAGTTATACAAACAATGGGGAAAATGTTGCAAATAAACAATTGAAGTGTGAAGTTTACATACACTTAGGCTGGACTCATTAGAACTTGTTTTTCAACCACTCCACAAATTTCTTGTTAACAAACTATAGTTTTGGCAAGTCGGTTAGGACATATCATTTGTGCATGACACAAGTCGTTTTTCCAACAATTGTTTACAGACAGATTATTTATGAACTGTATCACAATTCCAGTGGGTCAGAAGTTTACATACACTAAGTTAACTGTGCCTTTAAACAGCTTGGAAAATTCCAGAAAATGATGTTGTGGCTTTAGAAGCTTCTGATAGGCTAATTTACATAATTTGAGTCAATTGGAGGTGTACCTGTGGATGAAATTTCAAGGCTTTACTTCAAACTCAGTGCCTCTTTGCTTGACATCATGGGAAAATCAAAAGAAATCAGCCCTCCACAAGTCTGGTTCATGCCTGAAGGTAGCACGTTCATCTGTACAAACAATAGTACGCAAGTATAAACACCATGGGACCACGCAGCCGTCATACTGCTCAGGAAGGAAGAGATGAGATGAACATACTTTGGTGCGAAAAGTGCAAATCAATTGCAGAACAACAGCAAAGGACCTTGTGAAGATGCTGGAGGAAACAGGTACAAAAGTATCTATATCCACAGTAAAACGAGTCCTGTATCGACATAACCTGAAAGGTCGCTCAGCAAGGAAGAAGCCACTGCTCCAAAACCACCATAAAAAGCCATTCTAAGAATTGCAACTGCAAAATAGAACTGTTTGGCCATAATGACCACCGTTATGTTTGGAGGAAAAAGGGGAAGGCTTGCAAGCCGAAGAACACCATCCCAACCGTGAAGCACGGGGGTGGCAGCATCATGTTGTGGAGGTGCTTTTCTGCAGGAGGGACTAGTGCACTTCATATAAAAAATGGCATCATGAGGGAGGAAAATGATGTGGATATATTGAAGCAACATCTGAAGATATCAGTCAGGAAGTTAAAACTTGGTTGCAAATGGGTCTTCCAAATGGACAATGACCCCAAGCATACTTCCAAAGTTGTGGCAAAATGGCTTAAGGACGACAACAGTCAAGGTATTGGAGTGGCCATCACAAAGCCCTGACCTCAATCCTGTAGAAAATGTGTGGGCAGAACTGAAAAAGCATTTGCGAGCAAGGAGGCGTACAAACCTGACTCAGTTACACCAGCTCTGTCAGGAGGAATGGCCCAACTTATTGTGGGAAGCTTGTGGAAGGCTACCTGAAACGTTTGACCCAAGTTAAACAATTTAAAGGCAATGCTACCAAATACTAATTGAGTGTATGTATGCTTCTGGCCCACTGGGAATGTGATGAAAGAAATAAAAGCTGAAATAAATAATTCTCTCTATTGTTATTCTGACATTTCATGTTCTTAAAATAAAATGACCTAAGACATGGAATTTTTACTAGGATTAAATGTCAGGGATTGAGAAAACTGAGTTTAAATGTATTTGGCTAAGGTGTATGTAAACTTCAACTGTACCTTTGACTGTTGCTTTGCACCTCAGAACTGTACCGTATTTTACAAGTCTGGATGAGTATACAGTATACTTTATGAGTATACTTTCCGACTTCAACTGTATGTAGTCTACAATCGTCCCTGATTAGTATTTCAGTAATGTGCCTTTTTCAACATTGTTGCTCGAGTTTCCTCAGTATCTCACTGTGTCCAGACAGCCAGCTACAAGTGAGATGGCTCTTTAGTCATATCTGCTTTCATTACCTTTTGGAAATGGCTTTTAGTGTGTCGATAGGATCTCACACATGTTGTATAATTACAAGGCCGCAGGTAAAGATTCCAATTCGGAGTGAATCATCTCTCACTGTTGTTCTGCTCTCTTCTCCTTCCCCTATCCTCATTGGCCTTAGTGTCCCACTGTGTATTCTATTAAAATGCACATTTAATCTTTTGTGCTTTCAATAGCATGTCGACCCAACAGCAAATCTGTTCTGCTTCAACTAAGATAATTGCTCTGTTCTGAAATGTGCAAATGTCCTTGTAGAGAATTCAGTCTTCTAGACAATTCAGTTTTAAATTCATGAAATACTTGTCATTCAAACTACAACATGGATGTAGGCTATTTAAGCAATAAGGCCCGAGGGGATGTGGTATATGGCCAATATAACACGGCTAATGACTGTTCATAGGCACGACGCACTGCTTGTATATTGGCCATATATCACAAACCCCTGGGTTGCCTTATTGCTATTATAAACTAGTTACCAATGTAATTAGAGCAGTAAAAATAAATGTTTTGTCATAACCATGGTATAGGGTCTGATATACCACAGCTTTCAGCCAATCAGCATTCAGGGTCTCGTACCACCCAGTTTATAATCGAGATGAAGCCACAAGTGTTGATGTATTTGAATGCTTATCATCCTTTAGAATCCCTATATAACCCAGTCAGTGCTATCAAATCATTACTGATCCTGATAACAACAGTTGTCTGTTCCTTAATTTTTGTCAGACGGACTATTATGGAGGATGGAACTCTCCGTATCACCAACATCAGCAAATCAGACGGAGGGAGGTACACCTGTGTGGCCAGGAACCCCTTTGGGACATCAAGCAGTACTGGTACTCTGGTGGTGAAAGGTACTTTTCCGGACACGGATTTCACTACCTTTTAAGCAGATGGTTTAAACCTGTGTTTAGAGGGGGAAATACTAAGCCAAGCATGAAATTGATAATGAAATATATAGTTGTTTTATGTTCCTGCTGGTTTGACAGAAACATAACTCATCATCCTTGGTTTTGTCAGCCGTGAGTTATTGGTCACACAGCAGAGGGGAGAAAATCCCTGGCATCTAGAGTAGTGAGGAGAGAGATGTTATGTTCCACCCAAGTCAGATATTTCATGTTGATTTAAAAATAAGAGCTGTTGTTTAAATGTGTTGATTTGGCTGTTTTAATAACTGATGGTTGTACATGGAGTATTAATTTGACACCATCATTGCATTATGATGAATTATTCTGCCTCAAGGCTATATCAATACAACAACAAAAAACATCTCCAAACATGTTAATTGGATTGAAAGGAATAAGCATTTAATTTAAAACATCTTGTCAACATGATCAGGTCATTTTTCCAGCAGCAGGCCTATATTCAAATATTGTAGCACGGTTCCAGTAACACATGATCCTGTGTTTGTTTTTCTGTGTTGTCAAACAGAGCCAACCAAGATAACGGTTCCACCACTGAGTGTGGATGCCACTGTGGGACAGAGCATCGTGTTGCCATGTGAAGTGTCCCGAGACTCCTCCCTGGATCCCACCTTTAAGTGGTTCTTCAACGGCAAACTCATTGATTTTAACAAACAGGACCACTTTGAGATGATAGGAGGGGTATGTACCTACACTGCCTTCAGAAAGTATTCAGACTCCTTGAATTGTTCCACATTTTGACACGTTACAGCCGTAATTCAAAAAATGATTAAAATATTTTTTTCCCCCCATATCAATCTACACACAATAATGACAAAGCAAAAATTTACAAATTTGTAATTTTTTTGCTTATAGGAATATTACAGCCCGGACTTGAACCCAATCTAACATCTCTGGAGAGACCTGAAAATAGCTGTGCAGCAACGCTCCCCATCCAACCTGACAGTTACCTAAGTATTCAGTCTCTTTACTAAGTTCTTTGTTGAAGCACCTTTGGCAGCGATTACAGCCTCAAGTCTTCTTGGGTATGACGCTACAAGCTTGGCACACCTCTGTTTGGGGAGTTTCTCCCATTCTTCTCTGCGGATTCTCTTAAGCTCTTTCGGGTTGGATAGGGATTGTTGCTGCACGGCTATTATCAAGTCTCTCCAGAGATGTTCGATTGGGTTCAAGTCCGGGCTTTGGCTCAAGGACATTCAGTCAAGGACATTCAGAGACTTGTCCCGAAGCCACTCCTGTGTTATCTTGGCTGTGTGCTTAGGGTCGTTGTCCTGTTAGAAGGTGAACCTTCACCCCAGTCTGAGGTACTGAGCACTCTGGAGCAGGTTTTCATCAAGGATCTCTCTGTACATTGCTCCGTTCATCTTTGCCTCGATCCTGACTAGTTTTCCCTGCCGCTGAAAAACATCCCCACAGCATGCTTCACCATAGGGATGGTGCCAGATTTCCTCCAGATGTGACGCTTGACATTCAGGCCACAGAGATCAATCATCAGACCAGAGAATCTTGTTTTTCATGGTCTGATAGTCTTTAGGCGCTTTTGGCAAACTTCAAGTGAGCTGTCATTCGCCTTTTACTGAGGAGTTGCTTCCGTCTGTCTACTCTACTATAAAGGCCTGATTGGTGGAGTGCGGCAGAGATGGTTGTTCATCTGGAAGGTTCTCCCATCTCCACAGAGGAACTCTAGAGCTTTGTCAGAGTGACCATTTGGTTCTTGGTCACTTCCCTGACAAAGGCCCTTTTCACCCGATTGCTCAGTTTGGCCAGGCGGACAGTTCTAGGAAGAGTCTTGCTGGTTCCAAACTTCTTCCATTTAAGATTTATTGAGGCCACTGTGTTCTTGGGGACCTTCAATGCTGCAGAAATGTTTTGGTACCCTTCCCCAGATCTGTGCCTCGACACAATCCTATCTCTGAGCTCTACGGACAATTCCTTCAACCTCATTGCTTGGTTTTTGCTCTGACAAGCACTGTCAACTGTGGGACCTTATATAGACAGGTGTGTGCCTTTCCAAATCATGTCCAATCAATTGAATTTACCACAGGTGGACTCCAATCGTTGTAGAAACAGGATGATCAATGGAAACAGGATGCACCTGAGCTAATTTTTGAGGGTCTAAATACTTATGTGAATAAGGTATTACTGTTTTTTTTGTTTTGAATACATTTGCAACAAATTCTGAACCTGTTTTCGCTTCATCATTATGGGGTATTGTGTGTAGATTGACGAGGAAATTGTTTTATTTAATACATTTTAGAATGAGGCTGTAGCGTAACAAAGTGTGAAAAAAGTCAAGGGGTATGAATACTTTCCGAAGGCACTGTATATCAATGTTTCCCGACCCTGATCCTCCAGTACCCCCAACAATACACCGACCCTGGTCCTCTAGTACCCCCAACAATACACCGACCCTGGTCCTCCAGTACCCCCAACAATACACCGACCCTGGTCCTCCAGTACCCCCAACAATACACTGACCCTGGTCCTCCAGTACCCCCAACAATACACCAACCCTGGTCCTCCAGTACCCCCAACAGTACACCAACCCTGGTCCTCCAGTAGCCCCAACAATACACCAACCCTGGTCCTCCAGTACCCCCGAAAATACACCAACCCTGGTCCTCCAGTACCCCCAACAATACACCAACCCTGGTCCTCCAGTACCCCCAACAGTACACCAACCCTGGTCCTCCAGTACCCCCAAAAATACACCAACCCTGGTCCTCCAGTACCCCCAACAATACACCAACCCTGGTCCTCCAGTACCCCCAACAATTAACGTTGTTGTAGCCCTGGACAAACACCTCATTCAGCTCATTGAGGGCTTGATGATTACAAGTTGAATCAGGTGTGCTTGTCCAGGGTTACAATAAAAATTTGTACTGTTGGGGGTACTGGAAGACCAGGGTCGGGAAACTCTGACCTGTACTGTACAGGAGACAGACTATACACAGGCAACTCTGCTCACGTCTGTGTACTGTAACAGTACACCTACAAGTCAAACAAGACTAGGACATTTAACATGGAGGCCTGGCCAGGTAAAACTTGTAGCGAGAGATGAAAACTCCCAGCCTGTAGCTGATCTTAGGAGTAGACCACATGGTACTCGGTAGGTGGACTAGTAGTTAGAGTGTTGGACTACTAACCGGAAGGTTGCAAGATCAAGTCCCCGAGCGGACAAGGTAAACATCTGTCATTCTGCCCCTGAACAAGGCAGTTAACCCACTGTTCCTAGGCTGTCATTGAAATTAAGAATCTGTTCTTAACTGACTTGCCTAGTTAAATAAATACAAAATAAGAAAATACTCCTGTGAGCAAGGAATTGAACACGGAAAGGGGGATACATAGTCAGTTGTACAGCTGAATGCATTCAACTGAAAATGTTCTTCCACATTTAACCCAACCCCTCTGAATCAGAGCACATATCTATCTGATTACAGGATGTATCCTCGGGTCTGCTGAGCACACAAAGACCCTGTGCTAAAATGGCCTGTATAACACTGACATTTTTACTGTCAGCATCATTTAGCAGAGCTCTTAAAGTTCAGGAAGTCGTTTGTTTAACACAAGATCTGTTAGAACCAGTGTCACTCCAGTGTTCCTACCTGCTCTTTTCTCTCTCTAAAGACCTAGCCTGGCCTAGTTCTTCCTGCTACTGCCATAGCGTACAGAGAGATGAAACGTTAGCAGAATGATTATTGGTACACAACATGAACAATTGTTATTGAATGACTGCATTTGGAATTACTAGTATTGTTGTGAAATTACACTTTGTCCTGTTCTATTGTCATCAGGAATCAGCTGGTGATCTGATGGTCAGGAATATTCAGCTAAAGCATTCTGGGAAGTATGTGTGCATGGTTCACACCGTGGTGGACAGTGTCTCAGCAGCAGCCGACCTCATTGTCAGAGGTACGCACGCACTTCCTCACTGTGATGCTACTTTGTATTTCTGACACGCTGTCGCAATCATCTAAAGAGGAATTAGAAAACCTCAGACATTATCACACTCTATTCATTCTCTTTACTTCAGCCAACTATTCTCAGTGACATTCATTCAGTGTTAAATAATGACTACAGGATCATCTCTAAATCAATACATTAATTTTCCACTTCTCCTTCCCTTTTGAATCATTTTGTATCTCCCCTCATCAATTGAAGGATCTTTTGCTCCACTGGGTGAAATATTAAAAGTCTTTTTCTTTTGACTGCCTTGCATGAAACTGGTTTAATCCTGCCATCCTTTTTTGGCTGACACAATAGAGCTCTTTGACAGTGGTTGTTTCCCTGTTCTGTCAGGACCACCCGGTGCCCCAGAGGGCCTCATGGTGGGGGAGATCACTGACTCCAGTGCCCAGCTCTCCTGGGGGTCTGGGCCAGACAACCACAGCCCTGTCACCACATACAGCATCCAGGCCAGGACCCCCTTCTCCATCGGCTGGCAGGCTGTCAGTACAGGTAGCTACAACACCAGCCCATCCATTTGCTTAGACACTACAGCGTTTATGGAAGTGTTCTCTACAGGACATTATATTCAGAGAATGTTTCTGTCATAGAGATATATCATTTGGTGGTTTCTGTACTATGATAATATTGTGAGAAGAGTCCGCTTCAGGGATGATGTGAACAGGAGTATTGCTTTCTTTTTACTCAATTGTTATCTAAGGGACCTTCTGGGATAAGTTATATTGATTGAATTGTATCACAGTCTTTGATAACATGGATGCTTTCTGAAATGTGATTTGTTGATGGATGAGAATCAATATGTATTTAAATTCTAAATTCTTTAATCCTAGTTCCTGATTCTGTGCCTGGACAGATGTTTCATGCAACGGTGATAGATTTAAACCCCTGGGTGGATTATGAATTCAGGGTGGTGGCTATCAACAATGTGGGTGTTGGAGAGCCCAGCATGCAATCCAAGCAGATTCGAACGAAAGCAGCAGGTACTTTTTAATTCCTTTCTGTCCTCTCGTGGTGAATCTAACTGTCTGATTGGTGTAACTTGTATTGAGTGTTCTGTTCTTCCCCTGATAGATTTCACCATGTAGATCCCACAGTCACTTTTATCGTGCCTTTCTCATCGCTAATTATGTGTAATGAAGACAGAATCAGCTTAGTTCCAATCGACAGACACCGAGACAGGTGTTAATGATTTACCTAATAGGCAAAGAAAGTGAGAATTTGTTAATGTGTTTAGATGACACGGCTGACACAGCCATGTGGATATTGACACTTTTGATACTTTTGCTCATTAGATTAGAACCAACCGAGCAGGATGCATCATACCTTTTAAGCATTTAGATGCTGTGAAATACCCACGCATGCCATCAGGCAATGACTTAAAAGTGTCTATTTTGAGCTGGTGAGCAGAGTGCGTCCGACTGGCTCACTGAACCACAAGAGAGGAGAACACATGGATGTGACACACTGTATTAACAACAGCTGTGTGTGTGTGTGTGTGTGTGTGTGTGTGTGTGTGTGTGTGTGTGTGTGTGTGTGTGTGTGTGTGTGTGTGTGTGTGTGTGTGTGTGTGTGTGTGTGTGTGTGTGTGTGTGTGTGTGTGTGTGTGTGTGTGTGTGTAACCTTTATAGGCAAGTATGCACAGGCGCTTGTGTCAGTATCAACCTAAATGTAATGGGATTTTTTTTAAACAAGCCTTTGCTTTGTGAATTTAGGAAACCGTATTGTGATTAGGGGCACTATGATAGTGATATCAAGGCTTCTGTATGGTTTTGGAGTAGTAAGGATTCAAATATGCCTTTACTCCCCCCTCTGAAGGAATACACACCCTTATATTAGACACTTGTTGTTTCTGTCCATCCAGTTCCTGAAGTAGCACCGGGTAATGTGAGTGGAGGAGGAGGTAGCCGAGGAGAACTGGTTATCCAATGGGAGGTAAGCTTGCTGATCAGATTTATTAGAATATGTCTTCATTCTGACGGCTGTTTTCAAGTCACTCTTCTGACATGAATGGGGTTTGACAGAATTCTCTACGGCAATGTGACTTCAATTAAATGGGTTTTAATTAAAACAAGAGCTGTCTTGCCTAGATATTTGCCTCCTCCAAACGGCTCCCCTGGTGTGTAAATCAAAATGCAAGATGCAGCGATGGTGGAAATTGTATGTGCATAAATCTAGGATGATGTCTCAGAATGGGTGTTTCTGTGGATAACTGAAAGTGATTTGGCTTATCATGCAGAATGGTTTAGGAAGTGTGTATAGCTTTGGATATAAAGGTAACTGCCAAGGAAAGGAAGCACCTTTGCATTAACTCTACAAGTGTCTGGTATATATTGGAGGGATGCGACACCATTCTTACACGAGAAATTGCATCATTTGATGTTTTGTTGATGGCGGTGGGAAAGAGATGGTGACTGAGACACACACACACACTCTTCACTGAGATCTCTTCTTCTAGCCATGGTAGCCAAAATAAAGGGCAACTGGGCATGACACTAAGCATGATGGGATGTTTTAATTGCTTAATTAACTCAGGGGCCACACCTGTGTGGAAGCACCTTTCAATATACTTTGTGTGCCTCATTAACTCAGGTGTTTCCTTTATTTTGCATGTATTAACTTGTTGATGTTATGGAATTTGATTATTCAGAATTTGACTTTTCCCGTTCATATAGTCATTTGATATTCAGTTCACAACCAATGGGGAAAAAATCTACAATTTATGCTGTCAAAATGTCTTTGTCTCATAGCCGATACCAGAGGAACTACAGAATGGAGAGGAATTTGGATATATTGTGGCTTTTCGTTCTCTTGGTACAACCACGTGGAAACAGACTGTGCTGCCTTCACCTGATGCATCAATATACACCTTCAGGAACGACAGCATCCCTCCCCTCTCCCAATTTGAGGTGAAAGTTGGAGTCTACAACAACGAAGGAGAAGGCCCATCTAGCCATGTGGTTATAGTGTATTCTGCAGAGGAAGGTTAGTTCCTTTGACTATTGGTCAAGTTCTTGATGAAACGGAAAGTTTGGGTTAGTTTGACTTGAATGTTTACCATTTTTTGATAATATTCTTGGTGTCATCTTTTCATGTTTAGAGCCCTCTATAGCTCCGTCCAGAGTGTTGGCCCGGACGCTATCAGCCTCTGAAATCGAGGTGTACTGGGAACCCATTCCCCAGACAGCCAGCAGTGGGAAGATCATTGGATATGAGGTATGAAAAATATCCCAACATTCATGATGCTGGTAGAGAGCAGAAAACAACATGATATATATTATCCTCAGTATGATTGGCTCTGCAATGGGTCGGCATGCATTTAAATAGAACTGCCAGTGGCAAAAACTTGACATCTCCCCTACTCTGTAAAAATGCTTGGGATACAGGTAGATTTCTCACCACCTAATCTGGAGAATGAAAAGGTCTGTCCAAAGCTGTTCTGGTCTCCCAAGGACCCTTATACCCTGGCTGCTACCCTGCCTGAGTAGTGTTCTATAAATCACCACTCACAAGTGTGAACATCATATGTCAATTTCCTCCACAACAAGCATTGTCCCTCATGATGGAACACCCTGAGGATCTTACCCGTTCTTCCTTAGTATAGCCCAGGACTGGCTGCCTGTAGAGAAGGCCCAGGCAGGGGGGCAGTATTGAGTAGCTTGGATGAATAAATCAAATCAAATCTAATCAAATTGTATTTATATAGCCCTTCGTACATCAGCTGACATCTCAAAGTGCTGTACAGAAACCCAGCCTAAAACCCCAAATAGCAAGCAATGCAGGTGTAGAAGCACGGTGGCTAGGAAAAACTCCCTAGAAAGGCCAAAACCTAGGAAGAAACCTAGAGAGGAACCAGGCTATGTGGGGTGGCCAGTCCTCTTCTGGCTGTGCCGGGTGGAGATTATAACAGAACATGGCCAAGATGTTCAAATGTTCATAAATGACCAGCATGGTCGAATAATAACAAGGCAGAACATTTGAAACTGGAGCAGCAGCACAGTCAGGTGGACTGGGGACAGCAAGGAGTCATCATGTCAGGTCGTCCTGGGGCACGGTCCTTGGGCTCAGGTCCTCCGAGAGAGAGAAAGAAAGAGAGAATTAGAGAGAGCATATGTGGGGTGGCCAGTCCTCTTCTGGCTGTGCCGGGTGGAGATTATAACAGAACATGGCCAAGATGTTCAAATGTTCATAAATGACCAGCATGGTCGAATAATAGTAAGGCAGAACAGTTGAAACTGGAGCAGCAGCATGGCCAGGTGGACTGGGGACAGCAAGGAGTCATCATGTCAGGTAGTCCTGGGCATGGTCCTAGGGCTCAGGTCCTCCGAGAGAGAAAGAAAGAAGGAGAGAATTAGAGAACGCACACTTAGATTCACACAGGACACCGATTAGGACAGGAGAAGTACTCCAGATATAACAAACTGACCCTAGCCCCCCGACACAAACTACTGCAGCATAAATACTGGAGGATGAGACAGGAGGGGTCAGGAGACACTGTGGCCCCATCCGAGGACACCCCCGGACAGGGCCAAACAGGAAGGATATAACCCCACCCACTTTGCCAAAGCACAGCCCCCACACCACTAGAAGGATATCTTCAACCACCGACTTACCATCCTGAGACAAGGCTGAGTATAGCCCACAAAGATCTCCGCCACGGCACAACCCAAGGGGGGGCAACCCAGACAGGATGACCACAACAGTGAATCAACCCACTCAGGTGATGCACCCCCTGCAGGGACGGCATGAGAGAGCCCCAGTAAGCCAGTGACTCAGCCACTGTAATAGGGTTAGAGGCAGAGAATCCCAGCGGAAAGAGGGGAACTGGCCAGGCAGAGACAGCAAGGGCGGTTCGTTGCTCCAGAACCTTTCCGTTCACCTTCCCACTCCTGGGCCAGACTACACTCAATCATATGACCCACTGAAGAGATGAGTCTTCAGTAAAGACTTAAAGGTTGAGACCGAGTTTGCGTCTCTGACATGGGTAGGCAGACCGTTCCATAAAAATGGAGCTCTATAGGAGAAAGCCCTGCCTTCAGCTGAGAAATTCTAGGGACAATTAGGAGGCCTGCGTCTTGTGACCGTAGCGTACGTGTAGGTATGTACGGCAGGACCAAATCAGAGAGATAGGTAGGAGCAAGCCCATGTAATGCTTTGTAGGTTAGCAGTAAAACCTTGAAATCAGCCCTTGCTTTGACAGGAAGCCAATGTAGAGAGGCTAGCACTGGAGTAATATGATCAAATTTTTTGGTTCTAGTCAGGATTCTAGCAGCTGTATTTAGCACTAACTGAAGTTTATTTAGTGCTTTATCCGGGTAGCCGGAAAGTAGAGCATTGCAGTAGTCTAACCTAGAAGTGACAAAAGCATGGATTAATTTTTCTGCATCATTTTTGGACAGAAAGTTTCTGATTTTTTGCAATATTACGTAGATGGAAAAAAGCTGTCCTCGAAATGGTCTTGTTATGTTCTTCAAAAGAGAGTTCAGGGTCCAGAGTAACGCCGAGGTCCTTCACAGTTTTATTTGAGACGACTGTACAACCATTAAGATTAATTGTCAGATTCAACAGAAGATCTCTTTGTTTCTTGGGACCTGGAACAAGCATCTCTGTTTTGTCCGAGTTTAATAGTAGAAAGTTGGCAGCCATCCACTTCCTTATGTCTGAAACACATGCTTCTAGCGAGGGCAATTTTGGGGCTTCACCATGTTTCATTGAAATGTACAGCTGTGTTTCATCCGCATAGCAGTGAAAGTTAACATTATGTTTTCGAATAACATCCCCAAGAGGTAAAATGTATAGTGAAAACAATAGTGGTCCTAAAACTGAACCTTGAGGAACACCGACATTTACAGTTGATTTGTCAGAGGACAAACCATTCACAGAGACAAACTGATATCTTTCCGACAGATAAGATCTAAACCAGGCCAGAACATGTCCGTGTAGACCAATTTGGGTTTCCAATCTCTCCAAAAGAATGTGGTGATTGATGGTATCAAAAGCAGCACTAAGGTCTAGGAGCACGAGGACAGATGCAGAGCCTCGGTCCGATGCCATTAAAATGTAATTTACCACCTTCACAAGTGCCGTCTCAGTACTATGATGGGGTCTAAAACCAGACTGAAGCATTTCGTATACATTGTTTGTCTTCAGGAAGGCAGTGAGTTGCTGCGCAACAGCCTTTTCTAAAATTTTTGAGAGGAATGGAAGATTCGATATAGGCCGATAGTTTTTTATATTTTCTGGGTCAAGGTTTGGCTTTTTCAAGAGAGGCTTTATTACTGCCACTTTTAGTGAGTTTGGTGCACATCCAGTGGATAGAGAGCCGTTTATTATGTTCAACATAGGAGGGCCAAGCACAGGAAGCAGCTCTTTCAGTAGTTTAGTTGGAATAGGGTCCAGTATGCAGCTTGAAGGTTTAGAGGCCATGATTATTTTCATCATTGTGTCAAGAGATATAGTACTAAAACACTTGAGCGTCTCTCTTGATCCTAGGTCCTGGCAGAGTTGTGGAGACTCTGGACAACTGAGATTTGGAGGAATACGCAGGTTTAAAGAGGAGTCTGTAATTTGCTTTCTAATAATCATAATCTTTTCCTCAAAGTTCATGAATTTATCACTGCTAAAGTGAAAGTCATCCTCTCTTGGGGAATGCTGCTTTTTAGTTAGCTTTGCGACAGTATCAAAAAAGGAATTTCGGATTGTTCTTATTTTCCTCAATTAAGTTAGAAAAATAGGATGATCGAGCAGCAGTAAGGGCTCTTCGGTACTGCACGGTACCGTCTTTCCAAGCTAGTCGGAAGACTTCCAGTTTGGTGTGGCGCCATTTCCGTTCCAATTTTCTGGAAGCTTGCTTCAGAGCTCGGGTATTTTCTGTGTACCAGGGAGCTAGATTCTTATGAGAAATGTTTTTAGTTTTTAGGGGTGCAACTGCATCTAGGGTATTGCACAAGGTTCAATCGAGATCCTCAGTTAGGTGGTTAACTGATTTTTGTCCTCTGGTGTCCTTGGGTAGGCAGAGGGAGTCTGGAAGGGCATCAAGGAATCTTTGTGTTGTCTGTGAATTTATAGCACGACTTTTGATGGTCCTTGGTTGGGGTCTGAGCAGATTATTTGTTGCAATTGGAAACGTAATAAAATGGTGGTCCGATAGTCCAGGATTATGAGGAAAAACATTAAGATCCATAACATTTATTCCATGGGACAAAACTAGGTCCAGCGTATGACAGTGACAGTGAGTGGGTCCAGAGACATGTTGGACAAAACCCACTGAGTCGATGATGGCTCCGAAAGCCTTTTGGAGTGGGTCTGTGGACTTTTCCATGTGAATATTAAAGTCACCAAAGATTAGAATATTATCTGCTATGACTACAAGGTCCGATAGGAATTCAGGGAACTCAGTGAGAAACGCTGTATATGGCCCAGGAGGCCTGTAAACAGTAGCTATAAAAAGTGATTGAGTCGGCTGCATAGATTTCATGACTAGAAGCTCAAAAGACGAAAACGTCTTTTTTTTTTCTAAAATGAAATTTGCTATTGTAAATGTTAGCAACACCTCCGCCTTTGCGGGATGCACAGGGGATATGGTCACTAGTGTAGCCAGGAGGTGAGGCCTCATTTAAAACAGTAAATTCATCAGGCTTAAGCCATGTTTCAGTCAGGCCAATCACATCAAGATTATGATCAGTGATTAGTTCATTGACTATAATTGCCTTTGAAGTAAGGGATCTAACATTAAGTAGCCCTATTTTGAGATGTGAGGTATCATGATCTCTTTCAGTAATGACAGGAATGGAGGTGGTCTTTATCCTAGTGAGATTGCTAAGGCGAACACCGCCATGTTTAGTTTTGCCCAACCTAGGTCGAGGCACAGTCACGGTCTCAATGGTGATAGCTGAGCTGACTACACTGACTGTGCTAGTGGCAGACTCCACTATGCTGGCAGGCTGGCTAACAGCCTGCTGCCTGGCCTGCACCCTATTTCATTGTGGAGCTAGAGGAGTTAGAGCCCTGTCTATGTTGGTAGATAAGATGAGAGCACCCCTCCAGCTAGGATGGAGTCCGTCACTCCTCAGCAGGTCAGGCTTGGTCCTGTTTGTGGGCGAGTCCCAGAAAGAGGGCCAGTTATCTACAAATTCTATCTTTTGGGAGGGGCAGAAAACAGTTTTCAACCAGCGATTGAGTTGTGAGACTCTGCTGTAGAGCTCATCACTCCCCTAACTGGGAGGGGCCAGAGACAATTACTCGATGCCGACACATCTTTCTAGCTGATATGCACGCAGAAGATATGTTGTGCTTGGTGATCTCTGACTGTTTCATCCTAACATCGTTGGTGCCGACGTGGATAACAATATCTCTATACTCTCTACACTCGCCATTTTTAGCTTTAGCCAGCACCATCTTCAGATTAGCCTTAACGTCGGTAGCCCTGCCCCCTGGTAAACAGTGTATGATCGCTGGATGATTCGTTTTAAGTCTAATACTGCGGGTAATGGGGTCGCCAATGACTAGAGTTTTCAATTTGTCAGAGCTAATGGTGGGAAGCTTCGGCGTCTCAGACCCCGTAACGGGAGGAGTAGAGACCAGAGAAGACTCGGCCTCTGACTCCGACCCGCTGCTTAATGGGGAAAACCGGTTGAAAGTTTATGTCGGCTGAATGAGCGACACCGGTTGAGCTTTCCTATAGCATTTCCTTCCAGGAACCGTGAGAAAGTTGTCCGGCTGCGGGGACTGTGCCAGGGGATTTATACTACTATCTGTACTTACTGGTGGCACAGACACTGTTTCATCCTTTCCTACACTGAAATTACCTAACGATTGCGTCTGAAGCTGGGCTTGTAGCACAGCTATCCTCGCCGTAAGGTGAGTACAGCGACTACAATTAGAAGGCATCATGTTAATGTTACTACTTAGCTTCGGCTCTTGGAGGTCCTGACGAATCGTGTCCAGATAAAGCGTCCGGAGTGAAAAAGTTGAGGAAAAAATAAATAAATATATGAACGGTAATTAAAAAGTGAAAAACCGTAAAGTTGTCAGGTAGCAAAATAGGTTGGCAACAAAACGCACAGCAACTCGAAAACAAGCCTGCAAGTTGTGACCGGAAATGACGTCGTTTTCTGGCTCAGAATGCAGAGTAAAGGTGCCCAGAGTAAACTGCCTGCTACTCTGTCCCAGATGCTAATATATGCATATCATTAGTAGTATTTAATAGAAAACACTCTGAAGTTTCTAAAACTGTTTGAATGATGTCTGTGAGAATAACAGAACTCATATGGCAGGCAAAAACCTGAGACAAATCCAACCAGGAATTTGGAAATTTGGTTTGTAATGGTTTGTAGTTTAATTTAAGTGATTGCCTATTGGACATAAATATGGATGTAATCGAACAAAACAAACATTTCTTGTGGAAGTGGGAGTCCTGGGAGTGCATTCCGACGAAGATCAGCAAAGGTAAGTGAAGATTTATAATGCTATTTATGACTTTTGTTGACTCCACAATTTGGTGGGTAACTGTATGGCTTCCATTTGTGGTTGAACGCTGTTCTCAGATTATTGAATATTGTGCTTTTGCCGTAAAGCTTTTTTGAAATCTGACTCAGTGGTTGCATTAAGAACAAGTTTATCTTTAATTCTATGTAAAACATGTATCTTTCATCAAAGTTTATGATGAGGATTTTTGTTATTTGATGTGGCTCTCTGCAATTTCTCTGGATGTTTTGGAGGCATTTCTGAACATGGCGCCAATGTAAACTGAGGTTTTTGGATATAAATATGAACTTGATCGAACAAAATATACATGTATTGTGTAACATTGAGTCCTGGGAGTGTCATCTGATGAAGATCGTCAAAGGTTAGTGATTAATTTGATCTATATTTCTGCTTTTTGTGACACCTCTCTTTGGTTGGAAAGTGGCTGAATGCTTTCTGTGACGAGTTGCTGACCTAACATAATGATATGTTCTGATTTTGCCGAAAAGCCTTTTTGAAATCGGACACTGTGGTTGGATTAACGAGAAGTGTATCTTTAAAATGGTGTAAAATACTTGTATGGTTGAGGAATTTTAATTATGAGATTTCTGTTGTTTTGAATTTGTCGCCCTGCACTTTCACTGGCTGTTGGCAAGGTGGGACGTTAGCATCCCAAACGATCCCAGAGAGATTTTAACTTGACCTTCATTGTTCACTCACAGCCACTGTTCATCAGATCCAGAATGAAATCAGCAAACAACAGCGCTGGAAGTGTTTCTAATGCTGCCAGGAGGTCTGGGATAACCTTCATGTCTTTGATTCCAGGTGCTTTGTTGGGAGGAGGGGGTACAGGAGAGTGATGCTGAGATGGTGAAGGTCACGGATACTGTGGCCCTTCTCTCTGGACTCATGGGAAGTACGTTGTATCTGATCTCAGTCAGGGCACAGAACAGTGCTGGAGCAGGGCCTTCTAGCCCTGCAGTCAATGTCACCACCAAGAAACCACGTGAGTCTTTTTCTGAGATGGGACAGCTGTCACATGCAATTTGAGCATTTCTCTCTTTACAAATCCGCTTTCACGTTCATGAAGCCTGCATATCCCGCAGAGGTTTACATTAATGGAATTGTGGTAATTTGCAGCAGAATATAATACGACTTCAATGACTTTAGAGCCTCTGTGAATCCTCTACATCAACAGCACTGCTGAGACGAAACACAGTCATCTGTGTATGGTCTTGACTGTGTGTTGACTGCAGACTAACGGATGGAATTTGATTATCTTATACCTACAATATGAATTAGCAGGGACCTCTTTTCGAAAATGACAAAAATCTGTAACAAGAGTTAGAGGCAATCATTCAGCCACTAACCTTGTACCCTTCTAGTTGAGATTTCCTTCATACAGCAGCGATAAGGGGATGGATAAAAGTGAGAAAGTAATTTAGGAGTTATTTCAGCTATTGATGGAATGTTACGTGACTAACTCGAGTTGCTATATGATTGCATATCTTTCAGCACCAAGTCAACCTCCAGGGAATATTGAGTGGAACTTGACCAACTCCAAGATCTTCTTAAAGTGGGAGCATGTCAAGGCAATGGGAAATGAGTCTGAGGTGACAGGATACAAGGTGAGTGTTGTCAGTGAAATAGCAGAATCTTTGAAAACTAGGAAACAAATGCAGTTTCTTGGCTAACCTCAGCAGCTATGTTCTCTAAAAATTGCTCCCTGGTCGCAGTGGAAATATAAACCTCAGCACTTTCAGTATCACATATGGATTGTCCCTGTCTGGCCGTACAAAATTAAAAAGTCTGTTCCCAGTGACATGACGCAAAACAAACCTGTTTCTCTGTTTCTCCGTGATACATTCAGTGAATCAAATCAAATCAAATCAAATGTATTTATATAGCCCTTCGTACATCAGCTGATATCTCAAAGTGCTGTACAGAAACCCAGCCTAAAACCCCAAACAGCAAGCAATGCAGGTGTAGAAGCACGGTGGCTAGGAAAAACTCCCTAGAAAGCCCAAAACCTAGGAAGAAACCTAGAGAGGAACCAGGCTATGTGGGGTGGCCAGTCCTCTTCTGGCTGTGCCGGGTGGAGATTATAACACAACATGGCCAAGATGTTCAAATGTTCATAAATGACCAGCATGTTCGAATAATAATAAGGCAGAACAGTTGAAACTGGAGCAGCAGCACAGTCAGGTGGACTGGGGACAGCAAGGAGTCATCATGTCAGGTAGTCCTGGGGCACGGTCCTAGGGCTCAGGTCCTCCGAGAGAGAGAAAGAAAGAGAGAATTAGAGAGAGCATATGTGGGGTGGCCAGTCCTCTTCTGGCTGTGCCGGGTGGAGATTATAACAGAACATGGCCAAGATGTTCAAATGTTCATAAATGACCAGCATGGTCGTTAAGACAGAACAGTTGAAACTGAGCCAGCATGGCCAGGTGGACTCAAGGAGTCATCATGTCAGGTAGTACTGGGGCATGGTCCTAGGGCTCAGGTCAGTTGAAAATGGAGCAGCAGCATGGCCAGGTGGACTGGGGACAGCAAGGAGTCATCATGTCAGGTAGACCTGGGGCATGGTCCTAGGGCTCAGGTCCTCCGAGAGAGAGAAAGAAAGAAGGAGAGAATTAGAGAACGCACACTTAGATTCACACAGGACACCGAATAGGACAGGAGAAGTACTCCAGATATAACAAACTGACTCTAGCCCCCCGACACAAACTACTACAGCATAAATACTGGAGGCTGAGACAGGAGGGGTCAGGAGACACTGTGAAGATTCCTGCCTCTCGATCTCCCTCAATTCCGCAGTAGTGAAAAGACCTGATGTGTTTGAACCTGTGTAACAGGAAGCGTTTCATGTCATCCTGGGTATCTGAACTCTTGGAGCATTCAGCAGAGGATTATGACTCAGAAAACGTTCTGCTTTCTTTTAATGTATACATTTTCTTATTGACTGATCGGATGTCGCTCAGAGATTTGAGAGAGCAGGTGAGGAAGCTGCTTGGAGCCTGTGAAGCTCCACATTCAGACATCAGCCTTCGCTGAGCGCCATATGGGGGTCATACCAGCCTCCACGGAGCGCCACAGTGAGACACCAGCCTCCACGGAGCACCACAGTGAGACACCAGCCTCCATGGAGCGCCACTGGGCGAAGCCAGCCTCCACGGAGCACCACAGTGAGACACCAGCCTCCACGGAGCACCACAGGGGGACACCAGCCTCCACGGAGCACCACAGTGAGACACCAGCCTCCACGGAGCGCCACTGGGCGACGCCAGCCTCCACGGAGCACCACAGTGAGACACCAGCCTCCACGGAGCACCACAGGGGGACATCAGCCTCCACGGAGCACCACAGTGAGACACCAGCCTCCACGGAGCACCACAGGGGGACACCAGCCTCCACGGAGCACCACAGGGGGACACCAGCCTCCACGGAGCACCACAGGGGAACACCAGCCTCCACGGAGCGCCACAGTGAGACACCAGCCTCCACGGAGCACCACAGGGGGACACCAGCCTCCACGGAGCACCACAGGGAGACACTAGCCTCCACGGAGCGCCACATGGGGGCGACACCAGCCTCCACGGAGCGCCACAGGGGTCCACCCCTTCCACTGAGCACCACAGGGGGCCACACTATAACACCTCACACTATACAGTAATTTGCAATTCATGGCATCCTCTGGAAAGAGCTTGCATTAAAAATACAATACATTTCTTAAAACTATTTGACTGAGAGTTTGGCTTTCTCTGAGAAGCACTTTTTCTTTCTTCAAAGAAACAGTACAGAGGCATTATCCATAAATCAGTAATTTCTCTTTAAGGTCAAATGACTTGTGTCGCTTAAATCAGTATTAATCAGATACTCGCCATGATATTCCCTCACCCGTCTCAAGGTTTTTGAATTTATTATGGATCCCCATTAGTTCCTGGCAAGGCAGCAGCTATTCTTCCTGGGGTTTATTATGGATCCCCATTAGTTCCTGCCAAGGCAGCAGCAACTCTTCCTGGGGTCCTGCAAAATAAGGCAGTTTATACATGTTTTTTAAACATTACAATACATTCACAGATTTCACAACACACTGTCTGCCCTCAGGCCACTACTCCACCACTACTACATATCTACAGTACTAAATCCATGTGTATGTGTGTGTATAGTGCGTATGTTATCGTGTGTGTGTGTGTATGCATGTGTCTGTGCCTATGTTTGTTTTGCTTCACAGTCCCCGCTGTTTCATAAGGTGTTTTTTTCTGTTTTTTAAATAGAATTTTACTGCTTGCATCAGTTACATGATGTGGAGTTCTATGCAGTCATGGCTCTATGTAATAGTTTGTTCTGGACTTGGACTGTGAAGCGACCTCTTGTGGCATGTCTTGTGGGGTGTGCAGGTGGTGTACCGTCAGAACTGGCTTGGAAAGAGCAGCGTGGTGGAGACCAACAGGACCAGCGTGGAGCTGCAAGTCCCCTCTGGCGAGGACTACCTCATTGAGATCAAAGTCTTGAGTGGTGGAGGTGATGGCAACACCAGTGGCCCCATCAGGATACCAAAGATGTCCAGTAAGATATGTTTTTGTCTTTCACCATTCACAGGATGAACTTTTGGGTTTCCAAAGTGCCTTAAACAAATGTCTGTCTCATAAGTATGAGTCACCCAGTGTAACGACGTTCGTCTGTTGTAAGAAGAGAGTCAGACCGAAATGCAGCGTGTAGGTTACTCATGACTTTAATGAAAGAACGCGGTACATGAAATAACTGAAATAAGAAAACAACAAACGAATCGTGAAACTAATTACAGCCTATCTGGTGAATACAACACAGAGACAGGAACAAACACCCACAAAATACAAAGCGCACTCAGGCTACCTAAATACGGTTCCCAATCCGAGACAACAAGAATCACCTGACTCCAATTGAGAATCGCTTCAGGCAGCCAAGCCTAACTAGACACACCCCTAATCATACACAATCCCAATTAATACAAACCCCAATACGAAACCCAACATATAAACCCATGTCACACCCTGGCCTACCCAAACATATACCAAAAACACAAAATACAATGACCAAGGCGTGACACCCAGGTATGCTTGTTAATGTGTCTTTGTCTTTTTCAGGTCTTAACTCAAAGGGCCATTTCAGCTCAGCTCCAATGAACATTTGTGTAGTTATGTTTTTTATACTTTCAAGATTAACTTTGTAACTTAAGATGCCTTTTATGAACTCTAACTTTGAGAATCATCTACTCAGCAAAGTATGTGGCAGATTATAACAAACTGTTATTTTATGTGTAGCATTCACTTCTCAAGAATGTGAAATCAACAGCTTACTATTTAAGAGTATTCAATGCAGCTGCATTGCCTTATATTTGTATGCAGTTTTGTATTAATTTGTCAACCAAGCTTTTGAGTGTTTTATTTCACTATATATTATGCAGAAAGGTCAGGCTTTACATATGAGAAGATTGTTCTAATGTTTGACAATCTACATGAGCCTTGCCTATTTGTGTCTCATCCCTGTGTTCTATGTGCCCTGTTTATTTGTTATTGTACAGTAAACATTCTGTTAGGATGACTCAGCTGTTGAAATAACCATGGTTCATTCAGAGGTTGTCCTTTCATTTCTTCATGAAGCACAGTTACTGTATATGGTTTGTCTGGCTGCTGTCAATATTCAGCAAATTCGGTGAAAAAAAAATCAAAGTTCTGTGGTATTTGGACATTCCTGAGGTTTTACATATTCTATCATCAACATTTAAAAGCATCATCATGGTCAATATGACCATCACAGACATATTGGATCAATATACAGAACTTGTTCATAGCTGGGGAAGATTGTATAACATGTTCCATTCATTTAACTCGTTCTCCATTTTCAATTGTTTGGTAATCAAGATACTTCAAGTTGTGTGCTTGATAGCTTATTTTTTGTTTATTTACCATAAATGTGATATAGATGTTGCATAAGCCTTTTAATACTATTGTATTAACAAACTAAATGTATCTCTGTGAGATGTTATTGAGACTGAATAAAATGTTTCACATTGAAATGTCTATTTTTAAATGTGTTTTCATTTTAGATGTCTGTACCATTTTGAAAGTGCCAGGGAGAATGACATCATTTACAGGAGTCAGTGAGACATCCCTCTGCATTGATGGTTACCACAACATTGATAGCATGGCTCCTGTGCTTCCCCTCACCCAGGTTTTTATTTTTGAACATGATCAACATCTAACTGAATACTTTGGTCCTTGGCTAGCATAAAATGAACAAATCCAACTCCTACAGTATAGTGTCAGTCCATGCATGCAATTTGGATTGTTTCAATCAGAATTGAATTACCTGAATTGGATTCGATGCCCTGCAACTGGCAGAGGACACTGACCCGACTAATGAAAATTGGCAGTTATACCCACAAACATCGTCCAGTGCTTTACAGAGTCTTAACAAGTCATGATTATATACATGTATAGTGTATTTTACGGTAAGGGTTAATTGTGCTATGTCTATGGAGAATATAACAACCTTTCTAACAAGAGAAAATAATGTCTCTCTTCATGCCATCCCAGGGTGGTATTTGTAAGCAGCTCAATACTGCTGAATGTATGGGTAGTGTGTGGATGTACCTTCCCCACATGAAACCAATCAATATGTGTATCGTAGGCTTCAGATCTATATGGTTGCCTGGAGACGATCTCAAGGCCTTTTGCATACTGATTGTTAATTATCAATAGCTCATGAATACAGAAATGACAGATTATTTTCCAGATAGTTTTAGATTACTTGTGAGAAAGGAAAATCAAGCTTTGAAATGCTCATGTATGAACTCTATTGAACACTACTACTATGATATGATTGAAGTAGGTTGACTTTGTCATGAATCTTGTTCTGGAGGCAGAACTGAGCGATTTCTGCCAGATGGGCCAGCTGCAAAGTCAATATGGCCTATGTTGTAAAGAATCATAAACAAAAATGTGCTTTTTAATTTTAATTCAAGGTTAGGGTTAGCAATGTGGTTAGGGTTAGGTTTAAAATCTTATTTTATAACTTTGTAACTGTGCCAACTAGTGACCACTCTGCAGAGCTGCCTCCAGAACAACATTCATGACGAAAAACACTAACCTGCATGATTGACGGCTCTCCACATTTTTTTTCAGAGAGAACAAAGATTGTCTACGAAAACAAATGGATTTGCAGCAGGCAATTAGAATGGCAAATACACAGGTAATAGGAATAGCGGGTGTCAAAGAGAATCCACAGTTCCATTTTGAATCCAGCTAAATATTGTTTAATTTGTTGTTTCTTTCTGCCAAATCAATGCATCATGTTGTATACATGATATTGGAACGCTGATATCTGATATTGTTATATTTCCTTCTTACTATGTTACACGTGAACATTAACAGCGACAAATTGACCTGCTCACACACAGGATATTCTTCATAGTGTGATAGGTAACGTTTTAGATATATATGATTTGCTGACCTAAATATATTATATTTTTACAAAGCACTGTGTATCATATGACAGACGACATTTCCAAGAAGAGGCGTGACATGAAGACTGTGTGACGTCTATGCCATAGCAAAGTACTGTAAGTGTATTCCAGCCAGCCACACACAGGAATAATCTTGTCATGTTGGCTGACAGGTAAGTGTCTGGACATGGACATTAATCTCCTGATACCTGCTCTAACTCTTGAGGAGAACCCAGGGATTTCATAGCCGACACCAGGCTGTCTGAAAACAGAAGCAGGTGTATTGTAGGAATGAAAGTAGATCCAGGGTACTAACCTGGTTAAATAAAGGTGCAATGTCCTATATGTCACTTTATGTTGCACAAGGTGTCTCAAATAAAGCACGGAGAACTAAGGTCTCTTTTAACAGATTATTTTTCATTACACCATCAAAATATCGATCATGAACTGTGATTGAATATTACAGATGCCATATTGTGATTATTCGTTATTCGTAGCCTGAGAGTGACATACACATTTTTGAAGGTACAGACAGCATTGTATTTCTCACAGTAACATTAACTGTGAAGAGATATGATCTCGACCTCCAGGTGGAGTTATATTCCTCACTCTGACAGAGTTGAAGTATATCAGTGTCATCTTTACTGTCATATTTGAGAGAATAAGTCTGATGTAAGCGGATTGAGGGGAGAGATGAATGATATACAGGTAACAGTGAATGGGGAAAGTAGACATTTTCAATATACCAATAATTCCCATCAATCAATCACACACATATTTATCACCCCATTACTTATGTTAATACATCAAAAAACTATCTGGATGAATAATATATAGTTTTATAAGGAACTGCATGTTGTCAGATTATATAACAATTATGATCTGTGACATTTGTGATTTCTGCACCATTTTCTACTGGCCTTCACAGCCCAGTCATGCCCAGCCCCTCACCATCCACTGTCAGTCTTAAATCATACACACATCAGTCTTATTCTTGACAATACTTAAATATATGTTAGATAGAGATCAGTTAATTCAAGTAGGGACAGAATAGATAGCCCCTCCTAAGGCCATGTAATGGATCTTATGCAGCAGAGCCAGAGAACATTTGGCCCAGATTTCCCACAGAGGTGGTGAAAGGTCACTGCATACACACAAAGGAGGGTCAAGGTTTAAAGGAACTCCCTGGAATTGCAATAATGTCGGTGATAGAATGAGTTTGTCGAGGTTGAAATAAAAAATGTGGATGTTGAAAAATACATTTTGAATTGTCGAGGTGTGTTGAATATCGAAATCAGTGATTAAAGGCCCAGTACAGTAAAGAAAATGTGATGTCCTGTATTTTATAGATACACTGAGTGTACAAAACATTAGGAACACCTTCCTAATATTGAGTTGCACCCTGTTCTGCCCTCAGAACAATCTCAATTCGTCTGGGCAAAAACGACAAGGTGCCGAAAGCATTCCACAGGTATGGTGACCCATGTTTAATTGTTAGTTGAGTATTATCTGTTAATTGAATGATTACAATATTCCGCCCTGAAACATATAATTGTATGGAATTGATTAGAATGTATAAAACCAATGCTTCCCATAGTTGTGTCAAGTTGGCTGGATGTCCTTTGGGTGGTGGACCACTCTTGATACACACGGGAAACTGTTGAGCGGGAAAAACCCAGCAGCTTTGCAGTGTTTGACATACTCAAACTGGTGTGTCTGGCTCCTACTACCATACCCCATTCAAAGGCACTTAAATATTTTGTCTTGCCCATTCACCCTCTGAATGGCACACATACACAATCCATATCTCGTTTGTCTCAAGGCTTAAAAATTATTCTTTAACCTGTCTCCTCCCCTTCATCTGCACTGATTGAAGTGGATTTAACAAGTGACATCAATAAGGAGGGATCATAGCTTTCACCTGGATTCACCTATGTCATGGAAAGAGCAGGTCTTCCTAATGTTTTGAACACTAAGTGTATATTTCCATACTATGATGTTGGAATAATACTGTGAAATTATGGAAATTATGATAATGCCCTTTTAGTGTAAGAGCTGCCTGAAATTTCAGCCTGTTTTGGTGAGATGGAGTTTTGGCATTTTAATAAAAAACAATCACAGTAAGGTATATAATTGTTACCCATATATAATTGTAACCCAGAAATGATTTGATATTGAGATAAAAACGGCAACATTGGACCATTAATAAAGAAATTAAGCTATTTTAGAATTATGTAAATAAACAAGACTTGACCTCAAGTTGAAACGTAACATCTGCAAGCATTTTTTTCAGGCTCAAAAAGATGCTGGGCCCAGAGTTTTAAGATCCAGGTTAAAGCACTCAATCTGCAAAGTAGCACCTTGAGCTACTTGGCCTGCAAATTCACATGAATAGTCAAGGTGCAGTACTGATAAAGCTGGTCTCAGGACTGGGAGCTATGACAGAGTCATAATCTTCATTTTAAACCGGATTAGTACTCAAAGGGAAAGCATCACCTTACTGACAGCGAGATCAAATGTTTTAAGTGTGTCAGACACTATATGTGGACTTAGCATGTTCAGTTCAGGACAATGTATACCCTACTGTATGTTTGTATTGGATTGGATGTACTGTTTGTCTATGTGTCTATGGGTGTATGTGTGTGCACTACCAAATCAACTTAAGAGTTATCACAAATAGAGGAATGTGGAGCCATTGGCAGAATGGGAGGTGTGCATATTTTCAAGTCAATCTGTAAGGTCAGCTCTGTAGGGTTGATAGATAGAGATTTTGATAGTTCGATGCCTGCGTTCTGATTCTGCTCTCTATCCGTGCTTTAGCTAAAAAAGTATTTTACTAGTGTTTCTTACTTTGTAAGGCTCAGAGAAAACCATGAATAATAATCACATGTAAAGTAACCCTATAAAAACGTAGTTGTTGAAACAGGTGTCTTCACATTCTATTTTAAGATCGTGTTTAATCATCTTTTTTTCTTCACAGACATACAGAATGAGGACAGGGGTAGAATGTTCATGCAACACTGTTCCAGATAGCAGACAGAATAGAAGGTTACTCCATATTATAAAGCAATGCTTTTCATATCAACGGGATACTGCATAAAACAATACAGACAGTAATAATGAGAATCGTATCAAGGGATTTTTGCATACAGTAGACCGTAGTAGATTTGCATAGAGGTGCACAGTTAAAAAAAAATGTTTTTTGCAAGAGTTGGATAGATTTGTAAAACGAATACATTGTATAACAGATTGGTATGTGATATCCGGGATCTTTGGGAGGTCACTACCCCATTGAATTTGACATTTAAAATGGTTAAGGTTAGGTTTAGGTAAGGGTTATGGTTATGGTTATGGTTAAGGTAGGGACGTCACAAGGATCACGAATAACACTGAGCCCTAACAGATTACTGAGTGGAGGTCATTTTTGTAATGTGTAGAAACAGTGTGTAATTACACCAAGCCTCAAAGAGGTACACAGAATGTCTCTACGGTACATATAAACACAGTGGACATTTATGGTATACATTTATGTACATTTATGGTACAATGGAATATTTGGTTTACATAGATATGCATCCCTGGAGGTAGCTTTTGTGGGCCATATAAGATATGACCATAAAGTGATTACTTCTATTTAATGCCCATCACCAGAACTTAAGGATATTTTATTTTACTTCATCATGGATAATACATAAGAACATTTATATATTAGAACAAAAAAAAGTGATTTGTATTAACATGTTTAGGCTTTTGGAAACTACAACTGTTGGCTTGACAAGGAGAGAACTTGACAAACTAAACTATAAATGATGTCCGAAACATTTATAAGTCTATTCTTGGTCTTCCCATTTGGAGTTGAGCCTGTTGGGATCAAATCCAGGGCCACTTGACATTTGCAGTAATTAAAATATGCTAAACTGATTGGAGTGCAAATATCATTCATGGTTAATTTCAAGCCACCTTTTTTACTCTGGGTGTAACATCTACCTTTGTAACGTGGTGCTCCACAGACATTTTAAGTTGGGGAGGAGACTGTGCTAAAATGGATTTCATAACTAACTACAATTCTAAATCATATTACAATGCACCTTGTCATGCTTCAGACATATGTTCCTGTCTTACATGTGGATAAGTAAATGTGTTTTGGAAACTAACATCACTCAAAGTCTACTTTTAAGTCATTAACATTTTTCCAAAACTTTCATTTTGTTTGACTTTAAGCTGGCTGCTCTGTAAGAGGGAAACTCAGACTTAAATATGTAAAGTAATTGGTATAACCAGAGCTAGACTCATGGATTGTAACTAATCCCCTTTTCATGGAAATCTCATAAGAACCTGTATCATTCAAAAAATGGATTATATACTTCTGGGAGCTCATTGACTTAATATTGGCCAAAGACAGCCTTCCCGATTACAGGAATAATTTTGGCCTAGGTACGTAGTTGTGTTGGCTATCTTTGTATATTCCACTTGGGGTACTAGACAAGCGCTATATGAGTCCCATGTATTATTATTAGCATTATTATCATTATTATTATTATGTTGTATCCTACAGTAGAGGGCACTTTATGGGTCATGGGTCACTGGTCACATATTGGCAAAGGTGACCTGGAAGTAGAGCTGCTCAAGTATGGTGGATGAATGAAGATGCCTTAATCAGGCAGTTATTAACAGTTGGAAAAAATGGACAAGGTTCCTTTGTGTGTAATTGGGCATTCCCTCTCTCACGTGAGCATGCTTTCCCAAGTGAGAGCGATGGGTCTGGTCTACTTATTGTCCCTTCCACGCTCTCCCTACCTGCTACAGAAAAAGATGACCAGTGAGATGTCAATAAGTAGACCAGAGTGGCTGCACCCAGACCTGAAAGTGGGGTGTCACGCTTTCTCTACCGTCTCAGGTAGAGGTCGGCCGATTATGATTTTTCAATGCCGATACCGATACGCCGATTATTGGAAGACCAAAAAAAGCCGATACTGATTAATCTGTCAATTTTTTTATTTATTTGTAATAATGACAATTACTGAAAACTGAATGAACACTTATTTTAACTTAATATAATACATCAATAAAATCAATTTAGCCTCAAATAAATAATGAAACGTTGAATTTGGTTTAAATAATGGAAAAACAAAGTGCAAAATGTGCCATGTCAGAAAGCTAACGTTTAAGTTCCTTGCTCAGAACATGAGAACATATGAAAGCTGGTGGTTCCTTTTAACATGAGTCTTCAATATTCCCAGGTAAGAAGTTTTAGGTTGTAGTTATTATAGGAATTATAGGACTATTTATCTCTATACCATTTGTATTTCATTAACCTTTGACTATTGAATGTTCTTATAGGCACTTTAGTATTGACAGTGTAACAGTATAGCTTCCGTCCCTCTCCTCGCTCCTACCTGGGCTCAAACCAGGAACACATCATCAACAGCCACGAAGAACTGCTGGCAAAATGTACGGAAGTGCAGTTTGAATGAATGCTTACGAGCCTGCTGGTGCCTACCACCGCTCAGTCAGACTGCTCTATCAAATCATAGACTTAGTTATAACATAATAACACAGAGAAAAACAAGCATTAGGTCATTAATATGGTCGAAACCGGAAACTATCATCTCGGTTCTGTATTTTCAGTGAAATACGGAATCCTTCCGTATTTTATCTAACGGGTGGCATCCATAAGTCTAAATATTCCTGTTATATTGCACAACCTTCAATGTTATGTCATAATTATGTAATATTCTGCCAAATTAGGCAGCCCAAACAGAGCCTGGGCGGCAGGGTAGCCTAGTGGTTAGATCGTTGGTCTAGTATTATATGCCATTTAGCAGACGCTTTTATCCAAAGCGACTTACAGTCATGTGTGCATACATTCTACGTATGGGTGGTCCCGGGAATCGAACCCACTACCCTGGCATTACAAGCGCCATGCTCTACCAACTGAGCTACAGAAGGAACTGAAAGGTTGCAAGTTCAAATCCCCGAGCTGACAAGGTACAAATCTGTCGTTCTGCCCCTGAACAGGCAGTTAACCCACTGTTCCTAGGCTGTCATTGAAAATAAGAATTTGTTCTAAAATGACCTGCCAAGTAAAATCAAAGGTAGAAACCCAGAATCTCTGGTGGCACAGCTGGCTCTGCAGTACAGCACCCTTAGCCACTGAACCACCCGGGAGGCCTGACTTGCTTAGTTAAATAAAGATTATATAAAGGTGTAAAACAAATATATATTTTAAAAAATAAATCGGTGTCCAGAAATACCTATTTCCAATTTTTATGAAAACCTGAAATAGGCCCTCAGTCATTCCGATTAATTGGTCGACCTCTAGTCTCAGGTATGGCAAGCATACCAAAGTTGTTGGATTATAACTTGAAACTCAAAGATGAATTAACAGTTCATTTAATAAACCTAAACACGCTTTTAGTTTATTGACAAGTCATCTGACATTAGTAAGGCCGTGGCAACGCATTCATTTAACTCACTGCTGAGGATCAAGTCTGGTGACCAATACAACTAATTGACCAAGGGTGGAATGTTAAAATGAAGATAAATAACATTTCTAGCCAGAGAAGAAATCAGAAATTACCATGGGATGATTTTCAATGGCTGAAACACAACTCATGCATTTTGTTTATCTTTCCTGTACTTTACAATGCAATTGACATGTTACAATAGTGTATTATTGGCACCATAGGCAATATTCAACACAGTATGCACAATGGGTGTTCCAGTTCAAAGAAAGATTGTGCTTATATGCAACTCCTTCATGCTGCTGTTCTATAACGTGTCACTGAGGAGCTACATACATTTAAAGTGTCTCCAAAATGTATTTATTTTTAACCTGTTACCCCCTACTTTTTCGAACATTCTGTTAAAAATCGCGCAACATTTCAGCGCCCTGCTACTCATGCCAGGAATATATTATATGCATATGATTAGTATGTGTGGATAGAAAACACTCAGACGTTTATAAAACTGGTTAAATCACGGCTGTGACTATAACAGAACGTGCATTTCATCGAAAAGCGCAGGAAAATCTGATCACTGAAAATGCGAAAATATATCCATGCGCCACTAGAACCAAGTTTTGAATGTGAACCACATTAAATGGGGCCGAGGTTGCAATACCTACAGCTTCCACACGATGTCAACAGTCTTGTCATTTGCCTACGATTTATTTCTTGGTCAAACGGGCACAAGGTAGCGCCTTTCTTCCGGTCTCCGACCGGATATTTTGGTTGAGATTTACCCTGACATTATTTCCAGTACGTACAGCTATAGAATATACATCGCCTCGTGATCAATTTGATCGCTTATTAACGTTTACTAATACCTAAAGTTGCATTACAAAAGTATTTCGAAGTGTTTTGTGAAAGTTTATCGTAGTCTTTTTTAATAAAAAAAAATGACGTTACGTTATAAAGCGCTATTTTTTTCCTTGATCACAGACTTCATAGATCGATATCTAGGCTATATATGGACCGATTTAATCGGAAAAAAGACCCAATAGTGATGTTTATGGGACATCTTGGAGTGCCAACAAAGAAGATGGTCAAAGGTAATGAATGTTTTATATTTTATTTGTGCGTTTTGTGTAGCGCCGACTATGCTAATTATTTTGTTTACGTCCCCTGCGGGTCTTTAGGGGTGTTTCATGCTATCAGATAATAGCTTCTCATGCTTTCGCCGAAAAGCATTTTAAAAATCTGACTTGTTGCCTGGATTCACAACGAGTGTAGCTTTAATTCAGTACCCTGCATGTGTATTTTAATGAACGTTCGAGTTTTAACGAGTGCTATTAGCATGTAGCGTAGCGCATTTGCATTTCCAGATGTCTAGATGGGACGCCTGCGTGTCGGGTAGGAGCAAGTGGTTTTAAGCTAGAAAACCGAGAAAAACATGTGTTAAAGTTTTTACTTTTAGTGATATATCCATTGCTTCTTGAATTATTGGACTTGCCTCATAAGCTTAGTTAAACTGTCGTACCTCATCAGAGCCCAAACAAACACTGCATAGCCTCAAAAGATGGTTAAAACTTTTTTATTTTTTTTATCATGGATCGTCAGTCTTGCATCCATAGCTCTGTCTGTGAATTTAAGAGTGTTACATTTCTCTGGGCCCATCCGGGGTGTATGCTTTGTTATTGTCTCAATTAAGGTCTTCAGCTTTAATGTGGATTTGTAACTTCCAAAATCACTTGTTCCTATAGTGTTAGAATCTTACTTTTGACCACATCTCACGTGGCATTCCAAACAAAAACAAAAAAATCTGTATTCATGGCTCATATGTAAATTTGTATTTTCACTTCAGAATTTAGTCCCATACTGCATGGAAAAATGACTTAAATCCACAATGAATCTGATTGGCTGAACATCCCTGTTTAATTTGAGTAAAGTTGTGCTGACATATTCTGTTATTGCTGAGGTGTAGGCTGAGACATGTTAGAAAGTGACAATGTTTGGACCGGCACTGAGCTCTAAAGAAGGGATAAAGTGGTGTGATGGACAGAAGATTGGCTGAGAATTAAAAAAGCAATGAGACCTCTCCGAACACCACAGGACAGCTGACAGGCCTGCAAAGCGTTCTCCCCAGGTCCACATGGAAGGCCACTAGTGAGCTTGGACTGATAAATATGGAAAATAAAGACTGATAAATATCTATCCAGTGACGTACGGTGAGGTTGGTGGCTGGGTAAGCACAGGGCTATTTTCAAAGCCAGATTTCCCCTCAAAGTAAATCTTGATGAAGCTCAAGTTCACCATACAAAAGATAGCTACAACAACCAGAGTGACATAGTCTAACAGAAATTGACAAACAATTTTCACCAAATGTAAATATCAATGTGCCTCAGATACACAAGCTATTGTCTCTAATGGCAGTATATTTCATATCATCCGACAAAATTACACACTGCTCAGCAGTGGTGGAAAAAGTACCCAATTGTCATAGAGTAAGAATAAAGATCAGCTCACACAGTAAAATACTACTTGAGTAAAAGTCAAAAAGTATTTGGTTTTAAATATACTTAAGTATCAAAAGTAAAAGCATAGCTCATTTCAAATTGCTTATATTAAGCAAACCAGATGGCACCATTTTCTTGCTTTTTATTTATTTACAGATAGCCAGGGGCACACTCCAACACTCCAACACAGCATCCTTTACAAATGAACAAAGCATTAGTGTTGAGTACATCCATCAGATTAGAGGCAGTAGAGATGGCAAGGGATGCTCTCTTGATAAGTGCATGAATTGGACCATTTTCCTGTCCTTGTCACGACTTCTGCCGAAGTCGATGCCTCTCCTTGTTCGGTCGGTGCTCGGTGGTCGACATCACCGGTCTTCTAGCCATCATTGATCCATTTTTCATTTTCCATTGGTTTTGTCTTGTCTTTCTACACACCTGGTTCCAATCCAATTCATTATTTGTTATGTATTTAACTTCTTCGAGATAGGGGGCGCTGTTTTAATTTTTGGATAAAAAACGTTCCCGTTTTAAACAAGATATTTTGTCACGAAAATATACTTGACTATGCATGTAATTGACAGCTTTGGAAAGAAAAAACTCTGACGTTTCCAAAACTGCAAAGATATTATCTGTGAGTGCCCCAGAACTAATGCTACAGGCGAAACCAAGATGAAATTTCATACAGGAAATGCCCCAGATTCTGAAGGCGCTGTGTTCTAATGTCTCCTTATATGGCTGTGAATACGCCAGGAATGAGCCTGCACTTTCTGTCGTTTCCCCAAGGTGTCTGCAGCATTGTGACGTATTTGTAGGCATATCATTGGAATATTGACCATAAGAGACTACATTTACCAGGTGTCCGCCCGGTGTCCTGCGTCGAAATTATTGCGTAATCTCCAGGTCCATGCGCGTTCCATTTCTTCAGAGGAGAAACCAAACTGCCACGAATGATTTATCATCGATAGATATGTGAAAAACACCTTGAGGATTGATTCTAAACAACGTTTGCCATGTTTCTGTCAATATTATGGAGTTAATTTGGAAAAAAGTTTGCGTTTTAATGACTTAATTTTTGTTTTTGTTTTTTTTTCCTTACCCAAACGTGATGAACAAAACGGAGCGATTAAGCGACACAAATAATCTTTCAGGAAAAACTGAACATTTGCTATCTGAGAGTCTCCTCATTGAAAACATCCGAAGTTCTTCAAAGGTAAAGTTTAGGGATCCCCATTGTTCTTGTGGATGTCCCTTTCCCTGTACGATACAGGTATCCTGTGGGTGTGTGTGTGTATGTATCCTGTGATCTTTTCTCTCCTTCTCCCCTCACAGGTGAAAATCATCACTCCCCAATCAGTCACCAATCAATCATCAATCAGAAGACACACCTCCTCCTGTTTCCTACCCAATCACAGTTCCTTTCCATTGGTTTAACAACCCTGTCAGTTGTTTGCTCTAGAGCTCAATCTCTCTGTAAATGCCCTTTGTCTGTAGATCACTCTGTTTCACCCTCTCCCATATGTCTCTCTTTATGTATTGAGCTATCTTTTGTTTGAGCACCTCCATATCACTTTGTCCTAACCTGTGAGTTTTGTTTTTGGTTATGGTGTTTGTGTTTGTTTGCTGGTGGGAAAAGGGGGAACCAAGACAAGTCGCCCATGGGCATACATTACCCGTAGGTAAACGTTTGTTAAATACACTAGTTAGAACTGGGCGGACCACCCACTGTATTTTTGGTTAGTTAGTTAGCTGTTGTTAAAATAGGCTAGTCTAGCTTAGGGGTGTTTTGGATGCTTATTGTTTCTTTCCTTGGGTCCAGCTCAGCCCCTTTTCCTGCCCCCCCATTACCATGTGTTTTCTAATAAATCATGTGTTTGACGGTAATTTAGTTGTCTGTGGTTATTTCGTTCTCACTTTTACTTTTCACTATTATAATGTGCATGAGTTATGTTACGGGTCTCGTTAACATCTCCCCTAAATTGTCGGGCCAAAAGGGATTCATAACATAAGTGGGGGCTCGTCCGGGTTTTGTCATTACTGACACCCATGCCGCTCATGCAGATTGTTGTAGTGGTATAGTTCAGTGTTGAGCGTCATAGCTGATGTAGCATTAGTGTTTGCTTTTTTGGTTCTTGCGTGGTAGTCCAAAATGGCTACATTTGATTTAAAATCCTTTTTAGATAACCCTTCATGGGAGGTTTTTGACAAATGTCGTAGAGTTTATTTAATGACATTGGCTGACCATTATTCTATATCGATTCCGCAGAGTGTAGTTAGTTGGAGGTTAAAAAGCTGGTGTTAAATGTATTGTTGGAAGAGCAGGTGCTTTTGTTACCGCTGCCTGAGCCTACTACTCCTGTAGCGGATGTTGCTGCTCCTGTAAGCCCGTCAGTGTCTGAGAATGAGGGCGAGGCTAAAGCTCCAGCCACATTGCCCCGTTTCGATCCACTCTCCCCACTGTCAACCGGTGATACCAGGAGGGATGTCCGTTCAACACAGTTCCAGCTGGAGGTGGAAGAGAGAGCCCAAATTAGGTGAGAGACTCTCCAGTTGGAGATTGAGTAAAATTGAGGCAGAAAGAGAACGGCATTTGGAGATGTGTAAAATTTAGGCAGATAAAGAACAACGTCAGATGGAGTTCAAAATGCGCCAGTTGGAGCTGGAGGCAGAGACAGGGAGGCTAGCCTCCGGTCCTGCTGTGACTGTTAGTGAGTCGTCCTCACCAGCTGTGTCCTCAAACACGTTTGACATTAGTAGGCAGATTGCCTTAGTACCTTTGTTCAGAGAGTCGGAGGTTGACTCCTATTTTTGTGTATTTGAGCGTATAGCCGTAGCATTGAAATGGCCTGAAGAGCTATGGTGTCTATTACTTTAGTGTAAATTAACTGGTAAAGCCCAAGAGGTTTTGTCAGTGCTACCGGCATGCTGCTAGTAAGGTAACTGATTTCCACTCTCTCCGGGAGTTAATCTTGTTGGAAGAGTTTAAAAATGGTTTTCCCGAACGCATTGTAGTTTACCTAAACGAACAGAAAGTATCCTCCCTGGCAGAAGCGTCTGTGTTGGCAGACGAGTTTGTGTTGACGCACAAGAGTGTGTTTTCGGCTCATACTGAGAGTAGAACCACTGAGTTGCCTACCTTTAGCCCTAGTCGGCCAGGAGTATATCAAGCACGCCAGAAGAATGAGCGTCCCTGTTTCTATTGTCATAAAGTGCGACATATGATTTATGATTGCTTCCTGCTGTTGAACTTATTGCTGATGCAATACAGTTACCAGTCACTCATGAGCAGCTGATTGCTAACCAAAAGTATGACAAGCTTGCTAAATGTTTTTCTAGTGTTGTCTCATTGGAAGCTGTAAAGAAGAAGAACGTGGTTTACTTCATTGATGGTAATCTCCTCATGTGTAAATGGAAATCCCATGTTGACGCACGTGGAGATTGGAATGCTGTTTACCAAATAGTGATTCCTACAGGCTTGAGACAAAATGTGTTATCCCTTGCTCATGATCACCAGTGGTCTGGTCATTTAGGAATCACAAAGACTTATGATCGGATCCTTCGACATTTCTTTTGGCCGGGTTTAAAACAAGATGTGGCTCAGTTCTGTAGGACATGCCACACATAACAGGAAAACCAAATCAGGTTATTCCTCCCGCTCCTCTTAGTCCCATACCTGTCATGGGTGAACTATTCGAACATGTGGTGGTTGATTGTTACCGAAGACAAAATCGGGTAACCAGTTTCTGTTAACGATTATGTGTATGACTACAAGATACCCCGAGGCCATTCCTCTGCGAAGGATTACAGCCCCGGTAGTGAGTAAAGCCTTAATTAAATTCTTCACGATATTCGGGTTACCTAAGGTGGTACAAAGTGATCAAGGTACCAATTTCCTATCCATGCTCTTCAAGCAGGTGTTAATATCCTTGTCAATAACGCACCGTATGGCAAGCGCATATCACCCAGAGTCTCAGGGTGCGCTTGAAAGATGGCATCAGACACTGAAGTCTATGCTACGTAAATACTGTTTGGAATCTGATAAAGATTGGGATGAGGGAGTTCATCTAGTTTTGTTTGCTGCTCGTGAAACTGTGCAGGAGTCCCTAGGTTTCAGCCCGGCTGAACTACTGTTTGGTCACACAGTGAGAGGACCAATGAAAGTCCTTAAAGAACAGTTCTTGTCCTAAGAGTTGTGTACAAGAGATGAGAATGTGTTGGACTACGTTAGTCGCTTTCGTGAGCGCCTACAGCAAGCTTGTGCTCTCGCAAAGGAATCTCTGTCTTCCTCACAAAGAAGCATGAAAAGACACTATGATAAAGAGGCTGTTTCTCATCCACTAAAGCCAGGTGACCAAGTACTGGTGTTATTGCCTGTTCCAGGATCTTCACTGTCAGCTCATTTCTCTAGTCCTTATTTAATTGAAAATAAAATAAGTGAAACTGACTATGTGCTTCAAAGTCCTGATAGAACGCCAATCTCGTGTGTGTCACATTAACATGTTGAAAGCATACTACACCCGACCCATCACACAGTTATATGAACTGGAAGGTACTGCTGTCTCCTCTGCTACTACTGCTATGATAGTGGAATGTCCTATTGATGATGTTGATGGATTGGAGTTGCGCAATACTCAACAGCAGTGTGTTAGATTGCCCACCTCAGAAATGTTGCTGTCTATCCAGTCAGGTCCGGTTCATTTAACGGACGGACAGGCCAACGATATTATGATACTACTACACAGTTTTCCATGTCTCTTTAATGATGTTCCTACACACACAAACGTGTTGGAACATGACATTAATGTTGGAAATGCTACACCTATCAAGCAACACCCATATCATATCAACGCTTCCAAGAGGAAGATAATGAGGGATGAGGTGAGATATTTGTTGGAGAATGACCTGGCTAAGCAAAGTTCACACCCTTGTAATTCTCCTTGCATTCTGGTTCCTAAACCTGATGGTACGTCCAGGTTATGTACGGATTATCGGAAAGTAAATTCTGTTACAATGCCAGATTCATACCGGTTACCCAGACTGGACGACTGTATCGACACTATTGGTGCTGCTAAGTATGTAACTAAGTTGGACCTCTTAAAAGGTTACTGGCAGGTTCCGTTAACTTCACGTGCTTCTGAGATTTCTGCCTTTGTTACCCCAGACAACTTCCTACAGTACTCAGTCATGGCTTTTGGGATGTGAAATGCACCAGCCACTTTCCAACGACTGGTTAACTCTGTATTAGCTGGCGTTCCAAATTGTAGTGCATACCTTGATGACTGTTACGCATGCCTCTATGAAGAGGGAACGCAACACCCTGCTACAACTAAACTCTCCGTGAAGTGAAAAAGGTATGGACTGTAGGTGCAAGTAAGAATGATAACAGGCAGAATGTGGTACCGTTTACAAGGACTTTATTCCTTTACACGGTAATATGGGGAAAAGGGGCTGGACGGAACCAAAGCGAAGAAAGTAAATCTCAAAGCCCCCTCTCCTATCTTACCTGCCTACCCACTACTTACCTAATTTAGCACCACCTGGTGCCCTAACCAAAATACAGGGGGTGGTCCGCCCAGGTCCTACACCCAAACAAGGGCACTGCGTTCATCCACCTCTGGCCTGCTCGCCTCCCTACCACTGAGGAAGTACAGTTCCCGCTCAGCCCAATCAAAACTGTTCGCTGCTCTGGCCCCCCAATGGTGGAACAAACTCCCTCACGACGCCAGGACAGCGGAGTCAATCACCACCTTCCGGAGACACCTGAAACCCCACCTCTTTAAGGAATACCTAGGATAGGATAAGTAATCCTTCTCACCCCCCCTAAAAGATTTAGATGCACTATTGTAAAGTGGCTGTTCCACTGGATGTCATAAGGTGAATGCACCAATTTGTAAGTCGCTCTGGATAAGAGCGTCTGCTAAATGACTTAAATGTAAATGTAAAATGTAAATGTCTTACCTAGTGTGCCTAGACAGCGAATATGCTACGGGTATATGTATGCCCGCGGGCCTCTTGCCTAAGCACTCCCTAGGTGCCTTCCCCTTCTCCCCTGGGAACAAATGAAACAGAATATTAAACCATTTTCACAAACAAACTAAGAAACAAAGGACATCAAATAAGTTCTATCTGAGCAACAAACTCACAAAACATACCAACTCTCAGCAATGAACTCCCAGCAAAATCAACCTCTAGCAAAATCTCTACCAAAATCTCTGCAATAACCTCTAGCAAATCTATCTAGCAAATCTATCTAGCAAATCTATCTAGCAAATCTATCTAGCAAATCTATCTAGCAAATCTATCTAGCAAATCTATCTAGCAAAATCTCTGCAATGACCTCCCAGCAAATCTCTCCCTCCTGAACAGAACACTGGCTTTTATATAGCTTCTGAAGGAATGGGTAATTGGAGACAGCTGCGTCTTGATGAGGGGGCGGGGTATATATTGTTATTTCCCTGCTGCTCTTTAATTACTTGTTACTTTTATCTCTTATTCTTATCTGTATTACTTTTACAACTGCATTGTTGGTTACGGGCTCATAAGTAAGCATTTCACTGTAATGTCTACACCTCTTGTATTCGGCGCATGTGACTAATAAAATGTTATTTGATTTATTTGATTTGAGTTTATATATATTTTTAAAGCTAAATTCTCCTTTAGCCTTTATTGTAGCTGACATTCCATCCACTCTTTGAACATTATTCCTACTTGGAAAATTGTTGAGGTGCAGTATACTATAGTGTCCATTTGTCAGATAGCTTCAAGTCTGTTCAGTTCAAGGGAGGTGAGCGCCAAATTATGTAGACCCGCCCAAATGTGCACAGCTTGCCCTAGGCAATACCCACACAACATGTTTAGGCAATATGCATGCGAAAATATGAAATCCACTCAATGCAACAAATGTCAGCTAGGAAAAGCAGCGAGGTCTATGCTGGCCCTGTCGATTAAAGGTGACTGGAGTCAGGAATCGCTGCCCGCGTTATTGATTTGAATGGATGGGGATATTGGGTAGGAAGGCATGCATACCCTGGTGCCTTTCCTGAGGTTTCATGCCATTTTTGTAACTTTTCAGATTTTGAGAATGAAAACCACCAGAATCATTGCTAAAAAAACATTAGATAACAAAAAATAAAAAAAATATTATAAACTCAGCAAAAAAAGAAACGTTGTCACGCCTCGATCTTAGTATTTTGTGTTTTCTTTAATTATTTGTTCAGGCCAGGGTGTGACATGGGGTTATTGTATTGTCGTATTGGGGTTTTTGTAGGCATTGGGATTGTGGTTGATTAGGGGTGTGTCTAGTATAGGCTTGGCTGCCTGAGGCGGTTCTCAATCAGAGTCAGGTGATTCTTGTTGTCTCTGATGGGGAACCGTATTTAGGTAGCCTGGGTTTCACTTTGTATTTCGTGGGTGATTGTTCCTGTCTCTGTGTAGTGTTCACCAAATAGGCTGTAATAGGTTTCACGTTCCGTTTGTTGTTTTTGTATTTATTAGTTATTTCATGTATCGTTCCGTTTTTCTTCATTAAAGACATGAGTAACCACCACGCCGCATTTCGGTCCGACTCTCTTTTGACAAACGAAGAACGCCGTTACAAACGTCCTCTCACTGTCAACTGCATTTATTTTCAGCAAACTTGACGTGTAAATATTTGTATAAATGTAACATTCAACAACTGAGAGATAAACTGAACAAGTTCCACAGACATGTGACTAAAATAAATGTAATAATGTGTCCCTGAACAAAGGGAGGGTCAAAATCAAAGTAACAGTCAGAATCTGGTGTGGCCACCAGCTGCATTAAGTACTAAACCGCACTCTTCCACCAAGGCACCTGCAAGTTCCCGGACATATCTGGGGGGAATGGTCCCAGAGATGTGCTCAATGGGATTGAGATCTGGGCTCTTCACTGGCCATGGCAGAACACTGACATTCCTGTCTTGAAGGAAATCACGCACAGAACGAGCAGTGTGGCTGGTGGCATTGTCATGCTGGAGGGTCATGTCAGGATGAGCCTGCAGGAAAGGTAGCACATGAGGGAGGAGGATGTCTTCTCTGTAATGCACAGTGTGGAGATTGCCTGCAATGACTACAAGCTCAGTCCGATGATGCTGTGACACACCGCCCCTGACCATGACTGACACTCTGTACATCCGATGTTTGGATGTACCGATCCTGTGCAGGTGTTGTTACACATGGTCTGCTGTCCGTCCTGTCTCCCTGTAGCGCTGTCTTAGGTGTCTCACAGTACGGACATTGAAATGTATTGCCCTGGCCACATCTGCGGTCCTCAGGCCTCCTTGCAGCATGCCTAAGGCACGTTCACGCAGATGAGCAGGGACCCTGGGCATATTTCTTCTGGTGTTTTTCAGAGTAAGTAGAAAGGCCTCTTTAGTGTCATAAGTTTTGAGAACTGTGACCTTAATTGCCTACCGTCTGTAAGCTGTTAGTGTCTAAACGACTATTCCACAGGTGGATGTTCATTAATTGTTCATTGAACAAGCATGGGAAACAGTGTTTAAACCTTTACAATGAATATCTGTGAAGTTATTTACAGTTTCAAATCAATTTTATTTGTCACACACATGGTTAGCAGATGTTAATGCAAGTGTAGCGAAATGCTTGTGCTTCAAGTTTCGACAATGCCGTAATAACCAACGAGTAATCTACCTAACAATTCCACAACTACTACCTTATACACACAAGTGTAAAGGGATAAAGAATATGTTCATAAAGATATATGAATGAGTGATGGTACAGAACGGCATAGGCAAGATGCAGTAGATGGTATTGAGTACAGTTTATACATATGAGATGAGTAATATAGGGTATGTAAACAAAGTGGCATAGTTTAAAGTGGCAAGTGATATATGTATTACATAAAGATGCAGTAGATGATATACAGTACAGTATATACATATACATATGAGATGAGTAATGTAGGGTATGTAAACGTTGTTTTTTTATTTTTTTAGTTCACCTTTACTTAACCAGGTAGGCTATTTGAGAACAAGTTCTCATTTGCAACTGCGACCTGGCCAAGATAAAACGTAGCAATTCGACACATACAACAACACAGAGTTACACATGGAATAAACAAAATATACAGTCAATAATACAGTAGAACATTTTTAAAAAGTCTATATACAGTGAGTGCAAATGAGGTAAGTTAAGGAAATAAATAGGCCATGGTGGCGAAGTAATTACAATATAGCAATTTAACACTGGAATGGTAGATCGGCAGAAGATGATTGTGTAGGTAGAGATACTGGGGTGCAAAGGAGCTGAATAAATAAATAAATACCAGTATGGGGATGAGGTAGGTAGATAGATGGGCTGTTTACAGATAGGCTAAGTACAGGTGCAGTGATCTGTAAACTGCTCTGACAGCTGGTGCTTAAAGCTAGTGAGGGAGATGTGAGTCTCCAGCTTCAGAGAGTTTTGCAATTCGTTCCAGTCATGGGCAGCAGAGAACTGGAAGGAAAGACGACCAAAGAAGGAATTGGCTTTGGGGGTGACCAGTGAGATATGCCTGCTGGACGCGTGCTACGAGTGGGTGCTGCTATGGTGACCAGTGAGCGGCGGGGCTTTACCTAGCAGAGACTTGTAGATAACCTGTAGCCAGTGGGTTTGGTGACGAGTATGAAGTGAGGGCCAACCAACGAGAGGTCGCGTACAGGTCGCAATGGTGAGTAGTGTATGGGGCTTTGGTGACAAAACGGATGGCACTGTGATAGACTGCATCCCGTTTGTTGAGTAGAGTGTTGGAGGCTATTTTACAGATGACATCACCAAAGTCGTGGATAGGTAGGATGGTCAGTTTTACGAGGGTATGTTGGGCAGCATGAGTGATTTGTTGCAATATAGGAATTCTAGATTTAATTTTGGATTGGAGATGCTTAATCTTTTTAATTGAATATTTAATTTGACCTTTATTTTACTAGGCAAGTCGGTTCTTATTTTCAATGACGGCCTAGGAACAGTGGGTTAACTGCCTGTTCAGGGGCAGAACGACAGATTTGGACCTTGTCAGCTCGGGGATTTGAACTTGCAACCTTTCAGTTACTAGTCCAACGCTCTAAACACTAGGCTAAATGTGAGTCTGGAAGTAGAGTTTACAGTCTAACCAGACACCCGATTGAAAAGCATTCATTTCTTTTTACTTGCGTTTAAGAGCATTTGGAGGCCACGGAAGGAGAGTTGTATAGCATTGAAGCTCGTCTGGAGGTTAGTTAACACAGTGTCCAAGGAGGGGCCAGAGGTATACAGAATGGTGTCGTCTGCGTAGAGGTGGATCAGAGAATCACCAGCAGCAAGAGCAACATCATTGATGTATACAGAAGTAGGCCCGAGAATTTAACCCTGTGGCACACCCATAGAGACTGTCAGAGGTCCAGACAACAGGCCCTCCGATTTGACTCACTGAACTCTATCAGAGAAGTAGTTGGTAAACCAGGCGAGGCAATCATTTGAGAAACCAAGGCTGTCGAGTCTGCCAATAAGAATTTTGTCGAAAGCCTTGGCCAGGTCGATGAATATGGCTGCACAGTAATGTCTCTTATTGATGGCAGTTATGATGTTGTTTAGAACCTTGAGCGTGGCTGAGGTGGATTGGATTTTGAAGACCTTAGAAAGACAGGGTAGGATAGATATAGGTCTGTAGCAGTTTGGGTCTAGAGTGTCACCCCCTTTGAAGAGGGGGATGACCGCGGCAGCTTTCCAATCTTTGTGAATCTCAGATGATACGAAAGAGAGGTTGAACAGGCAAGTAATAGGGGTTGCAAAAATTTCGGCAGATAATTTTAGAAAGAGAGGGTCCAGATTGTCTAGCCCAGCTGATTTGTAGGGGTCCAGATTTTGCAGCTCTTTCAGAACATCGGCTATCTGGATTTGGGTAAAGGAGAAATGGTGGGGGCTTTGGTGCGTTGCTGTGGAGGGTGCCGGGCAGTTGACCTGGGGCTAGACCTGGGGGTGGCCCGTCAGGAAGTCCAGTATCCAGTTGCACAGGGCGGGGTCGAGACCCGGCGTCTCGATCTTGATCACGAGTTTGGAGGGTACTATGGTGTTAAATGCTGAGCTGTAGTCGATGAACAGCATTCTCACATAGGTATTCCTCTTGTCCAGATGGGTTAGGGCAGTGTGCAGTGTGGTTGCGATTGCGTCGTCTGTGGACCTATTGGGGCAGTAAGCAAATTGGGTGTCAGGTAGGGTGGAGGTGATATGGTCCTTGACTAGTTTCTCAAAGCACTTCATGCTGACAGAAGTGAGTGCTACGGGGTGGTTGTCGTTTAGCTCAGTTACCTTAGCATTCTTGGGAACAGGAACAATGGTGGCCCTCTTGAAGCATGTGGGAACAGCAGACTGGGATAAGGATTGATTGAATATGTCCGTAAACACACCAGCCAGCTGGTCTGCGCATGGTCTGAGGACGCGGCTGGGGATGCCGTCTGGGCCTGCAGCCTTGCGAGGGTTAACACGTTTAAATGTTTTACTCACGTAGGCTGCAGTGAAGGAGAGTCCGCAGGTTTTGGTAGCGGGCCGTGTCTTGTGGCACTGTATTGTCCTCAAAGTGAGCAAAAAAGTTATTTAGTCTGTCTGGGAGCAAGACATCCTGGAACGCGACAGGGCTGGTTTTTCTTTTGTAGTCCGTGATTCACTGTAGACCCTGCCTCTCATGTCTGAGCCGTTGAATTGTAACTCTACTTTGTCTCTATACTGATGCTTAGCTTGATTGATTGCCTTGCGGAGGGAATAGCTGCACTGTTTGCATTCTGTCATGTTTCCGGTCACCTTACCCTGGTTAAAAGCAGTGGTTCGCGCTTTCAGTTTCGCACGAATGCTGCCATCAATCCACGGTTTCTGGTTTGGGAATGTTTTAATCGTTGCTGTGGGTATAACATCGTCGATGCACTTTCTAAGGAACTCGCTCACCGAATTAGCGTATTCGTCAATGTTGTTGTTGGACGCAATGCGGAACCTTTCCCAATCCACGTGATCGAAGCAGTCTTGAGGCGTGGAATCAGATTTGCCGGAACAGCGTTGAACAGACCTGAGTGTGGGAGCTTCTTGTTTTTGTCTCTGTCTGTCGGCTGGAAGCAACAAAATGGAGTCGTGGTCAGCTTTTCCGAAAGGAGGGCGGGGGGGGGCCTTATATGCGTCGCGGAAGTTAGAATAACAATGATCCAGGGTTTTACCAGCGCTGGTTGCACAATCGATATGCTGATAGAATTTAGGGAGTCTTGTTTTCAGATTAGGCTTTTTAAAATCCCCAGCTACCATGAATGCAGCCTCAGGATATGTGGTTTCCAGTTTACATAGAGTCAAATAAAGTATGTTCAGGGCCATCGATGTGTCTGCTTGGGGGGAATATATACAGCTGTGATTATATTCAAAGAGAATTCCCTTGGTAGATAATGCGGTCGACATTTGATTGTGAGGAATTCTAAGTCAGGTGAACAGAAGGACTTGAGTTCCTGTATGTTGTTATGATCACACCACGTCTCGTTAATCATAAGGCATACCCCCCCGCCCCTCTTCTTACCAGAAAGATGCTTGTTTCTGTCGGCGCGATGGTTGGAGTAACCAGCTGGCTGCACCTACTCGGATAGAGTCTCTCGAAGGAGCCATGTTTCCGTGAAGCAAAGAACATTACAGTCTCTTATGTCTCTCTAGAATGCTACCCTTGCTCCGATTTCATCAACCTTGTTGTCAAAACACTGGACATTGGCGAGTAGTATGCTAGGGAGTGGTGCACGATGTGCCCGTCTCCAGGGCCTGACCAGAAGACCGCTTCTTTTGCCCCTTCTATGTCGTCATTGTTTTGGGTTGCCGGCTGGAATCCGATCCATTGTCCTGGGTGGAAGGCAGAACACAGGATCCACTAAAAAAACTAAATACTGCATAGTTTCCTAGGAACGCGAAGCCAGGCGGCCATCTCTGTCGGCACCGAAGTATCTTTGGAAGACAGGGTCATGAAAAACGTTTTTTTTTTTGCTGAGTTTATGTAATTGTATTTATCTGACTTTTCTTTTTTTTTTTTATTATACATTATCACAGAGTAAGCACTGCCTACCCTGCCTACCCTGACTGTACGTCACTGCATCATTCCCAGACAGTGACTTGTGTGTGCGAGACCATGCTAGCTAGAAAACAGTTTTCACATGGTGTGCTTTAGTATGGCATTATTCTAAAGGTATATCTTGTATCTTGTGCAATTAATATTTGCTTAATATTTGTTTAAACTAATAGAGGTGACATACAAGACTACCATCTGCAGGAACATCATAATCACCCATTAGAAAAATATAATATGAAAAATGTGGAACTTGTGAAATCTGCCTGTGAAGAAACTCTGATTATGTGGTAGAGAAAAATAATTGGGTCAGGGCCTTCGAATATCAGTCCGTAGAGAGATCGGTCTTTTGATTTCAGTCCCTACTCGGAGGCATGCAAATGAAAGAGGTATGACATTTTATTCAACACACATGTAATTCAATTTGGATCAAGATGTTTCAGACGTGAACATGATGTTTCTATGATTTCTATTAATTGTTTTTTACTTGACTTTGAAGGTGTGCTTTTATCTCTCATGAACAGACATATGAACACGTAGGTCAGCATAAAAAATCTGTTTAAGGCATTGAACTTGAGCCAAATCAACCTGTTTTGTGTTCTCCCAGCATAATTTATTACAGTAGAAATCTAGTTCACTGACAGTATTCTCTCACAAAACATGACATTCCATAGACTCAGGGATTTGATTTTCATCTAATTATGTCAGGATCAAACAATGGCAGTGTTGATCGACATGTCTCTGATGAGATCAAAAGTATCCGATTGGAGTTTATGACCCAGATGGATCATAGTGTCATGATGTTATATTGACTTCTACCATGTTTGCCTTTTTCATCCATCCTGACATTTTGAGTCTAATGCCAGACAGCTGCATAGCCATCTTTAGCTATCCAGCAAAAATGGACAAATTGCAGAAAAATATTGGCGCTATTACAACAGCTGCTCATTTTATTTGGTTTAACCCTTAAGATTTGAAGCCCTGCTGATGGGGAAAAAAGGGCCTTACTGCTATTAGTTTGTGAGAGTCATCTTTTCATGGAGGGGTCGTAATAGTTTGACACCTTTTGCAAACCGTTCGGACGCTACAGATTATTTTGTGAGAAGACTGATTTTCGGGATGTCTCATGGTCTGACCAAACTGCTCTGGCTCTGTCACCTTTCACACCTGATGCGGTAGTACGACATCGGTGGATGCGGGTGGATTGAGATGCATCAAATACAAATATATCTCTAGCTTAAACTGATAGATTTTTATGGCCATTTTTGTATTATGCTAATTAGATTTCTGCGTGGAAGCGGACATCGATCTTAGGCGGTTGAGAAAAACAATAAAAAGATCGGACACACACTGAAGAGGGTCGATCCAGACTCAATCCCATGCAAATTCTTACAATTGTGTTGATCAAACCTCTGTCAAAAATATTCATATAAATTCTAATTGCAGTAGATACACACTTCTCTCCACTTGTCATTTAAAGGCAATTTTCTCTTCAACAATTGAGCTTCAGTCCGTCACCATTTGAGCAATCTGCAAGAACAACAATGTTTCCTCATATGTTCTCCTCTGTCAAACATCCTCTTGCCTTTCAGCCCATTAATGCAGGTTTGTCAATAACCCTGGGCTTTCTCCACACTGCCATGTGCATCAGGAGTATCCTCTCTTCTCTCCTATAAATTATTGATCAGCAACTGTGAGTTTATCATGTCCAGCCATTTGAAGTAACCCATTGTGTACATTAATTTAGTCTATGTTAATACCATTTAGTAGTACTGTAGTCGAGTAGAAGAATCAACGTAATCAGTATCAGAGCTCAAAAGAGGTCAATATTCTACCGGTGAAAATTGGATTTGTGCAAATCAATGGTCATAAAACAGAGTATATTGGAGAGTCCCTTTCTTTCTAAAATGCCGCTATGTATGTGTAAGAAGGCCATGTACAGCACATATTCTCTATCATGAACCAAACAGTCTAATGGGGAGGGGATTAATCTGTCATTTCCCGAGACCTAAGGAAAACTGCTGAGGCCCTTAATGACAAACTCAGCTAAAGTATTCTGTGGCTGTGACAAAACCATGCAAGGCTGATTAAAGTAATCATGTTATTATAACAAAACGGATAAGAGGTCTGTAAGTCCTTGATGATAGCAAACATTATCTCTTGGGAGCACCTGGCTACTCTTTAAAAGAACGAGGCAAGTGGGTTCAAATCAGCCATTATTGAATGTCTGGTTTCTTGAAAACCAGATGGTTTCCTGGGAAATCAATGTTTAGTGAACAATATGTACCCAGATTCATACAGATTATAGCTACTGTCTGACAATAAAGCATAATTTCTTAAAGCTATTCTTCAAGCAATTCTTCATTAAACAATCCTGTATTTGCTGTCATTGATTGATTATGGGACTATTGAACTACAGTTGTCCATTGCTGACAGAATGCATTGGAGGCTAGAGTACACGCGATTTACTTGTTTGGCCTGGAATTAGGATGATTTGTTTAATCCCCAAAAAACTTATATTGTGCTCATGAGTATAACTCACAAACATGAATACCAGCAGGATGGTTAGTTAGTATGAATACCAGCAGGGCGATTGCTTAGTATGAATACCAGCAGGCTGATTAATTAGTATGAATACCAGCAGGGTGATTAGTTATTATGATATTCAGCAGGGTGATGAACTAGTACGATTACCAGCAGGGTGATGATTTAGTATGAAAACCAGCAGGGTGATTAGTTAGTATGAATACCAGCAGGGTGATGAGTTAGTATGAAAACCAGCAGGGTGATTAGTTAGTATGAATACCAGCAGGGTGATTAGTTAGTATGAATACCAGCAGGGTGATTAGTTAGTATGAATACCAGCAGGATGGTTAGTTAGTATGAATACCAGCAGGGTGATTCGTTAGTATGAATACCAGCAGGGTGATTAGTTAGTATGAATACCAGCAGGGTGATTAGTTAGTATGAATACCAGCAGAATTGTTAGTAAGTATGAATACCAGCAGGGTGATTAGTTAGTATGAATACCAGCAGGATGGTTAGTTAGTATGAATACCAGCAGGGTGATTAGTTAGTATGAATACCAGCAGGGTGAATAGTTAGTATGAATACCAGCAGGATGGTTAGTTAGTATGAATACCAGCAGGGTGAATAGTTAATATTTTTTATTTATTTAACCTTTATTTAACCAGGTAGGCAAGTTGAGAACAAGTTCTCATTTACAATTGCGACCTGGCCAAGATAAAGCAAAGCAGTTCGACACATACAACACAGAGTTACACATGGAGTAAAACAAACATACAGTCAATAATACAGTAGAAAAATAAGTCTATATACAATGTGAGCAGATGAGGTGAGATAAGGGAGGTAAAGGCAAGGCCATGGTGGCGAAGTAAATACAATATAGCAAGTAAAACACTGGAATGGTAGATTTGCAGTGGAAGAACATGAAAGGTAGACATAAATAATGGGGTGCAAAGGAGCAAAATAAATAAATAAATACAGAAGGGGGAGAGGCTGTTGTTTGGGCTAATTTGTAGATGGGCTATGTACAGGTGCAGTAATCTGTGAGCTGCTCTGACAGCTGGTGCTTAAAGCTAGTGAGGGAGATAATTGTTTCCAGTTTCAGAGATTTTTGTAGTTCGTTCCAGTCATTGGCAGCAGAGAACTGGAAGGCGGCCAAAGGAAAAATTGGTTTTGGGGGTGACCAGAGAGATATACCTGCTGGAGCGTGTGCTACAGGTGGGAGATGCTATGGTGACCAGCGAGCTGAGATAAGGGGGGACTTTACCTAGCAGGGTCTTGTAGATGACCTGGAGCCAGTGGGTTTGGCGACGAGTATGAAGCGAGGGCCAGCCAACAAGAGGGTACAGGTCGCAGTGGTGGGTAGTATATGGGGCTTTGGTGACAAAACGGATGGCACTGTGATAGACTGCATCCAATTTATTGAGTAGGAGGCTATTTTGTAAATGACATCGTCGAAGTCGAGGATCGGTAGGATGGTCAGTTTTACAAGGGTATGTTTGGCAGCATGAGTGAAGGATGCTTTTTTGCGAAATAGGAAGCCAATTCTAGATTTAACTTTGGATTAGAGATGTTTGATGTGAGTCTGGAAGGAGAGTTTACAGTCTAACCAGACACCTAGGTATTTGTAGTTGTCCACATATTCTAAGTCAGAACCATCCAGAGTAGTGATGTTGGACGGGCGGGCAGGTGCAGGCAGCGATTGGTTGAATAGCATGCGTTTAGTTTTACTTGTATTTAAGAGCAATTGGAGGCCACGGAAGGAGAGTTGTATGGCATAGAGACTGCCAGAGGCCCGGACAACAGGCCCTCCGATTTGACACAGGCAATTATTTGAGAAACCAAGGCTATCGAGTCTGCCGATGAGGAGGTGGTGAATGACAGAGTCGAAAGCCTTGGCCAGGTCAATGAATATGGCCGCACAGTATTGTTTCTTATCGATGGCGGTTAAGATATTGTTTAGGACCTTGAGCGTGGCTGAGGTGCACCCATGACCAGCTCTGAAACCAGATTGCATAGCGGAGAAGGTATGGTGGGATCGAAATGGTGGGTAATCTGTTTGTTGACTTGGCTTTCGAAGACCTTAGAAAGGCAGGGTAGGATAGATATAGGTCTGTAGCAGTTTGGGTCAAGAGTGTGTCCCCCCTTTGAAGAGGGGGATGACTGCAGCTGCTTTCCAATCTTTGGGAATCTCAGACGACACGAAAGAGAGGTTGAACAGGCTAGTAATAAGGGTGGCAACAATTTTGGCAGAAAAGTTTTGCTTGAAAGTGTCCAGATTGTCTAGCCGGCTGATTTGAAGGGGTCCAGATTTTGCAGCTCTTTCAGAACATCAGCTGACTGTATTTGGGAGAAATGGGGAAGGCTTGGGCGAGTTGCTGTGGGGGGTGCAGTGCTGTGGACCGGGGTAGGGGTAGCCAGGTGGAAAGCATGGCCAGCCGTAGAAAAAGGCTTATTGAAATTCTCAATTATAGTAGATTTATCGGTGGTGAGAGTGTTTCCTAGCCTCAGAGCAGTGGGCAGCTGGGAGGAGGTGTTCTTATTCTCCATGGACTTTACAGTGTCCCAGAACGTTTTTGAGTTTGTGTTGCAGAAAGTCTTTATGTTAAGAATTGACTGATCTACACAGGGTTGAATGCAGTGATTTTCACAATTGCAGGTTATGTATATCAAAACACATTTAGGGTGAATTTAATCACTTCCGGTTGCTTCAGGAAGCTTAGAATCGAAACAGGTAGACCTCATAGTGGCCTGATGAGTTGTCATCAAAGACAAGTTCATAAGGCATTAATAACCTACTTAGGCTTCAGGTTGAATTTAGGGGTGCAGGCAATGTATTTCTATGGGTAGAGAAGTCCAAGCAAACTGTTTGATGTAACACCTTATATTAACTGTTATGGGTTAATGCCATACGGTCAAGGTTAGGGTTGCACAGATCGGGAGGACCTCAGGAATGTACCTGAGGTCAAATTGTGCTTCTCACCCTAATGGTTCTCTCGCTGTCACCCATAAGCAATTGAAATTTAGGGCCAGGCTTAATTTGGGCCTACTTTTTCTCATGGTCGCTGCGCTTAGACCGAGCAAGCTACGGTCAAGCGGGGCATCTCATTGAACTCGGCACGGCCGTGAGATTATGGTAATGCCATTGCAGGCTCTGTGTGTCTTTAAGCCACGCACTGTGTCACTCCATCCTTTATGTGTGTGTGTGTGTGTGTGTGTGTGTGTGTGTGTGTGTGTATGTATGTATGTATGTATGTATGTATGTATGTATGTATGTATGTATGTATGTATGTGTGTGTGTGTGTGTGTGTGTGTGTGTGTGTGTGTGTGTGTGTGTGTGTGTGTGTGTGTGTGTGTGTGTGTGTGTGTGTGTGTGTGCGTGTGTGTGTGTGTGCAAGGTTTTTCTTTGACATTTGTTGGGAGAAATGACTGATTTACAGTTCATGAGGGTTGCCTAGTCACACATATGAAGTTTTGAAAAGATCTGACCTTTTCAACCCTTCCGAAACAGCACCCATTACACCATTTTAAGGCACTTCCGGTTGGCACAGGAAACTGAACGTGAACACATATCCTCCTTGGGGTAGGCTCTTACAGAATCCTGAGTTTAAAGTCTTTATGTTAAGAATTGTCTGATCTACACAGGGTTGAATGCAATCATTTTCACATTTGCAGGTTATGTACATCACAACACATTTTGGGTGAATTTAACCACTTCTGGTTGCTCCAGGAAGCTTAGAATCAACACAGGTAGACCTTGTAGTGGCCTGATGGATTGTCATCGAAGACAGGTTCATAAGGCCTTCATAACTCACATAGGCTTCAGGTTGCAGGCAATGTATTCATTCCTATGGGGAGAGAAGTCATTATAATCTGTGAGATGAAAAAACCCTGTTTTTACTGTTAACCTGTTACTCCTACCCCCTACTTTTTCGTACATTCGGTTAAAAATCGCGCTGCTGCTGCTGCTCAGGCCAGGAATATAGTATATGCATATGATTAGTATGTGTGGATAGAAAACACTCAGACGTTTATAAAACTGGTTAAATCACGGCTGTGACTATAACAGAACGTGCGTTTCATCGAAAAGCGCAGGAAAATCTGATCACTGAAAATGGAAATATATATCCATCCGCCACTTCAACCCATTGATAAAGGCGAACCACAATAAATGGGGCTGAGGTTGCAATACTTACAGCTTCCACACAATGTCAACAGTCTTGTCATTTGCCTAGGCTTTGTTTCTTGGTCAAACGAAGAAGAGACAAGCCATTTGTTCAGGTCCCCGACAGGATATTTTGGTTGAGATTTACCCGGACATTTTTTCCAGACGGACAGCTAAAGAATATACATCGCCTCGTGATCAATTTGGTCGCTTATTAACGTGTACTAATACTTAACGTTGCATTACAAAAGTATTTCGAAGTGTTTTGTGAAAGTTTATCGTCAACTTTTTTAATTAATAAAATGACGTTATGTTATAAGACGCAATTTTTTTTGTTTATCACACAGTCTTCATAGATCGATATCTAGGCTATATATGGACCGATTTAATCGAAAAAAAAAAGACACAATAGTGATTATGGGACATCTAGGAGTGCCAACAAAGAAGATGGTCAAAGGTAATGAATGTTTTATATTTTATTTGTGCGGTTTGTGTAGCGATGACTATGCTAATTATTTTGTTTACGTCCCCTGCGGGTCTTTTGGGGTGTTACATGCAATCAGATAATAGCTTCTCATGCTTTCGCCAAAAAGCATTTTAAAAATCTGCCTTGTTGCCTGGATTCACAACGAGTGTAGCTTTAATTCAATACCCTGCATGTGTATTTTAATGAACGTTTGAGTTTTAACTAGTACTATTAGCATTTAGCGTAGCGCATTTGCATTTCCAGATGTCTAGATGGGACGCCTGCGTGTCAGGTAGGAGCAAGAGGTTAAGGGTTAGTGCCACACGGTCAATGTTAGGCTTGCATAGATCGGGATGACCTTAGGAACATTCCTGTCGTTGAATTGTCCTTCTAAACCTAACGGTTCCGCTGCTGTCCCCCAAAAGCCCCTGAAATTTAGGGCCAGGCTTCATTTTGGGCCTGCTTTTTTCACGGTTGCTGCACTCAGAGCGAGCTACGATCAAGCGGGACGTCTCGTTGAACTTGGCATGGCCTGGAGACTATGGCGATGCCATTTTTATTGTTGATTTCAGAATGTCATTTTGGTGATGGTACATCACTGTTTAAACATATTGCACATGTACAAAAGTCAACTAGCAAGTCAGTGTCCATCAGTCAATTAGGTATCATTCGGACACCAAAATGATACCATCTGACACCAAACCCACTTTTTCCAACTCGTTTAGAAGCCAACTATCACATATTTCAGAGCAGACCCATAATTCACAGTGCCTTCAGTTTAAAACATAATAAAAACATAAAACATAGTTACGTTCTAGCTGCGGGTCCAGTTCTGACACTGACTTGTTAATTGTTTACTCCATGTGTAACTCTGTGTTGTCTGTTCACACTGCTATGCTTTATCTTGGCCAGGTCGCAGTTGCAAATGAGAACTTGTTCTCAACTAGCCTACCTGGTTAAATAAAGGTGAAATAAAAAAATAAAAAAATAAATAAAATAAACTATCTGTAGACCTATGTGAGGCGACTCCGAATCCCGAGTTTTGGCTCGATAGGTCATTCGGTGCCCGAGCAACGACCTTAATTGGTGCTGAAAATCCACTTTTTTCCATGCCTTGCTACAGGGTCCTTGAACGAGCTATTGGACAGAAACGTTGGGGCCGGTTTCAATGCACTTAGTCTTGCGACTCTGGGACTTTTCTAAATGTCGTAATTTTTGTAATGGTCAAAATGAATTGAAGTTATTGCAAATGTACGAGGCTGTTTCTCGGTCTGAGAACTTTCGAGAGCCACATAACTCACCACGCACTATCGACCTGAACTCTAGGTTTCAGAACTCTAGGTTTGACAGTTCTTTAATAATTCGAACAAAGGTAACTATTGCAGGCTCTGACTGTCTCTAAGCGCCACACTATGTCCCTCCGTCCTAGCTGTGTGTGTGTGAGTGAGTTTTTCTTGGAAATTTTATGGGAGACATGACTGATTTACAGTTCATGAGGGTTGCCTAATCACACATATGAAGTTTTGAAAAGTTCTGACCTTTTTAACCCTTCGAAACATGTTCACCAAGTCCTCCAAAGGCTGTTGGAGAATAAACTTTTTGTTAAAGCTGAGAAATGTGAGTTTCATGCCCTATCCTGTGTGACTTCAGCTAACCCTTCCTCCTGGAGTGCCCACTTAGCCTGGGTGGAATATGCCCACAATACCCTCATCAACGCCTCGTCAGGTATGTCACCCTGGGTTATCAACCCCCCTTGTTCCCTGCCCAAGAGGTCAAGGTAGTGGTGCACTCGTTCCAGGACCACATGCGCCGTTGTCATCGCACCTGGAAGAGGGCCCAGACTGCTCTTCTTTGCGGCTCCATCAGGACCCAATCCCAAGCTAACCGTCGCCGTACTTCAGCTCCAGTCTACACTCAGGGCCAAAAGGTGGATCAGAGACTCACCACCTTCCATGTGTCTTTGATCAAACCAGTCTGCTCCAGTCCCCTGTCCTCCCCTGCAGCTGCTCCTCCTCCCCCTCGGCTCATCGATGACCATCCCGCCTGTACCGTACGGCGGCTTTTGGATGTACGCCGTTGGGGTCGCGGTTGGCAGTATCTGGTGGACTGGGAGGGATACGGGTCTGAGGAGCGCTGCTGGGTGTGCTGTCGTCACGTTCTGGAAGAGCCGGGTCACAACCTGAAAAGCCGGGTCGTGCACCAAGTGGAGGGGGGTACTGTCACATCTGCTCCTGCCACACCCCCTAGTAGACATATGGTGTTTCTCCTTGACCTGCAGCCATTCCCCCAGTTCTCTCTCCCTCTCTCACTGTGTGTGTGATTGTGTGTTTGGAGACAGGTGTGCTGGAGTCAGAGCAGTTCCCCACCAACTGCAACCCATTCCATAATCAAGACCTCTACAAATACTCAGTCCTTCCACTCTGCCACATTGTAATCTCTGTTCAGTCAGTCATGCTTCTAGCTATTTGTTATTATTTAAGATGCTGTGCCTGTTTCCTTGCTTCACACTGTTTCTCCTCTCACTGCAGTTTCGCCGCATTGACTCTTTTTCTGGTCTCCTGTTCCACATCTCACCACCCTGCTACCCTGTTCTGGATTCAACTCAACATCACTCCCTTGGATTTCCCTCCGGACCTGTTTACCCTGTCCCAACCCAGCTTACTCCAACCACAGCCTCCACATCTGGTTTCGTACAACTCATCCGAGCTTCCCTGGATCTGCACTTCATCTCTCCCTGTGTTACAATAAATATATTGGTTCATTCATCCCTGTTTCTTGGTCTGAGTCTGCTCTGTGAAGATGCTGGAAAATAAGTAAAACAGTAAAATAAGTCCTATTTTGACATAACCTGAAAGGCTGCTCAGCAAGGAAGAAGCCACTCCTCCAAAACTGCCATAAAAAAGCCAGACTTCAGTTTTCAACTGCACAAGGGGCCAAAGATCATACTTTTTGGAAAAATGTCCTCTGGTCTGATGAAACAAAAAAAGAACTGTTTGGCCATAATGACCACTGTTAGGTTTGGAGGAAAAAGGGGGAGGCTTGCAAGCTGAAGAACACATCCCAACTGTGAAGCACGGGGGTGGCAGCATCATGTTGTGGGGGTGCTTTGCAGCATAATGGACTGGTACACTTCACAAAATAGATGGATTCATGAGGAACAAACCTTATGTGGATATGTTGAAGCAACATCTCAAGACATCAGTCAGGAAGTTAAGCTTGGTCACAAATGGGTCTTCCAAATGAACAATGACCGCAAGCATACTTCCAAAGTTGTGGCAAAATGGCTTACGGTCAACAAAGTCAAGCTATTGGAGTGGCCATCACAAAGCCCTGACCTCAATCCCATAGACAATGTGTGGGCAGAACTGAAAAAGTGTGTGAGAGCAGGGAGGCCTACATACCTGACTCAGTTACACCAGCTCTGTCAGGAGGAATGGGTCAGAATTCACCAAATTTATTGTGGAAAGCTTATGGAAGGCTACCTGAAACGTTTGACACAAGTTAAACAATTTAAAGGCAATGCTACCAAATACTAATTGAGTGCATGTAAACTTCTGACCAACTGGGAATGTGATGAAAGAAATGAAAGCTAAAATAAATCATTCTCTCTACTATTATTCTGACATTTCACATTCTTAAAATAAAGTGGAGATCTTGGCTGACCTAAGACAGGTAATTATTCTGAGGATTCCATGTCAGGAATTGTGAAAAACGGAGTTTAAATGTATGTAAACTTCCGACTTGAACAGTATAATTATTGACATGACTATGTGCCCCTCAGCTTCCAAAGCTAAAGCATTGCTGAGAATGAGTCTGTGGAGTTTTAAACTTGATATTTTTGTAACATGAAGAAACCTTTTTAAATGTTGGCGGGGTCCTACAAGGATAAATGGAACTAACTATTAAATGGAGGTAAATCAGGAGAATGTTTGTTAGAGATTCATTTCAAATTATTAATCTCACAATGAAATTACTTGTGTGAGTAATTTATAAACTGTTGACTACTCAAGTTGAGAAAGAGGAGAACGATTGAATAGATGTTTGTTATTGGTATGCCAACCATAGATATCATCATCCCCTGTAAAACACGAAGCCCAACCGTCCACTGTCTGGCCACGACAGGGAATGAGGTGTTTAAAAACCATAATGCGTTTCACCATGGAACATTTCATTATACGTTTCAATGTTCACCAATTATCCTTTCCCAAATTACAGGTTGGCATGAACCACAACACAGAGCTCTCAAACACACACATGAAACATTAAAAACTAATCTACAAATACAAGGATAAACAAGTAAGCATTCATATTTCTTTAGCTTAACTTTAGCGTTAATTCTGAAACAGGATTACTTGTTATTTTTGATTTAATTTAGTTTTAATCAACAAATTCATGAATGGAAATAGTATCAGTCTGTATCAATAGCTCCCTTGCTGATGTTATTAGATGTTTCCCAGAGCCGTGTGCTGTTCTAGTTAGAGGTTAATGTTAGCTAACTAACATTGACCATGATTGGTTAGCTCCCAGCACTGTGGCATTGTTGGCACTGTTTGTTGTTTAACTTGCTGGCTCGTTAGCTAATGTTACATGACGTGTGTACAACACCTGTTCACTATGGCCAGTGTCAGTAAACGTCTGCAAAAAGTGTACTGAATTTGTTGCCAGCAGAGCTGGTTAGGCTGTTTTCATGTCATCCAGAGGTAAACACATCATCGGCCAGAGCATCAAGTCTGCGCTTCGAGAGTGAAACGAGATGGGTGGGGCTACAGCTTAGGATGAGGGTGTAAACGATGCTGAATGGGTGCAGAAAACAAAGGGCTCTTCATTAGATAGCAAAACATTCAAAGGCATTTTCTCAAAAGTGAGATTACAAGTGGATCAACTTTCAAATGCAGTGTTTGATATACCATTTTGTCGCTCTGAGTCTATACTTTTATATCATGTAAAAAAAATGTTTAAATAATGTTGCTACATAAGACCGAATCAAGGTGGTGAGTCAATCCGGGTGGTGAGTCAATCCGGGTGGTGAGTCACATAAAGTGTGGAGCAGCAAACAAAAAAACTTTAAATAAATCAATATGCGCAACCTCAAACTATCCTACATTTAGTTTTGTTTTTAATCGCTGATCAACAATCAAAGTACCTGAGAATATTGCTGAAATTACAAAAACATGTAGTCCCTTTGTGATGACTGTCTTCTCTTACTGTTCTGACCTTAACAAGAGAAATTAAACATTTTGTCAGAGACATCTGCCAAGAGACTGTGGCTAAATCCCAGCCTTTGTGCAGAGAGGTCTATTTAAACGGGTCTTCAGGGATGCAGCAACCAACCATATGGTGAAAATAAATGAGTGAATTTACCCATAAAGGTGAGGGAGGCATGGATCTGTTATGAGCTGCTTCCATTAGCCTCCATGAACTCTGAAGGTGAAGAGGAACAGTGTAGTAAGAGTGAAACCGACAGCACGTTCACTGTAGCTTTAATTGAGGAAAGCAGGTGTGCTAAGGATCAGTGTGTCATGCAGCAGCTTAGTGATAATAACAATCTTTTTCAACCACTTCTCATTGCAAACATATTCTCACAGTGTTCTACATAAAGAGTGAGACATTAACAGGTTACAAAAGGCTAGGCTGTAAAAAGAAGAGTATTTTACACTATGAAGACAAGAAGCAGTAAAAGTCGGTTTTGATGCTTGTATAATGTTCGAGGCAAGGAAGGGGCTCCAGTCTATTTGGAAGAACATTGAGTGATACATTTTAAGGCAAAAAAACAAGATATATGATACATTTGACCTATTGTCACAATGCATATCATACCATTACACACATATATTGGGTGTTAACAGGTGTTCACAAATGATAATACAATACATTATGTTATATCACTTAAAATGTTATTCTGAAATTAGAATATTTATTATAGACGTAAAGAAAAAAATTTGGCTTACTACTTTGAGAGAATTGAGTAATTGAGTAGAACCCACCAAGAGATGAAAGACATGTTGTTGGCAACTTGGCAATTAGTCCTTGTTATTGCTGGCAAGAGGGAAATAATACACGACAGTGTGTAAACACAGATCTGATTTGATGTAATGATCCCAGTTTTCCCAAATCACAGTAAACTCTCTGAAGAACAGTATGCTCATTTGTTCCAATTTTTCCCATGCTCCTGCGGGCAAAGTCTGGTTCCAAGGAAAATTGTGTCTAATGGAGTGTGTGCCCCCGTGGAATGACCTCCATTAATATAGCCATCCTCAGTGCCTGTACAGTGGTTGACCCCCGGTGATCACAAACAGTAGAAAATCTGCTGCATGTCTTGTTTTCTCCTTATTTTAGGGAGACATTTATATGAAAAGCTCAGATGTTCTTTGCTGTTGTTTTCCATTTCTTCCTGGTCTTCAGTTGTTTAACTACATATCTAAATATAGAGACACTCAAGTCAGGTAGACAAATAGCTGTCACATTTCAGATACATCTTTTAATTTAGCCACTAATTAGAGCACTAAAAACAAAGCTGTTTTTACATGATAATTATTTTGTTTCACTGATGTTGCTGGACAGGACTCAAATATAGACTGAGTATACAAAACATTAAGAACACCTGCTTTTTCCATGACTTAGACTGACTAGGTGAATCCAGGTGAACGCTATGATCTCTTATTGATGTCACTTGTTAAATCCACTTCAATCTGTGTAGATGAAGGGGACGAGACAGGTTTAAAAATGAATTTTAAGCCTTGAGACAATTGAGACATGGATTGTGTATGTGTGCCATTCAGAGGGTGAATGGGCAAGACAAAATATTTAAATGCCTTTTAACGGGGAACGGTAGTAGGTGACAGGCACACCGGTTTGAGTGTGTCAAGAACTGCAATGCTGTGGGAAGGGGTTCCTAATGTTTGGTATAGCCAGTGTATACTATCACTGCACAAGAGGAATGTTGTTATTGGTGCAGAAAACCGTTCACTGGTTTTGATTGAATAGGGCTCCGGGACGTATTCTAAATTGCCTTGAGTAGAATATCATAAACTATTTTGTGTTGCTGATCTGGAAGGGCTGCTGCATGACACTATTGTACATGTTACTATGAGTTTTCAGAATCATGTTTGCACTGCTTGATAGAGAACCTATCTCATCCAAAAGGTCACTTTGAGACTTGGCTCATGTTTTAACCAACCTGGCGCAGGGACTGGACTAAGAGGTGTAACCGCCATTTTGAAATCCTTCATATGGATAACTAGGCTGGAAAGGACAGCTATTTCCTGAAATAATCCTTGAAAAGGGAGGCAGTTGCCAGTTCAGAAGCTGAGAGAACTACACAAAACCAGACTGCCTGAAGCCTCAATGCATCATTGGGACATTAGTGCAGACAGTGCTGTTTGTGTGTGTGTGTGTGTGTGTGTGTGTGTGTGTGTGTGTGTGTGTGTGTGTGTGTGTGTGTGTGTGTGTGTGTGTGTGTGTGTGTGTGTGTGTGTGTGTGTGTGTGTGTGTGTGTGTGTGTGTGTGTGTGTGTGTCATTGTGGTTGATTGAAATTGGAATAAAAGTGAGTGTTATACTTTATTTTCTTTTATTGACATGTGCTCCTTAGAGGCATCCGTCTCCAGAGAGTGACATCCCAGGGGTCAGGAGAGCCTTGTTGCCAGACTTGATGATGATAGATGATGCCAATGGGACATGCTTACCCCATGGATCAAATATAAAGGAATGTGACACTGAAAAATGACTTGACCGAAAAGTGTCATTTGATTGGATAGTTCTGGATTAGTCTCATCATCTCACACAGAGAACTGCATGACGGTTCTTAAATCACTGCACTTCCTGCCTTCCATGAAAATAAGATAGAGCATGCAGCACTGACATTCTAAATATCGAAAATAGTATTTCATGTCTCATTAACTTGCAAAGACATTGAGGCATTAATAGGCTATTATTATGGAGTGCTGTGAGTGCATTCCCTTTTTGAACTACATTGATTTCTCTATTCTTCCTTAAACCCCTGTTATTTGAATGCAGCTGTCTTTTTAAATTAAAAAACAATTTTGACCCTTTGTGTGATATATTAGTGACACCAATACAAAAATTGTCTTACTTCTTGGTTTACAGTTAGAAGCATTTGCGTTTGACAATCTTCCTCTGGGCAACAGAAGAGCAGTCATCTGGGAAGCCAGGAAATGCTGTTGAAGCATCGATGAGCAAATACATCCAACCAAGTCACAGCTATTTTGTTCAATCTGCAGTCCACTGACAAATCAGAGAAAAGGGTTGGGTAAAATTGGATTTGTGATGCCAGGAATGTCTCTTTATAGTCCAATTTATATACATATAAATAGTTTATAGGAGCGGTAGACAGGCATCACCCACAATAGTCACATCTCAGTGTAGTCCTCCATGTACAGTACGTCTTCTAGGATATAGTTGAGCCTGTCAGCAGGCTGGAGTAGTCAGAGCCTGGGACCCAATATTCATACGGAAAGACAGCCTTGTTACTGTAAGTTTACTTATGATTTTGAAACCTAGAAGACATCAATGTTTCAAGAATCTACCTGGCCAAACCAAATATTAGTTGACGGCAGTAGCATCCAGCCCATACCAGGGTCAACATGTGCATGTCTTGTCTTTACCTTAGAGTCATCAATAGCTAATTCCTCACTAAACTAATGTGCAGCTAATGCTATTTGACAGATGTGTCCTGCAGAATTTCTAAACTTGAAATATTCCAATAGAATATGTTTTTATTTATTTACAGCATTGGTCAATGCACTTACCTTTGATTTTATTCCAGGATGTCCAGGATGTCTTCTTATGGATCAAATCCCGTTAACGGGATCAATTTTCCAACACCCGGTGAAATGGCAGAGCGCCAAATTCAAAATAAATTACTATACATATTAAACTTTCATGAAATCACACATGCAATACAACAAATTAAAGCTACACCTGTTGTTAATCCAGCCAACGTGTCAGATTTCAAAAAGACTTTACGGTGAAAGCAAACCATGATATTATCTGTGGACAGCCCCCCTCAAACAAACACAGACAATCATAATTCAACCCGCCAGGCGCGACACGAAACTCAGAAATAACCATATAATTCATGCCTTACTTTGACGAGCTTCTTCTGTTGGCACTCCAATATGTCCCATAAACATCACAAATGGTCCTTTTGTTTGATTAATTCCATCGTTATATATCCAAAATGCCCATTTACTTGGCGTGTTTGATCCAGAAAAACACCGGTACCAACTCGTGCAACATGACTACAAAATATTGAATAAGTTACCTGTAATCTTTGTCCAAACATTTCAAACAACTTTCCTAATACAACTTTAGGTATTTTTTTAACATAAATAATCAATCAAATTTAAGACGTGATAAACTGCGCTCAATAGCGGATAAAAACAAAGTAGAGCAAGCTTTAAGGTCACACGCCTCTAACAAACAGTACACTTCACTCGACCCTCGTTCTGAACTGCCCTACTTCTTCATTTCACAAAGGAAAAACATCAACCAATTTCTAAAGACTCTTGACATCCAGTGGAAGCGATAGGAACTGCAAGCAAGTGCCTTAGAAATCTAGATTCCCATATAAATCCCATTTAAAATAGAATGACCTCAAAAGAAAAATCCTGGATGGTTTGTCCTTGGGGTTTCACCTGCCAAACAAGTTCTACTCACAGACATCATTCAAACAGTTGTAGAAACTTCTGGGCCTGAGTATCAGGCAGTTTACTTTGGGCACGCTTTTTATCAGGACGTGAAAATACCACCCCCTAACCTAGAGGTTTTAAGACCATGGTGGTATAATATGTCTGTAGATGTCTTTAATCAGACTTTTTCTGATGGATGTACTGTAGTCCTTCGTAGTGTAAAAGGAGGATAGTGGGCTTGTGGTGGCTCTATTGCATTGGAAACATGGTAGCAGGTTGCTGGTGGGTTAAGAAGCAGCTCTGTCAACAGCAGCACCAGTCCTCTTCAAGCATCACAGCTCAATCCACCAACCCAGCGGACACATTTTTCACACAGATATACAGCTCTATAATGCCTCATGGATGTGGGCCTGCTGTTTGGAACATCTAATAGATTCAACAACGGGAGAATATATGGAACAATTTGTCATTCGCTACATGAGTATTATACATGTGCGTATTAAGTTGACGATTTTCATTTTTCATGCAAAATGGAAGCTCTACATTTATGGGGGGTGCATGCAATTGTGTTCATTATGTCACAGTGATACAGTGTGTGACTACTCCTCTGGCATTCTTCAGGGTGGCTCTTTCATCAGGGCTTCTCTGCAGACAACCCCATGGAGAGAACCATAATTTGGGCTTGCGACTATCAGAGCCTATTGTCAGAGAGATCTGACTCGCGCCCGTTGAGCCATCAAGCCCTCACAGCCTGAGTGTCTGTTGCATTATCGGCGATGCAAGGGCGTAGAGAAACAGGAGGTAAATCCTGGAGCGTGGCTCTCTGAAAAAATATATTTCATTTAATGTGCTGTCTGGACATATTGTGACATTTGTATACACCTAAACACTACGGTTTGTGTTGTGCTGCTGTGTTAATGCTGAGGCTTGTATTTATTTGCCCATTGATTGCATTTAGTGCTGTTTTGAGCAATGTATACCATTTACCTTGGAGAATATTTTGTGGGTGGTGTCTGCTCCTCTCCATGTCTGTGTATAAGAGGTGGATGGGAGGTGGTAGAGCGCCTGTCTGAATGAGAGACTAGGGCAGGGAGGTTTATAAATAAAATTGACAGCAGGCACCTTGTTGAACCATGACTGGAATGTTTAAAGGGTGGCATCGCATTTGTGAGAGGCCAGGGAAATCTCTAGCTCAAAGGCATAGCCGAGCATAGTGCCTCGTTACTGGGTAAGAATATGGAAAGGGTGGTCTCTTTAGAGGGGTTTGCATAGTTTTTGCAGTACATGTCTAGGGTGGGGGAAGAAGGAGAAAACAATGGTGTAATACAAGCATGATACCAGAGAGTTGTTCCAAACTGTGTTACCTGAAGCCAAACGCCAGCTTTCGCAGACATGTCCTGGCTGAATTGTCAAAGACCCCAGTCGCCCAAGTCATAGACTGTTCTCTCTGCTAGCAAGCGGTACCGGAGCGCCGAGTTTAGGTCCAAAAGGCTCCTTAACAGCTTCTACCCCCAAGCCATAAGACTGCTGAACAATTAATCAAATGCCCCCCCTTTGTTTTTGCACTGCTGCTACTCTCTGTTTATTATCTATGCAGAGTCACTTTACCTCTACCTACATGTACAAATTACCTCAACTAACCCGTAGCCCTGCACAGTGACTTGGTACCGGTATCCCCTGTATATAGCCCCGTTATTGTTATTTTATTGTGTTGCTTGTTATTTAATTTTTTAGTTTAGCAAATATTTTCTAAACTTAACTGCATTGTTTGTTAAGGGCTTATAAGTTAGCATTTCACGGTAAGGTATTTGGCACGTGACACTTTTCTTTGTTTTGATTTGGACAGAACGCAATGTCACTGTTCTCAATTTGACAAAGATGAAAAATCTTTTCAGTTTCCCTTTTTTTCTTTCTGTTTCATGACTGATAACCTTATCTCAAGCAAATGACAGTAGTGTCAAAGATTCTTGATGTACTGTACAGTAAGAGTGAGGAACATTACCTTGGGTCAATCAATACTTATCAAATTCTGTTATCACCTTGAGACCCCATATGACATGTTTGTGTGTCTGTTTGATCAAGTGCAGAGGGAATCTGCTAGTGGTGCACATTTCACCTCTGCTCTGTAACTAGCTTTAAAGAGCTGACATGGCTGCGTGCTGCATATTCCCCTCTCTCTCTCACACGAACACAAACCTACAGTATGTAGAAATGGCTCCAGGGAGATACAGCCTTGCTTGCTCTTGGCTGTGATAAATCTCAACACATTAGGAATTTAACCTTTGTTTTTGAACTTGAGCCTTTGCCTAGCTGTCCCTGTAGTGACATCTCTAGGGCAATGGAGTCGAGCCATCCATCAGATATAGGCTTCACCTATATTAAAGATTACGGACAATCAGCCCTGCCCTTCTGTTCTGTGCACAAATGTATAATAACATTCTGTCATTGAGAGGGAAGAATCACCTGGAGCACAACATCAAACGTAGATAGAATTGCTTGCACCATCCATGAAACCAGCATGAATTATCATCACAGCATATTAAATTCTTATCCTTCACATGCATTTTTGTTGTGCCCTCTGATATCATTGAACTAACAACTTCTGAGAACACAGCACCCTCTTAGTGTGACAGCATATTTTATCATCCAATTCCAAGGTACAAGACAAAAGGTTTTCACACTTGTTTGTTTTCACACTGCTTCACTGAAGCAGGAAAAAGCACTGTACTGTATTTTTCAATGCATGCATTGCTGTGTATCTCTTAATTTTCCTACTTTACAAGAACTCCACGTTACAGTAGGGTACTTAAACCCCTCAGTGTTTTACATAACTGCATCTAGAGATGTTGTGGTAAGTGTGCTTTCATGGAACAGAATGCTTGTGGCAGCATGGTCTTTTTGTTGTCCATGTCAGTGCTCAATGGGAAGGAGAATGTTTTCCAGGCCATACCATCAAAGGGTGTGTAGCCCTTCCCTGCAGTCAATGAACAAAAGCCCCCTCCTTGGCTTCATGGGTGAAATTTGAGTTATATTTTTCATACTTTTATAATTAGTAAACATTATTTCATAAAAACCTGATGAAACCCTGTGTCTATGTCAAATGGTTTTGTTATAAATTTCAGTCATTTGTGATGTACACTACCGTTCAAAAGTTTGGGGTCACTTAGAAATGTATTGTTTTTGAAAGAAATGTATTGTTTTTGAAAGAAAAGCAAAACATTTTTTTTAAATAACCACATATTGATCAGAAATACATTGTAGACATTGTTGATGTTGAAAATGACTATTGTAGCTGGAAACAGCTGATAAAATATATATATATATATATCTACAAAGGTGTAGAGAGGCCTATTGTCACCAACCATCACTCCTGTTTTCCAATGGCACGTTGTGTTAACTAATCCATGTTTATCACTTTAAAAGGCTAATTTATCATTAAAAAAACATTTTGCAATTATGTTAGCACAGCTGAAAACTGTTGTCCTAATTAAAGAAGCAATAAAACTGTCCTTCTTTATACTAGTTGAGTATCTGGAGCATCAGCATTTGTGGTTTCGATTACAGGCTCAAAATGGACAGAAACAAAGAACTTTCTTCTGAAACTTGTCAGTATATTTTTGTTCTGAGAAATTAAGGCTATTCCATGCGAGAAATTGCCAAGAAACTGAAGATCTCATACAACGCTGTGCACTACTGCCTTCTCAGAACAGCACAAACTGGCTCTAACCAGAATAGAAAGAGGAGTGGGAAACCCCAGTGCACAACTGAGCACCGGGGCCGCCCACTTCTCTTATTCAAAGGTGAACTAATGTCTGTAGCTGACATGGTACAGGTGTTTTCTTTTTTTAAGCCTATAACCATGTGTGTGAAGTGTATACTTTTGTTCCAAAGTAGATTTATTTAGATCTGTGTGATTCACAGTAGCCTGCTACAGTAAAAGGTTAAAACAACTCTCCGCTCCTTAGATAAAATAACGTATTCTGAGAAATAAAGTCATGTCTCAATTTCTTACTGGTTGAGGCCTCAAACAGCCTCCCTCTCCTGCTTCCTCAGGGGACCCACCACCCATGTCCCTGAGTTTCAAGTAATGTCTCAATTTCTCAACGGTTGAGGCCTCCACAGCCTGCCTCTCCTGCTTCCTCAGGGGACCCACCATCCCTGTCCCTGAGTCTCCAGAGATTGACATAGACCTGCTCATTGCACATTTCCTCTCCCCGTCTCAGCCTCTCCCAGGCTTACTGTCAACTGATTAGTATATAGCATCATAGCCCACTTATTATTACATTCTGCCAGCTACAGGGACACGCTCCAATAAGTTCTCAGTGGGAAATGGGGGATTCCTTTGCATTTTAACAACCTACAGTACTGTTAGTTTTTAAGATTGTTTTTGTGAGGAAGGAAATGGACATTAGAATTACAAAGGAAAGGAAATATGAGCTTTATGTATTTGTATAGATACATTTTTTTTGCATAAAGGACAATAAAGGCTCAAAGTATTAATCCCAGACATTAGGTAATGTATTTGATTGACATGACGCAGTACTATGAAAGGTATATCCTTTCAATAAAAAAGTAACTTTATCCATGTTTCCTTGTCATAATAGATGATGGGGACTCTGGTAGCAATCCTAAAGCCCTTTTTGTTTTAACACGGTCAATAACTTAGACAACTACTTTGTTACCTCAAAGCAATATCAAATCACTTGAGAAGGCACAGTGGATGGATAGTTCCCCACCACACCAGAGCAATTAATGACCAAAGTACAACAAAAATACAAGGAGGAATATAATATAATAATATATGCCATTTAGCAGACGCTTTTATCCAAAGCGACTTACAGTCATGTGTGCATACATTCTACGTATGGGTTGTCCCGGGAATCGAACCCACTACCCTGGCGTTACAAGCGCCATGCTCTACCAACTGTGCCACAGAAGGACCACAACTGAACTGACCTGAGTGTACAGGTGAATTAAAAAGCACTCATATCTCCTGGTTAATTTTCCACTTACCCAGTCTTGGGATTATGGAATAAGGTGTGACTTGGTTTGATTCGATAACATCAGTATAAATGTCAATGGAGAGGTACTCTAATGATTTCCACACAATAGCAGCATGTCTCCAGGGACCCGATTAGATTAGAGGAACGCATACTCACCAGGTAGTCCACTTGCACTGGCCGTAATGAGTGAAAGCTACACAGGGTATTTGAATGTCAACTCATTATGAATGTCAAGGCATTTTAAAGTAAAACATCAGGGAAGAGCTGTGAACTACGGATGCTGTTTCACAGGCTAGACATGAATATTTCCGTTGCATGTTCCCGTGTCAAAAACGGACAAGTGAAGATGATATGTCACTTTCTCCTGCCAATTTGAGCAGATATGTCAATAATAGGACCCTAGTGTGCTTTATTTGTAAGGATATTAAAAACATCAGATTTTAGGTGAATGAAATGTCAGCCCCAATATGGCAGGAAGGTATATAAATCTATAAAACTGGGTAGACCTAATAGCACCACTAGTGAACTGTCAGGTACTGAAGGCATATGTTTATTTTAATGTTCAAATGTTTCTTAGAGATATACTGATGAGTTTACATCGACTACCTCAGAATTATCAGATTAGTATTGAGTCAATGGGCTCTAGGCCAATGACTAGTTCCATACACCAGCTAACCTAATACCTTTTTGGTATGATTGTTCTTTAGCTCAAATAAAGTACAGTGGCCCAGGCAGCACCTGCTTGCATGCTGTCTCTTCCAGTGGAGCTCCTTTGACTGACTCTGGCTCATTGACTGTCAGACAGTGTATTGTCAGGAGCTTCATTATGAATCCTCTGCCCTGCCCTGACAAGTCCTCCATCATGAGGCTTTAGCCTCGGTTCTCTGGCAGGGATGTGCCCCTGTCGCCTCGGCCTAATCTCACAGGCAATCTACGGTTCGGCCAGCCTCATGTCACTGTAGTACTGACCTGTTATTAGCCTCGCTACTCTTTTAGGGAGCGTGCAAAGGCACCTTGGGCAATCCGACAGCTCGGTGGTCGGAGCTTCATTTTGGTGCTAATGCAGGTAATACAGCTGCCAGCAGGACTGGATCCTGGTCATCAGAAGGAGATGAGGGTTAAGGTAGGCCCTGTGGCCCCAACCTCTCCATTTGAGAATTCTACATTAGCCAATCCCCTTCAAACTCTATTCTAGTATAGACAGGTGACATTAGTGTCTTCCCTGTCTCTTCCATGCTTAGGATATACCTGACACCGTGTTTAACTGTGGCTTGGATCTGCTGAGATATTGTAAATGCAGCATGTTGAAACAGCAATTACAAGCTAAATTAATATTGAATAAATGTATTTTGATGATAGAATTTCTCTGTTGCTTATCCTATATGTACCATTGGGACCAGCCAAGTTTAAGGGTGTTTACATTTCTGTGTTTGCATGTGTGTGTTTGCGGAGGGACTAATGGAAGCGGAGGGACTAATATAAATGCATGTTTTGTATTTCAATTGTAGAAATCGAGAAACTTTATCAATTGAAAACTTTCCAAATAAGCTGATAAAAGTACAGTAAATGATCATGTTGTTTCTGACATACGTGCTTCCTCGCATACATTTTCAATTAGTGTCCAAGCTGATAACATGCCAAAACATGAATGAAAAAAATATTTATATTTTCAGCCTATGATGCTTTTGCCCTTTTGTCTTTGTTCCTAGGCAGAATAATTGCATATACTTAATTAACCTAATTACATATTACTAACAGGCCTAAGAAGAATATTTAGATACAATTTTACTTCTGTGTTGTGTTAATTCAAGCCACGTTGACCTTTATATAACCTTCTCCAAAGGCTATTGCGCACAGCTCATATAAGCCTGTTACATCAACAATTCAAAGTTGGCCTTAGTGGGAGTGACCATAGAATTCTATGGGAATGACCTTACTGAGTAAAGAATTTGTCATAAAATGTTATCGAATCCCACAACTGCGAGGCGTGGCTCTATGCTTGTGGTGTGCTAGCGAACGGGGGGAGGTGTTGTGGGAGATGATTGGTTTGTAAATTAAGCCGATTAGGCCGATGCCTATGTGCTGTGAGTTTCTCCTGGTCTTGTTTGACACGTTGGTCCACCAGACTCTTTGCGCATTTGGGAGGAAGTGTCTGGGAACACAATGTCTTCTCTGTTGGTCCATTAAAGTTGAATTGACAGCATTTTAGCAACATTCAAATCTGTTCATATACACCTCCAGGAAGAACATGACACCTTTTTTAAAATGTTCTGACAAGCGAATGCATAGATTTGGTAATTTTCACATCTTCATAAACTCATAGAATGTTTGGGAATGACATTTGTAAGGCATTTGTGAACATTTATAGCAATATAGAGTGGGAAAGAGCACGTGTGTTTGGACAATTAAAACATTTTTTTTTAGATTTAACCTTTATTTAACTAGGCAAGTCAGTTAAGAACAAATTCTTATTTACAATGACGAACACATATCAATTGCACGCCGCCATATGGGACTCCCAATAACGGCCAGAAGTGATACAGCCTGGATTTGAACCAGGGACGGTAGTGACACCACTTGCACTGAGATGCAAGACCTCTGCGCCACTCAGGAGCCCAAACTATAGACACTGCAGTGAATAAAACCTAATAAAAACATAGGTCTTGTCGTGGACCGGAGTCTCCGCAGACAGGTGCACCATAGCCAATCAGAGCTACAGTGCTATATGCAAATAAGCGGGTATGCCATCATTCACTTTGAACTGGTCTGTGTGTTTACAGGCAGTAGCAACAGCGCGACTTTAGATCATTAGAACACATTCGCCAAAAGCCACCTGAATGGATTTCTGGAAATATGTAAATACTGTACCACGGGAGTCCTCTTACATTTGGGAAATTCACGGTCCTATTGATCAAACAGCCATGAAAAGGTAGGCTCTTGCTCGCTCAGTTGGTTGCCTATGCACATCAACAAAAACAAGATCAACAACTAATGCTAGACAGAACGAGATGAGCAAAAATCTAAGAAGGGAACATTATTAGATAAAACCTCTCAAACTTTTTCAGCTAATTGGCCGTCCATATTGCACTGATAAACGATGGTCCATAGTAGCCTGCTTGTCCTTATGCAGTTTGCCTGCCAATGCATGCTTGTCCCAACAAACAAATTAACAACTGAATGGGCATTTGCCTGCCTTCCCACCCATTTGATCAATGACAAATGCATTTTATTGACAATTAAGAGATGTGTTAACTGTGGATAACAGTCGTTCAGCATAGCTAGCTAGCAAAGGAATTCACATTTCTTGCTAGATACCCAAATGACACCAACATCTCTAGCTGTCGCCACTGAAAAACGTTGAGGGGGAAAAATGTGGTTACTCACCCACTCTTCCAATGACTTGACATCCCAGCAGCTAGCTAGTTACAGTTGAAGTCGGAAGTTTACGTGCACTTAGGTTGGAGTCATTAAAACTAGTTTTTCAATCACTCCACAAATTTCTTGTTAACATATTATAGTTTTGGTAAGTCGGTTAGGACATCTACGTTGTGCATGACACAAGTAATTTTTCCAACAATTGTTTACAGACCGATTTTTTCACGTTTAATTCCCTGTATCACAATTCCAGTGGGTCAGAAGTTTACATACACTAAGTTGACTGTGCTATTAAACAGCTTGGAAAATTCCAGAAAATTATGTCATGGCTTTAGAAGCTTCTGATAGGCTAATTGACATCATTTGAGTCAATTGGAGGTGTACCTGTGGATGTATTTCAAGGCCAACCTTCAAACTCAGTGCCCCTTTGCTTGACATCATAGGAATATCAAAAGAAATCATCCAAGACCTAAAAATAATTGTAGACCACCACAAGTCTGGTTCATCCTTGGGAGCAATTTCCAAATGTCTGAAGGTACCACGTTCATCTGTACAAACAATAGTACGCAAGTATAAACACCATGCAGCCGTCATACCGCTCAGGATGGAGACGCATTCTGTCTCCTAGAGATTAACGTACTTTGGTGCGAAAAGTGCAAATCAATCCCAGAACAACAGCAAAGGACCTTGTGAAGATGCTAGAGGAAACAGGTACAAAAGTACCTATATCCACAGTAAAACGAGTCCAATATCGACATAACCTGAAAGGCCGCTCAGCAAGGACGAAGCCACTGCTCCATAAAAAGCCAGACTATGGTTAGCAACTGCACATGGGGACAAAGTTTGTACTTTTTGGAGAAATGTCCTCTGGTCTGATGAAACAAAAATACTGTTTGGCCACAATGATCATCGTTATGTTTGGAGGAAAAAGGGGGAGGCTTGCAAGCCAAAGAACATCATCCCAACCGTGAAGCACGGGGGTGGCAGCATCATGTTGTGGGGGTGCTTTGCTGCATGAGGGACTGATGCACTTCACAAAATAGATGTCTTCTTCAAAATGTTGTGGATATTTTGAAGCAACATCTCAAGACATCAGTCAGGAAGTTAAGCTTGGCCACAAATGGGTCTTCCAAATACACAATGACCCCAAGCATACTTCCAAAGTTGTGGCCAAATGGCTTAAGGACAACAAAGGCAAGGTATTGGAATAGCCATCACAAAGCCCTGACCTCAATCCTGTAGAATATGTGTGGGCAGAACTGAAAAAGCATGTGCGAGCAAGGAGCAAGGACTGCTGCGCCACTTGGTAGGCTCCAGCCACAAGGTTTTTCATGCTTATTGATTGCCTTTCACAAAGTATCAAAATACTAAAATACTACTTAAACAGGACTCTTAAAGAATTTAATTTTGTAATCACAGAAAATGTGGAAAAATAAATAATAAATAAAATAAATAAATAATGAAATGTTATTTATATAAAGTGTAATCATCTGCCAGAGAATAGCGCCAATCGGCCCGAGCCCCAAGTAATACATTTGGGCCAGATAACTCACACCGGAATCGGCCCGAACTCAATCCCTGCATCCTAGCCATAAGTAATACTGTCGAAGGCGGCCCAGAATCGGCCCACATGACGTCAGCCAAGCTGACTCTCAGCCGAGTTCCCCGACTCTCAGCCAGAATCAGCCTAGATCCACTGTGCTAGTTTGTGAGGAAGACAGAGGCCCAAGTCGGCGGAAAGCATTTCAAGTTAATTTATGGAATAAGAGTTTATATGCAGTTTCACGCCCGGTTTGAGGTGGGTATGTCTGCTTTACCAGGTGTATGGAGCTGACACCAACAGAATTTTTTATTTTGTGGATGGGTCCAAGTTTCCCTCCAGCAGGTGTCTTTCGTTGTTTCAACAACCAAGCAAGGAATATTTGTATGGAGGTCAAAAGAGTGTCGAATTTGGTCAACAAAAACATAAATCTGTATGAGTGTACAGATTTAAGTAGGACACATGCGGTGGCGACTTTAGCATGTAAATCTTGGTGGGGCTTGTACCCACCTTGTTGTGCTGTGCTCGAACAGGAAGGTGGCATTGGTCCTTTTTGTGGGTACATTTGGTAATCAAACTTTGTCATCAAAGTCTCACATTCTCTGGATTTATGGTGCTTTCAAGACAACTGGGAACTCTGAAAAAAACAAGGTTGAATCATGATGTCAGTGATCTTCAGGTCGGAGCTCTAGAAAGAGGTCAGAGTTCCGACTTGGAATACCAAGTTGGATGACCGTTCAAAACTTAGTTTCCCAGTCAGAGCTTGTTTTTTCTGAGTTCCAAATAGTCTTGAACTCACTGAAGTCTGAGATTTACCAGTTTTGAGTTTCCAGTTTTTTGAATGCGGCAGAGCTGCCTTTCACAAGAAAGCAAATAATATATGCCATTTAGCAGACGCTTTTATCCAAAGCAAAAAAGAGACCATGTTTGTATACAGCTTTATTATTATTATTTTGGAGCTCCTGATTTTCCAACGTATTCAACCTTTTCTGGCCAGTGGTGTATTGCGAGTGAATGTTAATCCTTTTAAGTTTGGAAAAGAGACCCTTAAACCCAGACTTGGACCACACACCGTCTCCACTGAATAGCAGACTAGTGATTGCTTTGCATAGCTTGAAGTTAGCCACAGATTCCTTCCATACCACTCATTGTTGGATTTGCAATTAATGTTTATGTCCAATGACCAATGAGCACTGATACATTTGATATACAATTTCTCTTTATATGACAAGGATTGAAAAGGATTTGCCAGTAGATTGTCAACTTGATTCATGATTATGACTGCTTGTCTAGCTTGCTAGCTTAGATTTTGAAAGTATGATGTTCAGTCCAATCAAAGCTATGGTAAAATGTGATTTGATGTAATTTTATCTGTGGCCAATGACCTTGAGTCTTCTTGGACGGGCACTTCTAATGTAAATCTATGGCAGCACACAAGAGGCTTGAATTGTCTAGCTCTCCCTGCAGATTTTGCAATGACGTAGTGTCCCCATGAGTGACAGAACACTGAATCAATTATGGCGCAACTAGAGAACGTTACCAACCCCTAAGCTCTGTATTTTCCACTGGTTGCCTGTAGGCCATCATTGTAAATAATAATTTGTTCTTAACTGACTTGCCTAGTTAAATAAATACACTTTTTTTGTGTTACATTGTTTGCAAACTGATATGTGACATGTATTAATGCCAAAATAAAATGCAAAACAGTGAACAAAAATGATATATATATTTTTAGCTAAACAAGTGGGGATCCAAGCAGGTGCAGGCTACCCCACCTGTCATGTATGACGGGTCGCCACAGGACACGTGACATCCTGGCAACTTTGAGAAAAAACACTTTATATCGGAGTTGTCTCGTATTGACTATGCATATTCATATCATGTGTCTGGTAGAATAGCTTCTCTCTCCATTGAATACCGGCGATTGACGTCCACAACCCTCATCGCATATTTAAAAAATATTGCAATGATGAGATGTATCCACCAATCCAAAGAAAGGATAGGTGGGAGCTAGACAGCCTGCTGTTCCACTTTGTGGACAACGACTCCCATTGTTACGGCGGAGAGATGTGTATCTTGTCAGTATATCCATAATCTTTGCCTAAAATTAACAGTTGAGGTTAGTATAGGTTTCATTTTTGTGCAGCTTGACCACAGATGAGCCAGATATTTCACCAGATTTATAAATGTGAAGCATCTGGTTGGCGTTTCCACTCATTACCAAATATGGTGATGAGAGGAAGCCTAGTGGCCAGCGATGGGAGAAGATAGAGTGAGATGGCCAACATTCTGCAAATTTTCTCATCAATGAAATATTTGATCTCCATACAGTTTTCTGTTTCTAAAACTAGAATCTGTAACAGAGTGGACTGCATTTTGTGACTTTTGCCTTTGCCAAAAAAAAATGTAATTACTTTTTTTAGAAGGAGTGCAATGGCGAATTGTGCACAAGCACTGCACAAGCACTGCACAAGCACTGCACAAGCACTGCACAAGCACTGCACAAGCACTGCACAAGCACTGCACAGAGTAGGCTTTCCTTAACGGAAATATGCAAGTAAATGCTAGAACGCACCAATAAGATCTCACTAGCTTGTGCTTGGCTCTGCCCACCATGATTAATTTCCCATTGAAAATGACAGGCTGTGGTCTATATCGGGTTAGTAATATAAATCTTTGGTTTGACTGACATCTACTCTAACAGACAAACACACTCCGTCATCTACAGACGACAACACACCCCATAATTAAAAGGGCAACACACTCCGTAATTTATGGTGCTTGCCGTTACTACAGTTCTCTCCGTTTGTCTTAGAGGTTGTGTTGGATTATAAAGGTAAAAACAAAACCCAAAATGAAAACCACCTTGAGCAACCAACAAGATGAAAATCTAACAATATTTATTTCATAACTTCTAAATAGAATGATATACACGTTCTGATACTGCGCAAAAGTTTTACCCATTCATGGTCCTTCTGTAGCTCAGTTGGTAGAGCATGGCGCTTGTAACGCCAGGGTAGTGGGTTCGATTCCCGGGACCACCCCGTAGAATGTATGCACACATGACTGTAAGTCGCTTTGGATAAAAGCGTCAGCTAAATGGCATATATATATATACATTCAAATGGGAATAGAGTGTCATGATTTTAGCCAGAGGGCTCTTTCTAGGAACAAATATTACATCATGTAACACGGACAATGGTATTACCATGAATATTAAATATTGATTATGGTGCTATAATAAGCATGTACTGTAGTCTTAGTGTCTGGAGGAAGTTTAAATATTAATTCCAGAAAGATGCACTTCAGGGATCTCCTATTAAGCTTAGAGAGAAAAGCCAAGAATTTCTGAGCCTTTGCTGATGTCAAATAGATGAATGAACCGTAGTGACTGTCAAAGTAATCATTCTTTTGTTCATTAAAATCGTTGCAGTAATGCAGTATTAAAGTATTTTACACTAACTCATTGATTGACCATTTTGAAAACAGGTACTGACACACTATTTAAAGCTGAGGAATTTACAATACTGGCAGTGAGCTGTATGCTGTGACAGTGTGAATGTTCTGATGAGTGCTTAATATCAAGGATAGAAATTGAGGACGTTACAGTTAATTTCAGATCTATTATCTGTTATCTGGCACTATTTAATCTTGCAAACTTCATATGCCCTTTAATCAACAAGGCTTAGTTTAATAGTCCTGATGTCTGGCAAATCAATCTGTAACATGTTATTAGTGAAGTTAGATTAATTTAGATCAAGGAGCAATTTCCCTCTAGATTGAATGCCAATCAATAAGCACAAAGCTGCAGATTGTTATTGATCTTCCTAATGGTTTCAGTGGACATATTTTTTTATTGAACAGAGACCCAAATTCAATCTAAAGTTTGTCTTGACGATATGAAAGGATTTATCTCATTAAATCTGTCTTTGAATTAATTGATTGATTGATTGATTGATTGATTGATTGATTGATTGATTGATTGATTCATTCATTCATTCATTCATTCATTCATGGACGCTTGCCTGGTTCTGGCTGTGTTTTCATTACAGGCAGTATGAAAGCTATACAGTAACACTTTCACAAATAAAAGTGTAATCCTATGAAAATAACAGCTAGTGTTTTTATTATTACTCTCACACTTCTTTCATGCTTAACATGAATAATAAAATGGCAACAGCTGAAATGTAATGGTAAGGAAGCCTGCATAGCTGGAACTGTGGACCAGGCTGTGAGCTGACCTGGTAAGAGGGGTGGGGGGTAGGAGGGGAGGTTGGGGGGGGTGCATTGACGATTGTCAGTGATGCAGCGAGCCTCTGGCTTCAAGATGCGCCACACCATTGAACACTAGATGCCAAGACCATGCTGCTGCTCCCTTCCAACATATTCAATATAAGATAAGAGCCTATATCCACACAGCAGATTCACAGGTAATTTAACCTACATGGTGCCAGGTAAAAAGATGTCTTGTCTGAAGAGCGTCTGCTAAATGACTTAAATGTAAATGTAAATGCAGTTAATTGAATATCAGTGAGGAGAGCAAAATGTAGATTTTGTGTTGCCAAACAAGTGCTGCATGTGTAAAATGTAGACCTCTTGCACTTCCTTTCTGAACCATTACAATGCATAAAAAATGTCCATTAGCATGACTAATATGCCTTATAGACAGCTAGACTTCCCTGTTATACTATATTTGTGACCTTAAGATGTCCATCCACTTATCGCTGACCAAGAGCTTTTAGCATTGAAGCGCTCTGTGAGTGATGCATTTAATGAACCTGAACACTTTACTGAATTAGATGCAGGCCTTTTTTGTCCACATTAAATTCCCTCTTGGGTTGTGAAACAACAGAATCATTTCCTGAGTTGGCTGGAAATATCCAGAGGTTCAATGCTAACCACTCCGCAAACTTAGGGGCCAGAACTCACATGCCGGACCTATGTTGCAGCACACAATGTAGAGGCCAGATAATAATATGTTTTTAGTTATTATTTATTGTCATACTATATGCACCAGATAGTGCAGATCGAAAGATTTTTCACCTTGACGGCTCAAGTATTCAAGCCAGAAACCTTTCGGTTACTGGCCCAATGTTCTAACCACTAGGCTACCTGCAGCCTGGTTTTTACCAGTAATCCAACGCCATTTTATAAAAAGGAAATTAAGTAACGTTTATATTAGCTCTTTAGCTCAAAAGCCCAGAGGAATGCTTGAAGACAAAAAGCTCTGAGTTGATTAAGACCCATCTGTGTTTTAAATAGGAAAAATGAAAAATAACAACATAAATGCCAAGTAGAGTGCAGATGGTGGAATGAAGCGAATGATACCTGTATAGGAAGAAGGAGCATATCTTGTACAAAGCCTCTTTAAATGAAGCGTGTTTTTACACTGAACTCTGAACATTTCTTCTTGCAGATATTTCCTGCAAACCGTTAATACTGAATTTAGCACGTAATTTGGCCATTATTGCACTCCACACTGCCGTTTCCCACCTGGACAAAAATAATACCTATGTGAGAATGCTAATCAGTGACTATGGCTCAGCGTTCAACACCATAGTGCCCTCAAAGCTCATCAATAAACTAAGGACCCTGGGACTAAACACCTCCCTCTGCAACTGGATCCTGGACCACCTGACGGGTCGCCCCCGGTGGTAAGGGTAGGTAACAACACATCCGCCACGCTGATCCTCAACACTGGGGCCCATCAGGGGTGTGTGCTCAGTCCCCTCCTGTACTCCCTGTTCACTCATGACTGGCCGGCCAGGCATGACTCCAACACCATCATCAAGTTTGCCAATGACTGACACCAACGAGACAGGCAACAGACAGACCCGTACCCTTTGTATACATCCAACCTTTCACCTGTCCAGAGTCAAGCCTATGTCTCACATCCCTTTGTCTCCTGTTTCCAGGTCCACACCTTTCCCCCGTCTCATCGATGGCCAACCGGTGAGGGTGAGGCGTCTCCTGAAGGTTCGACCTCAGGGCAGGGGATTCCAGTTCCTGGTTGACTGGGAGGGTTATGGCCCGGAGGAGAGGTGCTGGGTCCCCACAAGGGACGTCCTGGACCCAGGCCTCATCATGGATTTTCATCCTGGTCAACCAGGTATGCGCCCAGGTAGGACGGCAGGTGGCACCCCTAGAGGAGGGGGGTTACTGTCACACCCTGATCTGTTTCATCTGTCCTTGTGATTGTCTCCACCGCCCTTGTCTGTTGCCAGTTCATCTTGGTGTCAAGTCAACCAGTGTTTTCTGCTTTTTCCAGTCTCTCCTTTTTCTCGCCCTCCTGGTTTTGACCCTTGCCTGTCCCAACTCTGAGCCCGCCTGCCTGACCACTCTGCCTGACCCTGAGTCGGGTCTGCAGACCTGTACCATTGCCCCACCTCTGGTTTACTGACCACTGCCTGCCTTGACCAGTCTATTGCCTATCCCTGTTGGAATATTAAACCATTGTCAATTCGACATGACTGTTTCTGGGTCTTACCTTGATTCCTGATACAGGGTGAGCTAGAAAATTCAAGCTACTTGGATGCGCCATAGACTTACATTAGAAGTTCCCATCCAAGAAGGCTCAAGGTCATTGGCCACAGATAAAATTACATCAAATCACATTGTACTGAAGCTTTGATTGGACTGATCATGTCAACACTACTTGTGTTTCAAAATCTTAGCTAGCAAGTTAGACAAGTAGTCATCATTATGAATCAATTTGACAATCCTTTTCAATCAAATCAAATTTTATTGGTCACATACATTAGTAGATGTTATTACGGGTGTAGGGAAATGCTTGTGCTTCTAGCTCAGACAGTGCAGTACTATCTAACAAATTACATATACCCAATACACATCAATCTAAGTAGGGTTGAATTAAGCCAATATTAAGCCAATATATATACATATGGATTAGCGATGTCAGCGTGGAATGGACTAAGATACAATAGAATAGTATATAAAAACAGTATATACATATGAGATGAGTAATGCCAGATATGTAAACATTATTAAAGTGGCCGATTCTGTATATAGACAGCAGCCGCTCTGTGTTAGTGATGGCTGTTTAACAGTCTGATGGCCTTGAGATAGAAGCTGTTTTTAAGTCTCGGTCCCACCTTTGATGCACCTGTACTAAACAAACTATAGTTTTGGCAAGTCGTTTAGGGCATCTACATTGTGCATGACACAAGTAAACTTTCCAACAATTGTTTACAGACAGATTATTTCACTTATAATTCATTGTATCACAATTCCAGTGGGAATTGACATAACTGACATCATTTGAGTCAACTGGAGGTGTAACTGTGGATGTATTTCAAGGCCTACCTTCAAACTCAGTGCCTCTTTGCTTGACATCATGGCAAAATCAAAACAAAATCAGCCAAGACCTTAGAAAATAAATTGTAGACCTCCACAAGTCTGGGTCATCCTTGGGAGTCATTTCCAAACGTCTGAAGGTACCACGTTCATCTGTACAAACAATAGTACGCAAGTATAAACACCATGGGACCACGCAGCCGTCATACCACTCAGGAAGGAGACGCGTTCTGTCTCCTAGAAATGTAAATACTTTGGTGCGAAAAATGCAAATCAATCCAAGAACAACAGCAAAGGACATTGTGAAGATTCTGGAGGAAACAGGTACAAAGTAAAGTACCTATATCCACAGTAAAACGAGTCTTATATCAACATAACCTGAAAGGCCGCTCAGCAAGGAAGAAGCCAGTGCTCCAAAACTGCCATAAAAATCCAGACTTCGGTATGCAACTGCACATGGGGACAAGGATCATACTTTTTGGAGAAACATTCTCTAGTCTGATGAAACAAAAATAGAACTGTTTGGCCATAATGACCATCGTTATGTTTGGAGGAAATAGGGGGAGGCTTGCAAGCCGTAGAACATCATCCCAACCGTGAAGCACGTAGGTGGCAGCATCATGCAGTGGGGGGTGCTTTGCTGCAGAATGGACTGGTGCACTTCACAAAATAGATGGCATCATGAGGAAACAAAAATTAATGTTGATATATTGAAGCAACAACTTAAGACATCAGCCAGGAAGTTAAAGTTTGGTCACAAATGGGTCTCGCAAATGGACAATGACCACAAGCATACTTCCAAATCTGGGGCAAAATGGCTTAAGGACAACAAGTCAAGGTTATTGGAGGGGCCATCACAAAGCCCCGACCTCAATCCTACAGAACATTAGTGGGCAGAACTGAAAAAGCGTGTGCGAGCAAGGAGGCCTACAAACCTGATTCAGTTACACCAGCTCTGTCAGGAGGAATGGGCCAAAATAAACCCAACTTATTGTGGGAAGCTTGTGGAAGGCTACCCAAAACGTTTGACCCAAGTTAAACCATTTAAAGGCAATGCTACCAAATACTAATTGAGTGTATGTAAACTTCTGACCAACTGGGAATGTGATGAAAGAAATAAAAGATGAAATAAATAATTATCTCTACTATTATTCTGACATTTCACATTCTTAAAATAAAGTGGTGATCTTAGCTGACCTAAGACAGGGAATTTTTACTAGGATTAAATGTCAGGAATTGTGAAACTGAGTTTAAATGTATTTGGCTAAGGTGTATGTTAACTTCCGACTTCAACTGTACATGCTAAAATGGGCACTGATCTTCTCCTTTGCTATATCACAAACCAATGCATGATTTGGAAACAGACCACAAACTCTCAATAATGTTTTTATTTTTAGGTGATCAACAGTCCTGGTCTGCCTCCACAATGAACATCCATCAAGAGGGCCTACCTCACAACAATGTATATTTGGTAACTACTGCATTGATTGTGCATTCTATTCCTGCACACCCATTTGATTTGGTTATTACTTAGCAATCTTTTATTACCTCTATTGCCTAGCTAGCACTTATAGATCAGTGTTTTTTCACACATTGCAAAAACACATTTTGATGAAAACATCACCATTCCAAAGGGATTCTCAGGTCAAATAGGATAAATGTCCTATCATATATTTTGGCTCATGGAGCCTTGTGGAGTCAGATCCAAATTGCATTAATATGAGTGTGCTGTAGGCTCTGACTGATATCAGACAGAAATGGACACCTACCTGAAAATGACGTCTGACACTGGAGAGAGGAAACTGGGTTGACAGCACCTGCTGCTGTAGGAATGAGGCGATAAGATGGGGGAAGGGAGGAATGTGAATCTCATCAGATTAGTGGAAAGAGATAACCTTCAAGTAGATCTGACATAAACTCCATTTAAATCTCAGCTGTCACTTCTCCCTCTGAGGGACACGTTTAGGGAATCCAGAAGAGTGAAGACAGCACAAACACAGCTCACTCATAGACTGTTATGCTTTCTTATCTTGTTTCCTATTATGTATTGATTTTGTATTATATCTGTATCATATAATGCTATCTATGAAAATGCATTTATTGCATATGTGTTGTCAGTGAATGGCCAATAAATATCTAAATTATATAACCTGAGGGTCATACTTTTAATATTACATTTGACACATTTAGTTGAAATGTCAATCATTCGTGATTCCTCAGAACATAATATGTTGCATGGATACAGAATGGCTTGCATTCACTCAACAACTGACTGAAAGGACCAGTGTTATTGTCTGTTATCAAATCAATTATTTGTCACATACACGTGGTTAGCTGATGTTAATGCGAGTGTAGCGAAATGCTTGTGCTTCTAGTTCCGACAATGCAGTAATAACCAACAAGTAATCTAGCTAACAATTCCAAAACTACTACCTTTTCGACACAAGTGTAAGGGGATAACGAATACGTACATAAAGATATATGAATGAGTGATGGTACAGATCGGCATAGGCAAGATACAGTAGATGGTATCGAGTACAGTATATACATATGAGATGAGTATGTAAACAAAGTGGCATAGTTAAAGTGGCTAGTGATACATGTATTACATAAAGATGCAGTAGATGATATAGAGTACAGTATATACGTATACATATGAGATGAAAAATGCAGGGTATGTAAACATTATATTAGGTAGCATTGTTTAAAGTGGCTAGTGATATATTTTACATCATTTCCCATCAATTCCCATTATTAAAGTGGCTGGAGTTGAGTCAGTGTGTTGGCAGCAGCCACTCACTGTTAGTGGTGGCTGTTTAACAGTCTGATGGCCTTGAGATAGAAGCTGTTTTTCAGTCTCTCGGTCCCAGCTTTGATGCACCTGTACTGACCTTGCCTTCTGGATGATAGCGGGGTGAACAGGCAGTGGCTCGGGTGGTTGTTGTTCTTGATGATCTTTATGGCCTTCCTGCGACATCGGGTGGTGTAGGTGTCCTGGAGGGCAGGTAGTTTGCCCCCGACGATGCGTTGTACAGACCTCACTACCCTCTGGAGAGCCTTACGGTTGTGGGCGGAGCAGTTGCCGTACCAGGCGGTGATACAGCCCAACAGGATGCTCTCGATTGTGCATCTGTAGAAGTTTGTGAGTGCTTTTGGTGACAAGCCGAATTTCTTCAGCCTCCTGAGGTTGAAGAAGCGCTGCTGCGCCTTCTTCACGATGCTGTCTGTGTGGGTGGACCAATTCAGTTTGTTTGTGATGTGTACGCCGAGGAACTTAAAACTTTCTACCCTCTCTACTACTGTTCCATCGATGTGGATAGGGGGGTGTTCCCTCTGCTGTTTCCTGAAGTCCATAATCATCTCCTTAGTTTTGTTGACGTTGAGTGAGAGGTTATTTTCCTGACACCACACTCCGAGGGCACTCACCTCCTCCCTGTAGGCCGTCTCATCGTTGTTGGTAATCAAGCCTACCACTGTTGTGTCGCCCGCAAACTTGATGATTGAGTTGGAGGCATGCGTGGCCACGCAGTCGTGGGTGAACAGGGAGTACAGGAGAGGGCTCAGAACGCACCCTTGTGGTGCCCCAGTGTTGAGGATCAGCGGGGTGGAGATGTTGTTGCCTACCCTCACCACCTGGGGGCGGCCCGTCAGGAAGCCCAGTACCCAGTTGCACAGGGCGGGTTCGAGACCCAGGGTCTCAAGCTTGATGACGAGCTTGGAGGGCACTATGGTGTTAAATGCCGAGCTGTAGTCGATGAACAGCATTTTCACATAGGTATTCCTCTTGTCCAGATGGGTTAGGGCAGTGTGCAGTGTGGTTGAGATTGCATCGTCTGTGGACCTATTTGTCAGGTAGGGTGGAGGTGATATGGTCTTTGACTAGTCTCTCAAAGCACTTCATGATGACGGAAGTGAGTGCTACGGGGCAGTAGTCGTTTAGCTCATTTACCCTAGCTTTCTTGGGAACAGGAACAATGGTGGCCCTCTTGAAGCATGTGTGAACAACAGACTGGGATAGGGATTGATTGAATATGTCCGTAAACACACCAGCCAGCTGGTCTGCGCATGCTCTGAGGGCGCGGCTGGGGATGCCGTCTGGGCCTGCAGCCTTGCGAGGGTTGACACGTTTCAACGTTTTCCTCACGTCGGCTGCAGTGAAGGAGAGTCCGCATGTTTTGGTTGCGGGCCGTGTCAGTGGCACTGTATTGTCCTCAAAGCGGGCAAAAAAGTTATTTAGTCTGCCTGGGAGCAAGACATCCTGGTCCGTGACGGGGCTGGTTTTCTTTTTGTAATCCGTGATTGACTGTAGACCCTGCCACATACCTCTTGTGTCTGAGCCGTTGAATTGAGATTCTATTTTGTCTCTATACTGACGCTTAGCTTGTTTGATTGCCTTGCGGAGGGAATAGCTACACTGTTTGTATTTGGTCATGTTTCCGGTCACCTTGCCCTGATTAAAAGCAGTGGTTCGCGCTTTCAGTTTCACGCGAATGCTGCCATCAATCCACGGTTTCTGGTTTGGGAATGTTTTAATCGTTGCTATGGGAACGACATCTTCAACGCACGTTCTAATGAACTCGCTCACTGAATCAGCGTATTCGTCAATGTTGTTATTTGAAGCAATACGAAACATATCCCAGTCCACGTGATGGAAGCAGTCTTGGAGTGTGGAATCAGATTGGTCGGACCAGCGTTGAACAGACTTGAGGGAGTCCAATCCGGCCTGCGGTGGTTTAAGTGTACATTCATTCAGTTTCTTGACTGTGTCCAGTGCACTAATAATCACAGAAATGAAAGCTTTTGAAGATGAGGAAATATAACACATTTTCAGTGCAGCCCTTCATACCTTGTTGAAGACCGAATGCGGCCCCTGGATCAAAATGAGTTTGACACCCCTGCCTTAGTGTGTAGGATTTGTACATTAAATTGCCTCCATGGAACAGCCCCTGGCAACCACAAGTGCAATGGGCCTTGATGACCACTTGTCATGGCTGATAAGATTAAAACTCGGAGCCATCTCCGTGTAAGCATTTTGAGGGTCTTTGAAAACCCCTGCGTTGCCACACAGAGAGTGTGAGTGCTCACTATACTATCCTCCCGTTCATCACAGAATGGTCCAATCTTACAAATTAAACACAAAGGTAAAAAGGTCAACAAAGACAAGAGAAAAACACTCATCCTTTAACTACTCTACTTTCATAATCAAATATTGTTTACTTGACATTTGGGACACAGTACTGTTATATAGATTTCTGTAGCATTACTGTACTCGTATTTGACACACTGTAATCTCCTGAATCAAGTGGAAGTTGTTTTCTGTTAAACTGAGATGTGTAAATGTCAAAATTGAAAGCATGAGAGGTGCTGTTGCTCCTCTGTGAGATTCTGTCCCATACCAGAGATGTTTGCCCTGCTTTCCCGCAGACTGTCTTTGGCAGCGAGTGTACATTCTGTGGAGCTGTCCACTGAGGGAGAGTGGTGATTGGTGTGCCAAATAATTTGCAAAAAGTCAATTTTGCTCACCATGCTTGACAGGAAGGGAGAATGAAGGACAAGAGTCTTCTCTGTGGTGACTGGCCTAAGCGGCAATCTGCGGACCAGCTTGTGTAGTTTCCTGAGGTGAAATGGCAGCATGTGCATTCTCAGATACAGCTATCACATAACAAATTGTAAAAGAAATTGGAGAATTTACTTTGAATTCCCTTTATATACATTCTTATGACAACCCTCTTAAGTATTTTCCTACTCTACCTTTTAAGAACGAATGTCAATTGAGATATGGCTTGGACGTTCTTGATAACCTGTCTTAAAGTTGTAACATGACATCACTAATGCAAATGTCTTTCAAAGTTCTGGACTCTTTAATGGCAGTGGCATTACCCATATATGGGCTATCCAAGATATGATTCATCTTTCTCCACAAAGGCAGAAAAAGTGTTATTCACTCCTAAGGAAAGCGATATCATATCATTCATCTTTACTTTACTCTTCATCCCCTATCCACAGTATCCTCCAGCTCATTGTAAGGTTAAGTTAAAAGGAGCAGCCTCTTAGAACATGAAAATCAGGTGGAAAATTCAGCTCCCATGAGCACCAATAACATGATGTAGGGTTCATTCATGCATGTTGACTGTCACAATGCACTCTGTACCTGGGGCTTGATGATCCCGTAAACCAATCATAACCAGTAATGACCATTTCTCAAAGATTTCCGGTTACAATGTGTTTTACAGTGGCAAGACGATAAATGTACTGTATACAAAGAATATACACTATATATATATATATATATATACCTTTTTGATGATTCAAACACACAGTATATCACAAAAGTGATATATTCACACCATAGACCTTGTAACACTAACGAGTCACATGACACCGGGGAGGGAAAATGGCTAATTGGGCCCAATTTGGACATTTTCACTTAGGGGTGTACTCACTTCTGTTGCCAGCGGTTTAGACATTAATGGCTGTGTGTTGAGTTATTTTGAGGGGACAGCAAATTTACACTGTTATACAACCTGTACACTCACTACTTTACATTGTATTAAAGTGTAATTTCTTCAGTGTTGTCACATGAAAAGATATACTCAAATGTTTACAAAAATGTGAGGGGTGTACTCACTTTTGTGATATACTGTACATTACATACACCAATGCGAGTCTTATATAATAATAATATAATAATAATATATGCCATTTAGCTGACGCTTTTATCCAAAGCGACTTACAGTCATGTGTGCATACATTCTACGTATGGGTGGTCCCGGGAAACGAACCCACTACCCTGGCGTTACAAGCGCCATGCTCTACCAACTGAGCCACAGAAGGACCATATTATATGATAACACATCAAATGCCGACCATATTATCTTCCAAAATAATTGTCATCAGTGATTGTCACAGCCATGTATATCCCCCCTCAAGCCGATACCACGACGGCACTCAAGAAACTTCACTGGACTCTATGCAAACTGGATTCCATATATCCTGAGGGAGCATTTATTGAAGCTGGGGATTATAACAAAGCAAATTTGAGAACAAGGCTACCTAAATTCTACCAGCATATTGATTCTAGCACTCGTGCAGGCAATACACTGGATCACTGCTACTCTAACTTCTGAGATGCATACAAGGCCCTCCCCTGCCCCCCCTTTCGGAATTTTCGACCACGACTCCATTTTGCTACTACCGTCCTATAGGCACAAGCTCAAACAGGATGTGACCATGACAAGAACTATTCAACGCTGGTCTGACCAATAGGAATCCACACTTCAAGATTGTTTTGATCACACAGACTGGGAAATGATCCAGGCAGCCTCAGAGAATAACATTGATTTATTTGCTGATTCGGTGAGTGAGTTTATAAGGAAGTGCATTGGAGATGTTGTACCCACTGTGACTATTAAAACCTACCCTAACCAGAAACCATGGATAGATGGCGGCATTTGAGCAAAACTGAAAGCACAAACCACCGCTTTAAACCATGTAATGATGACCGGGAAAATTGCAGAATATAAACAATGTAGTTATTCACTCTGCAAAGCAATCAAACAAGTGAAATGTCAGTATAAGGGAAAAAGGTGGAGTCAAAATTCAGCGGCTCAGACATGAGACGTACGTGGCAGGGTCTACAGGAAATCACGGACTACAAAAAGAAAACCAGCAACGTCACAGACACCGACATCTTTGCCCGCTTTGAGGGTAATACAGCGCCACCGATGCGGCCCGCTACCAAGAACTGCGCCCCCCCCCCCTCCTTCTCCGTGGCCGACGTGAGGGACACATTTTAAACATATTAACACTCGCAAGGCTCCCAGCCCAGACGGCATCCCTAGCCGCGTCCTCAGAGCATGCGCAGACCAGCTGGCTGGTGTGTCTACGGACATATTCAACCTCTCCCTATCTCAGTCTGCTGTCCCGACATGCATCAAGATGGCCACCATTGTCCCTGTACCTAACTGAACTAAATGACTATTGCCCGCAGTACTCAGTTCAGTCATCATGAAGTGCTTTGAGAGACTAGTCAAGGATCATATCACCTCCACGTTACCTGCCACCGTAGACCCACTTCAATTAGCATACCACCCCAATAGGTCCACAAACGATGCAATCACCATCACACTGCCTTATTCCATCTGGACAAGAGGAATACCTATGTAAAAATGCTGTTGCTGTTCGTCAAGCTCAACACTAAGCTCGAGGCCCTGGGTCTCAACCCCGCCCTGTGCAATTGGGTCCTGGATTTTCTGACGGGCCACCCCCAGCTGGTGAAAGTAGGAAACAACATCTCCACTTTGCTGATAATCAACACTGGGGCCCCACAAGGGTGCGTGCTCAGCCCCCTTCTGCACTCCCTGTTCACCCATGACTGCGTGGTCATGCATGCCTCCAACTCAATCATCAAGTTTGCAGACGACATAACAGTAGTGGGCTTGATTGCCTACAACGACAAGACAGCCTACACGGAGGAGGTGAGGGCACTCGGAGTGTGGTGTGAAAACAACCTCTCATTCAATGTCAATAAAACGAAGGAGAGGATTGTGGACTTCAGGAAAGAGCAGAGGGAGCAACCCCCTAACCACATCGACAGAACATTTGTGGAGAAGGTGGAAAGTTTTAAGTTCCTCGGCATATACGTCATTAGCACTGAAATGGTCCTCTCACACAGACAGTGTGGTGAAGAAGGCGCAACAGTCCCTCTTCAACCTCAGGAGGCTGAGGAAATTGGCTTGGCATCTAAAAGAACTAGAAGCGCAAGCATTTCGCTACAGTCGCATTAACATCTGCTAACCATGTGTATGTGACCAATAAAATTTGATTTGATTTGGGAAGGGAAGGTTCTCTTTGAGCTGGCGTGATGCTTATCTAACACGAACAGCTCATTGTCAGTGGTCCTGTGCTCCGAGGCATCTGCATTGCCATAATGCCTCCTCTGAGGGATTAGGGAAACACGTCCCATTAAAAAGTTGGTGATTTTTAATGACATCAGGGACAATATGTGCAGCCTATGAATTTGATTTGATAATAACCAACATACAATCATTGTTAAAAAGCTAAAAATGGAATTAGAAAAATGAAACTACATATTCAGAAGTACTGAAGGTGAGGCAATTATCATTACAAAAATATGATTCCTTAATTTGTCTGTATGATTTCTCATTTCACTGTTTGTCCATTATCATAAACATGTTCCTTTGAAAGCTGGTACATTATGTAATGACTGTGTAAACAGCCCAGTCTATAAGAACCATGAGGAGGCCCAAAGAGATGTTCATTTCATAACTTATTAAACTGTACTAAATGGACTTACTACACATGCTGTTTTCAGCCCAGCACAACAATAGGCCTACATTAGATGCTATTCTGCTATTTATCTATTGTTTTTTTAAGACAGTTTATACAAATGTTCATGGATACAGTAGTTAATATAAAGTAAGAGCTGCTTAAAACCAAAGTGGGGATCATGAGCATATCAAATCCAATAGCCCTCCAAGCCAGTGTTTGACAAATGACTAAAAATGCCTTGGAGATCGACCAGTCGATTGCGACTGGTCGACCCACAAGGCATTTCTAGTCGATTGCTAAACATTTCTGTAAAAAAAACACAGATAAAGCTTTGCGATTTTTTTATGGCAGTAGGTTCACCGAATTAAGCTGCCCTGCGTGACAGGTAAGTGAATGTTCCAATTTAGAACCATTTCATGTGTCTGAAGGTACAAACAAGTCTGCCTTCCACTGGCCAATTGGATTGTTCAGATTTATCTGCAGTAATGTAGCAGTTGTAAAAAACAAACAAAAAAACAGCAAAGTTGATACTGTGAGATTTCAAAACTTGTAAAACCATGACTAGAAAGAGACTTTCAGCAAAGATCTGCTGTTTTTACGAGTGAGTTCATGTTTAAGTTCTTACTCAGCACTTTCAACACTTTTTATTCAACACTTGTATACGCCATAAAATATGCATTCTTCCTACTTCCACTCACGCTACAACCAGCACTGCAGCTGTACTGAATGAGTAGGAAAGTGTATCGATAGGATTGCTTTGTTGTAATTAGAAGCTTGAGTATTTTTTAATATCAAGGAATTTTTCACTTTGTCTGTTCATAGGAGTAACAATATACATTTTTGCATGAGGAAGAAAATGCAGTGTGACTCAAGTTTTGCTCGAAGACGGTGTCCCTTTTTGGTCAGTGTCGATGAAGGAAAGGAAGATAGGAGGGGCGGTGAGAGGCGGACCCTCAGTCTGCTGCTCTCTCCCTCCGCTGAGACTGGCCATCAGATGCAGGCGCCATCAGCCTAGTAAAATAAAAATAGAAAGCGAATGATTTAAATGTATGCTCACTCAGATGTGCCTCACAAGTAATACATCATCTGATCTTTTACCAGTGTGATCATATAGATTACCGAAAATGTTTAAATATAATTTTAAAAATGGTCCAAAAAACAATGCATTGGTAGGGCAATTCAAGCAAAGCCAATATGCGGTAATAATGTATTAGGTCTTTGGCTTACTGCAAAAAACCTCATTGCTACAGTACTGTTTTTAATAGGTTAATGTTGCACAGGCTTACATTTTAAAGTCATGTTCAAACAATATATGAGCTGTAGATCTCATCTCTATACAGGTTGAAGTGGATTTAACAAGTAACATCAATAAGGGATCACAGCTTTCACTTGGATTCACAAGGTCATGGAAAGAGGTGTCCTTAATGTTTTGTATACTCAGTGCATATTCTAATGTATCCACATAAGTGGAGGCTCCTCGGAGGAGGAAGGGGAGGACCATCCTCAGTGAATTTCAGAAAAATTAAAATTGTGAAACATTAAAGTTATGCTTTTTAGATGAATCTATACTAAAGATATTCACGTCACCAAATAATGGATTAAAACACTGTTTTACAATGAAGGTCAACAGTAGTCTCCGCAGCAATCTGTAGGGTAGCACCATGGTGTAGCAGGAGGACAGCTAGTTTCCCTCCTCTCTGTACATTGACTACAATACAAAACTTAGGAGGCTTGTGGTTCTCACCCCCTTCCATAGACATACACAGTAATTATGACAACTTCTGGAGTACATCCTCCAACCTATCTTGCAGCATGAACTGACATGTTGTCCACCCAATCAAAGGATCAGAGAATGAATCTAGTACTGAAAGCACAATCTACAGCTAGGTAGCGTTGCAATGCATAAAATGTGGTGAGTAGTTGACTCAAAGAGAGAGAAAGACAATGTTTAAACCGTTTCTTCTTTTTTTACTTACTTAGATAGCGAATGCAGCTAGCTAGTTTAGCCTACTCAAACACCCAGCTCAAACAGAGAGGGATGCTATGTTAGCTAGCTGGCTATGGCTGTTTAACACTGGAACTATTCCAAGTCAAGGTAAGCTTTTGGTTGTATCCGTTTATTGCCACCGAGGCACGCCGGTGTAAATGCTAAACTGCTTGCTTCACACTGTACTCCATGATTGTAGCGGGTTTACTAATGTGTTAATTCTAGTAGCTATGTTGAATATGATATTAATATGGTGACAATGATGTAGGCTGTGTGTAGCAGTTAGCAGTTACGATATGTTCTAGGTGATTTATAATAAACTGGTCTTAAATATATTTAAAACTAAAAGCATTGTATTTGGTTGAAAACATTCTCTAAGACCGAAAATGTAGCTGGAGTTGAACAAGCTAAACTCCTAGGTATTACATTGGCTTGTACATTTTCATGGTCAAGTCATATTGACAAAGTTGTTGTGAAGATGAGGAGGGGTATGTCTGTTATAAAAAGATGTTCTGCGTTTTTAACACAAAAATCCACTGTACTTCAGTAGTTTTTCAGGCTCTTGATTACTGTCCGATAATATGATCATGTGGAGCAAGTAAAGACCTGGCAAAGCTGCAGTTGGCTCAATGGAGAGCAGTACGCCTTGCCCTGAACTGCACATACAAACTAACATCAACAACATGCATGTCAGTCTTTCTTGGTTGAGAGTTGACAAGAGATTAACTGCTTCTCTTGTAGTTTTTATGAGAAATACTGTAATGAATATTCCAGATTGTCTGCATAATCAAATAATATTCAGCTCAGACACCCATACCTGCCCCACAAGACATTCCACAAGGGGTCTCTTCACGGTCTCCAAGTTCAAAAATAATTCACAGGAGTATTACAGTATTACACAGAGCCATGACTGCATGGAACTCCCTTCCATCTCCAATTACTCAAGCAAACAGCAAAAAAAACTTTATCAAAAAGTTTAAACAATATATCATGGAATGGCGGGGACTGAGGGGACACACAAACATGTGTCCACTCACAGTCCCCACTTCACACAGAAAAACACAATTTTTTAGTTGTATTTTTTTGTTTGTTTTTTAGTTGTATTGTTTGTACTATTATTATATTATTATGATTTATTTTTGGTTGTTGTTGTATTGTTTGTGTATCTTTCTATTTTAATTTTGTGTGTGTAACATATACGCTGGGAGTCGGAAAGAGTCGGAAAGCAAGTGCAGGTGGTGAGCCTCATAATAAACAGACCAGAGACCAATATAAGTAACGCGTATAGTCATGAAACACATAGTCAATCCTGCCTGGGGAATGGAACTAAGTCGGTGACACAAATAGGGGAGGTAATCAGTGAAGTGATGGAGTCCAGGTGTGCCTAATGATGAAGCGCAGGTGTGCATGATGATGAATACCAGGTGCGGTTAATGATGAATACCAGGACCAGTGGTTAGTAATCCCGGGATAGTCGAAAACTGGAGGGGAGGAGCAGGAGTAGACCTGACAGTGTGTCTGTCCTTGTCTATCAGTGTATCAGTGTTTTGTTACTTGTCATGTTTTGTGTTTTCTGTGGACTGGGGTTCCGAATGCACCAATAGTCATCCACTTGGTTGGCTGTTTGATTCAGTGTCCTTTGTCTCTGTACCACCCTGTATGGATGAACCAGTGAGAGCTGGTCAAACTTTTAGCTTTTTGACATTCTCAGTGCAGGAGGTACATAAAGCCCTGAAATCCTTAGATCAGAGAAAGCCTGCAGGTCATGATCTTTTGGATCCCTGCTTTTTAAATCTGGCAGCTGATTTAATAGTTGAACCACTTACAATTTAACCCTGGAATGTAATGACATTTCCAAAATCTGTAAATCAGATATGTCCTACCACTTTTAAAAACTCTTTTAAATAATTATAGGCAAATCTTAAAGCTGGCACCCCTGGTGAAAATACTTGAAAACCTGGTGAGTGAACAGCTAAAAGAGTTTTTATTTACTAACTATATTTTATCAATGTACCAATCAGGCTTCAGGAAGAAGCATTGCACAATTACAGCAGCCGTGAAGGTTTTAAATGATATCACTGAAGCCCTTGACAAAAAACAGCACTGTCTCACTTTTTATTGGTCTCTCTAAGGCTTTTGATACAGCTGATCATGCTATACTAAGGCAGAGATTGTCGAGTGTAGGTCTCTCAGAGCATGCAGTTGCATGGTTTGCTAACTATCTGTCTGATAGAACTCAGTGCATTCAATTTGATGGGCTTATGTCTGTTAAATTGTCTGTCTTTAATGGTGTGCCCCAAGGTTCTGTACTTGGTCCTCTCTTATTCCTTATTTATATAAATTATTTAGACAAAAAATGATCAAAATGCAAAACTTCATTTTTATGCTGATGATACTGTTATTTACTGTTGTGCCTCGTCTCTTACAAAAGCTTTCCAGAACTTGCAAAATGCTTTTAATACTATTCAACATACGTTGTGTCAATTGAAGCTAATCCTCAATACTGACAAAACTAAACTAATGTTTAGTGTTTTCTAAAGCAAGAAATATACCTCTGAACCTTTCACCTATTACTACCCATCTGTGCAAGGAGATTGAGGTTGTAACCTCATATAAATATCTTGGAATTTTAATTGATGACGGCCTCTCTTTTAAATTGCATATTCAACAACTTACAAAAAAATTTAAGCTGAAATTGGGATTTTATTTTAGGAATAAGGCCTGTTTTTCTTTTGAAGCCAGAAGGAGGCTGGTATCAGCTACATTTACTGTATGCCTTTACTAGACTATGGGGATATTTTATGTTTGAGATCGATTTTATTTTAGGAATAAGGCCTGTTTTTCTTTTGAAGCCAGAAGGAGGCTAGTATCAGCTACATTTACTGTATGCCTTTACTAGACTATGGGGATATTTTATGTTTGAGATCAATTGACACCCTTTACCATGGCACTTTGAGATTTATTTTAAACTGCAAAACACTTATGCACCACTGCACTTTGTATACCAGGGTTGGCTAGTCACTCGTCGGCTCAGGCACTGGTATACTTTTATTTACAAAGACATTTTGGATTTACAACCTTTTTATTTGGGCATTTTTATTGTTCAGAAATGTGGTGGGTACTCTCTTCGTTCGCTGGACTTTATCCTGCTAACTGTTCCAAATGGGCTTTTGTGTACTCTGCGCCATCGTCTTGGAACGCCTTACAAAATACTTTTAACCTGGGAGAACTTGTCCCGATTGGTATTTTTAAATCACTGATGAATGATCTTGAGACTGATTCCCTGACCTGTCAATGTTTTTAATTTGCTGTTTTTGATTTTGTTATACTCTTGTGAATTCTATGGTGTTTTACTAGATTACTTGTAGTTTTTCATGTTGTTTGTCTGTAATTTTTGTAATGACCTGGTGCTGCCTATCTTGGCCAGGACGCTATTGAAAAAGAGATTTCAAATCTCAATGAGCCCTTCCTGGTTAAATAAAGGTTAAATAAAAATAAAATAAACTTATTAGGAATAAAAGCTGTTATAAAGTGTTACCTGTAGTAAGACATTAAGTATTCAGGCTTAGTCTGTTCCTCAGTGAATACTAAATGTTGTTTTATCAAACTTATCTTTTAAGCAAATGCTAAATAGTAGCCTTTAAAGCGATGCCTTCAATAAGATGCTGGAAATGAAAAGGTGATACTCTGAGATGTTTTGATATGTGTAGAAAGTGTTTGAAATGGTCCATTTGGACTCCCATTTAGTCTGGAAATAAGTCCCAGCTAGAAAAGTGCTGGATAGTGGCAATCAAACAGTAACAATTCCAGAACATTCATAAAGACTACTCACAGCAAGTGTTTTGGTAGCTTTTATTCAAAGATAGAGTATATTCCACATTCACTTCGGTTCACCATGCAGGGGTGACTAAAATAAACTTTGCATTCTGTCACATTACGTCTGTCCTTGACATTTGGGGAAAGTGATTGAGAAGTGTTTCAAATCTCAGATTTGTTTGTGACTCGTTCCATAGTTTCAGATTCCATTGACCATTATATCGAACACGATTCAGCCATATATAATCCCTACATAGCTCCTACGTAGCATACAACATAGCCCCTAAGTAGTGGAAGGAACATAGCCCCTAAGTAGTGAAAAGAACATAGCCCCTAAGTAGTGTCCCGAAATCAATACACATGAGGAGAGGTTTTAGGGCCTTTATCTTTGGCGGATGATGATTTGGCCCTATGAATAATTCATTGGCAGAAAGCCATGTCTGCTGGTGAGCCATGAGGGTTGGAATAACAGCTTTGGTAATTTCCATGTAAAAGGGCCCATGAGCACCAACATGTGAAGTTTATAGGAACATGTCAAATTTGGTGTCAAATGAGAGCTAAGAGTCTCTATTTTTGGGAAATGAAGGCATAGATATGTTTTTCAATAATTTTCAATCCTAGCAATTAGGAATTGGCAAAGGCTGTGATTTCTCGTCACACAGAAAAGGGTCTTAAAACCATCAACTAGAACAAGTCTTAAAATGTATTAGAAATAAATCAAAACACAATAAAGGCCCCTGACAACTAATATAAACATTTACATTTAGTTTTACGGAAATTATTTGCCTTCTGTAAGTTTAAGAAATAGTGCCTAGTATCTTAAAAAAAACATCTTTAAGATATTTTCTCATTTCTCTCCCTCAATGGCGAGGATTATGAAAGTTCACAAAATTAATGAGTAAATGTATTAGTTACCAATTAGGTATAGTGTTTTCACGGATAACAATTAAAACACGTGATTAATATGCGTCACTCTGTTACCGAATCAGTAACAGTGACCAAAACAGTCCATTCAGAAAGTATTCAGACCCCTTGACTTTTTCCACATTTTGTTACATTGCAGCCTTATTCTATAATTGATTTAATTGTTTTTCCCCTCATCAATCTACACACAGCACCCCATTATGACAAATAAAATAAAAATTATATTTTTTTGCAAAAAACAACAACTGAAATATCACATTTACATAACTATTCAGACCCTTTACTCAGTACTTTGTTGACGCACCTTTGGAAGCGATTACAGCCTTGAGTCTTCATGGATATGACGCTACAAGCTTGGCAGACCTGTATTTGGGGATTTTCTCCCATTTTTCATTGCAGGTCCTCTCAATCTCTGTCAGGTTGGATGGGGAGTGTCGCTGCACAGCAATGTTCATGTCTCTCCAGAGATGTTCGATTGGGTTCAAGTCCGGGCTCTGGCTGGGCCACTGAAGGACATTCAGAGACTCGTCCCGAAGCCACTCCTGCATTGTCTTGACTGTGTACTTAGGGTCATTGTCCTGTTGGAAGGTGAACCTTCGCCCCAGTCTGAGGTCCTGAGCACTCTGGAGCAGGTTTTCATCAAGGATCTCTTTGTACTTTGCTCAGTTCATCTTTGCCTCGATCCTGACTAGCCTCCCAGTCCCTAACACTGAAAGACATCCCCACAGCATGATGCTGCTGCTACCACCATGCTTCACCGTAGCGATGTTGCCAGGTTTCCTCCAGACGTGACGCTTGGCATTCAGGCCAAAGAGAAATTAGACCAGAGAATCTTGTTTCTCGTGGTCTGAGAATCTTTAGGCACCTTTTGGCAAACTCCAAGCTGGCTGTCATGTAACTTTTACTGAGGAGTGGATTCTGTCTGGCCACTCTACCATAAAGGTCTTATTGGTGGAGTGCTTCAGAGATGGTTGTCCTTCTGGACGTTTCTCCACAGAGGAACTCATCAGGTTCTTGGTCACCTCCCTAACCAAGGCCCTTCTCCCCTGATTGCTCAGTTTGGCCGGGCGGCCACCTCTACGAAGAGTCTTGGGGGTTCCAAACTGTGTTCTTGGGGACCTTCAATGCTGCAGAAATGTTTTGGTACCCTTTTCCAGATTTGTGCCTTGACACAATCCTGTCTGAGTTCTATTGACAATTCCTTTGACCTCAAGGCTTGGTTTTTGCTCTGACATGCACTGCCAACTGTGGGACCTTATGTAGACAGGTGTGTGCCTTTCCAACTCATGTCCAATCAAATGAATTTACCACAGGTGGACTCCAATCAAATTCTAGAAACATCTAATGGATGATCAATGGAAACAGGATACACCTGAGCTCAATTTCAAGTCTCATAGCAAAGGGTCTGAATACTGATGTAAATAAGGTATTTCTGTTTGTTTGTTTTTTATACATTTGCAAAAAAGTGTTTTACTGTTTTTGCTTTGTCATCGGGTATTGTAATGTAGATTGCATATTTGTTTTAATTTATTTAATACATTTTTGAATAAGCCTGTAATGTAACAAAATGTGTAAAAGGTCAAGGGGCCTGAATACTGTCCGAAGACACTGTTAGTAAAAGAATGACTGCAGTTGAATTGGCTGCAGTGGGTAATCATTTCTTCCATCCATCCTACATCGTCAGCCAAGGGCTGCTGCTGTTGTCGTGCATGTGGGATCAAATTATATCAAAAAAAGGTAAATCAGAGATAATGAAAGAGAATTTTATAGAGCTGACCAACACCCTGAAAGTCTATGATAAGCAAACGTTTATCTTTGGTCCAGTGCCGTAGTTGTGTCAAGGCTGCGAAAGGTTCAGCAGGTTCTTAGCTCTTCATATCTGGCTTAAAGACTATTGCCACTCTGTTGGCATAACTTTTATTGATAATTTCAACAATTTTTGGAAACAGAAGATGCTCTGCATAGATGATGGACTCCACCCAAATCATCTAGGAGACTGGAACCTCTCTCACATTTCAATGCAACGTGAAGAGTGAAATATTGACTCAGAGACAGACCAAGCCCCACTCAGGTAATACCTCCCATCCTTTCTAAGCGTTATCATTGTACTGTTGTCTATACTGCCAGGGGTGTTGTCAGTTGTTATCTTGTACCCATTCGTTTCAACTTCACTCTTAGATCTGCTATTGTTAGCTCAAAAGAGAAGCCCACTGTGGTCTGCTCACCCAGTGCTTTTAACTCAAATGTGAATCCCATAAACTTGAATACCACCTCGGTTTTCAAATCACGTAGAGGGCTTTGGCTGTTGCACGATAGCAACCAAAGCCCATGTAAGTCAGTTTATAACATTCAATCATTGGTTACTCTGAGAGTTCCCCATATTGACATTCCCTGCGGCCTCATGCTCTATGGTGCTAACCTTGGAAAAGTAATTCCAATTTCTACTCCTTCCTCTATTACTAATAGGGATAGACCAAATGGTGCAGTTCTATGCAATCTTATAGCCATACCAACGATATCAATATCAACCAGCAGACAGGGCCTTCAACCGCCTATTGCATGTAGCTTGTTTGAGTTGGAAACTCCATGTGACTTTAAAAATGGTAAAGGACTTAGATCTGAACATTGAGCGTTTACTTCCTAAACTGGATTACATCAAGAGCTGGGCTATGCAGACGAATCCAGACATTCTGGTATTGATCCAAACTTGGATCTCTGGGGACAATATGGACACTGATATTAATATTGTGGGTTATAATGTGTTCAGAGCTGACAAACAGGGAAGAGGATGCAGAGTGGCCATTCTTATTAAAAATAATGTCTCTCTCGCTTTACTGACAACCATTTAACATGCAGAAATGTTTTATCTAATATCTTTAAGTCTTTGTCTGTGGAAAAATGTATCCATAACCGTTATAAGGGTAAAATGTTATTTGTTACATGCACCGAATACAACAGGTGTAGACATTACCGTGAAATGCTTAATTACGAGCCCTTAAAATGCAGATTTAAGAAAATAGAGTTAAGAAAATCTGTACAAAAAAAAGTAACACAATAAAACAACAATAATGAGGCTATATACAAGGGGTACCGGTACCGAGTCAATGTGCGGGGGTATTCGAGATAACTAATGACTAATCATAGATAATAAACAGCGAGTAGCAGTAGTGTCAAAATAAAGTTGGGGGGGTGTCAATGCAAATAGTCTGTGTGGCCATTTGATAAATTGTTCAGCAGTCTTATGGCTTGGGGGAAGAAACTGTTAAGGAGCCTTTTGGACCTAGACTTGGAGCTCCGGTACCGATTGCCATGCGTAAAGCAGAGAGAACAGTCTATGACTTGTGTGACTAGAATCCTTAACAATTTTTTGGGCCTTCCTCTCCTCCTGCCTTCCCCGCCTAGTATATTATATACCGTTGAAGTGGGAAGTTTACATACACTTAGGTTGGAGTCATTAAAACTCGTTGTCAACCACTCCACAAGTTTCTTGTTAACCAACTATAGTTTTGGCATGTTGGTTAGGACATCTACTTTGTGCATGACACAAGTCATTTTTCCAACAACTGTACAGACAGATTATTTCACTTGTAATTCACTGTATCACAATTCCAGTGAGTCAAAAGTTTACATACACTAAGTTGACTGTGCCTTTAAACAGCTTGGAAAATTCCAGAAAATTATGTCATGGCTTTAGAAGCTTCTGATATGCCAATTGACATCATTTGAGTCAATTGGAGGTGTAACTGTGGATGTATTTCAAGGCCAACCTTCAAACTCAGTGCCTCTTTGCTTGACATCATAGGAATATCAAAAGAAATCATCCAAGACCTAAAAATAATTGTAGACCACCACAAGTCTGGTTCATCCTTGGGAGCAATTTCCAAACGCCTGAAGGTACCATGTTCGTCTGTTCATCCAAACAATAGTACGCAAGTATAAACACCATGGGACCACGCAGTCGTCATACCGCTCAGGAAGGAGACGCATTCTGTCTCCTCGAGATGAATGTACTTTGGTGTGAAAAGTGCAAATCAATCCCAGAACAACTGCAAAGGCCCGTGTGGAGATGCTGGAGCAAAAAGGTACAAAAGTATCTATATCCACAGTAAAACGAGTCCTATATCGACATAACCTGAAAAGCCGCTCAGCAAGGAAGAAGCCACTGCTCCAAAACCACCATCAAAAAGCCAGACTATGGTTTGCAACTGCACATGGGGAAAAAGATCGTACTTTTTGGAGAAATGGCCTCTGGTCTGATGAAACAAAAATATAACTGTTTGGCCGTAATGACCATCGTTATGTTTGGAGGAAAAAGGGGGAGGCCTCCAAACCAAAGAATACGATCCCAACTGTGAAGCACGGGGGTTGCAGCATCATGTTGTGGGGGTGCTTTGCTGCATGAGGGACTGGTGCATGTCACAAAATAGATGGCATCATGAGGCAAGAATATTACGTGGATTTATTGAAGCAACATCTCAAGACATCAGTTGGGAAGTTAAAGCTTGGTCGCAAATGGGTCTTCCAAATGGACAATGACCACAAGTATACTTCCAAAGTTGTGGCAAAATGGATTAAGGACAACAAAGTCAAGGTATTGGAGTGGCCATCACCAAGCCCTGACCTCAAGCCTCCCCTACAAAGCGGACATAGTTAAACTAACTTTGTCAGGAGAAATGGACTTATTGTGGGAAGCTTGTGGAAGGCTACCCGAAAAGTTTGACCCAAGTTAAACAATTTAAAGACAACGCTACCAAATACTAATTGAGTGTATGTAAACTTCTGACCCACTGGGAATGTGATGAAAGAAACAAGAGCTGAAATAAATCATTCTCTCTACTATTATTCTGACATTTCACATTCTTAAAATAAAGTGGTGATCCTAACTGACCAAAAACAGGGCATTTTTACTAGGATTAAATGTCAAGAATTATGAAAAACTGAGTTTAAATGTATTTGGCTAAGGTCTATGTAAACTTCCGACTTCAACTGTAGCTAACGTTAGGCTCTGTGTTTTTAGCTTGATAAATAAATAGCTACATTAATAGATACGCTAGCTCAGATGTGTCAAACTCAAGCAGCTCATAGGCCATATTGAAAAAACAGCAAATTCGCGGGCCAGACATTTCCAATTTGATTTTACAAAAATAAATGTGCAACTTCAACCCAAACTGCCATTGTTTTTTTGTTTTTTTTAAATATGGTCCTTTATAATGTCCACTAATATATACATAGGATGCTGTATATAGCATTTTAACATATTAAAATAAAAACAGCCTTTGCTGCACATGTGCATAATATTTTTATTTATGACCTTTATTTAACAAGGCAAGTCAGTTGAGAACAAATTCTTATTTTCAATGACAGCCTAGGAACAGTGGGTTAACTGCATTGTTCAGGGGCAGAATGATAGATTTCTACCTTATCAGCTCGGGGATTCAAACTTGCAACCTTTCGGTTACTAGTCCAACACTCTAAACACTAGGCTACCCTGCCGCCCAAATATGCTGCGTCTCTAAACCAAAAAGTATTTAATAACTTAAAATAACAAATCTGGCTAAGGTGTACGTAAACTTCCGACTTCGTCTGCACAGTACCAGTCAAACGTTTGGACACACCTGCTCATTCAAGGGTTTTTCTTTATTTTTACTGTTTTCTACATTGTAGAATAATAGTGAAGACATCAAAACAATGAAGTAACACATATGTATTTACGTGGTAACCAAAAAAGTGTATTTTAGTTTCTTCATAGTATCCATCCTTTGCCTCGATGACAGCTTTGCACACTCTTGCCATTATCTCAACCAGCTTCACCAAGAATGCTTTTCCAACAGTCTTGAAGGGGTTCGCATGTATGCTGGCTGCTTTTCCTTCACTCTGCGGTCCAACTAATCCCAAACCATCTCAATTGGTTTGAGGTCGGGTGATTGTGGAGGCAGGTCATCTGATGCAACCCTCCTTCTTTGTCAATTAGCAGTTATACAGACTAGAGGTGTGTTGAGTCATTGTCCGGTTCAAAAACTAATTATAGTCCCACTAAAACGCAAACCAGATGAGAGGGCATATCGCTGCAGAATAATGTGGTAGCCATGCTGGTTAAGTGTGCCTTGAATTCTAAATAAATAATTGACAGTTTCACCAGCAAACACCCCTACACCATCACACCTCCTCCTCCTTGCTTCACGGTGAGAATCACACATGCGGAGATAATCCGTTCACCTACTCTGCGTCTCACAAAGACACGGCGGTTGGAACCAAAAATCTTAAATTTGGACTCATCAGACCAAAGGACAGATTTCCACCGGTCTAATGTCCATTGCACGTGTTTCTTGGCCCAAACAAGTCTCTTCTTATTACTGGTGTCTTTTAGTAGTGGTTTCTTTACAGCAATTCGACCACGAAGGCCTGATTCACGCAGTCTGCTCTGAACGGTTGATGTTGAGATGTGTCTGTTACTTGAACTCTGTGAAGCATTTATTTGGGCTACAATTTCTGAGGCTGGTAACGCTAATGAATGTATCATCTGCAGCAGAGGTAACTCTGGGTCTTCCTTTCCTGTGGCAGTCCTCATGAGAGCCAGTTCCATCATAACACTTGATTGTTTTTGCGACTGCACTTGAAGAAACTTTCAAAGTTCTTGAAATGTTCTGGATTGACTGACCTTTGTGTCTTGAAGTTAAAGATGGACTGTCATTTCTTTTTGCTTATTTAAGCCGTTCTTGCCATAATATGTACTTTTACCAAATAGGGCTATCTTCTGTATACCTCCCCTACCTTGTCACAACACAACTGATTGGCTCAAACACATTAACAAGGACAGAAATTCCACAAATGAACCTTTAACAAGGCACACCTGTTAATTGAAATGAATTGCAGAAGGAAAAGCAGCCAACAAGTGCTCAGCATATGTGGGAACTCCTTCAGGACTTTTGGAAAAGCATTCCTAATGAATGAGAGAATGCCAAGAGTGGTTGAGATGGTTGAGAGAATGCCAAGAGTGTGCAAAGCTCTCATCAAGGCAAATATATTTTGATTTGTTTAAAAAAATGTGGTTACTACATGATTCCATATGTGTTATTTCATCGTTTGATGTCTTCACTATTATTCTACAATGTAGAAGAAAAAAATATAACCCTGGCATGAGTAGGGGAGTCCAAACCTTAACTGGTACTGTATTTATAAAATTAATTCCTGGGTACAAGTGACAAGCTACACGCTGTTTATCCATACAGTGCTCAACATCCTTAGCTAGCTAGCTAAAATGTCATCCCTGTATTTGTCAGTAAAGATAACTAGCTTGCTTCAACAAGCTACATCAGCTGAGAAATCACAAGTGAGCATGTACTTGCACATGGTTTTGTTTTAATATATTTTTGACTGTCTATCAGAGTATGTGTATGTCCGTGTCTGCCCCAGTACCCGTGTTTAATAGCGAATGGATCATGTTAATTTTGGCCAAAAGACTTTCAGACTCGAATGATCACTATCGAACATGTCACCAAGCGGTCACTCGATAAAGGGCTTAGGGGCTAAGTGTTCCATTTGAGATTCAGCCTTTGACTGCGGTAGATAGAATGTCATTGCCCCCTAGCGGCCATGCGCATTAGGACCACAATATGCAATAGGACCATATTCTGCATTGTGAATTCACATGGAATTGTATGAATGTTAATGGAAAACCAATACAAAAATCGCATAGTATAGTTCAGTACATTCGAGTACAGTAGAGCACAGATGAGTAGAGTATAGTATAATTAATTATTCTCTACTCTAATGGTATGTGCTGTACTATACTGAACTGTACTCTACTCTACTTTTGTTTTCATTACTGTACTGTGCTCTACAGTACTATACTTTACTATGCTATACTGTACTGTGTTGTACGGTACTGAAATATAGACCATACCACTCATACCACTCCTAGACAGTCCAAACTATATGATTTGCTAAAAAGTTATTTGTTGTTTCTTTTAGACTATTTTAATTGAAAACAATAACAGTAAGGTACTTACACTCAACAAAAATATAAATGCAACATACAACAATTTCAAAGATTTTAAGGAAATCAGTCAATTGAAACAAATGTATTAAATCAAATCAAATCACATTTTATTGGTCACATACACATATTTAGCAGATGTTATTGCAGGTGTAGCGAAATGCTTGTGTTCCTAGCTCCAACAGAGCAGTAGTATCTAAAAACGATTTACAACAAATCTAAAATCTAAAAGTAAAAGAATGGAATTAAGAAATATATAAATGTTAGAGCAATATAGTGGCTTTGACTAAAATACAATAGAATAGAATACGAGATGAGTAAAGCAGTATGTAAACATTATTTAAACATGGATTTCACATGACTGGGAAACAGATATGCATCTGTTGGTCACAGATGCCTTAAAAAAAAGTATGGGCGAGGATCAGAAAACCAGTCCGTGTCTGGTGTGACCACCATTTGCCTCATGCAAATGGAATAATCTCCTTCTCATAAGAGTTGCTCAGGCTGTTGATTAGAGCCTGTGGAATGATGTCCCACTCCTCTTCAATGGCTGTGTGAAGTTGTTGGATATTGGCGGGAACTGCAACACGCTGTTGTACATGTCGATCCAGAGCATCCCAGACATGTTCAATGGGTGGTGACATGTTTGGTGAGTATGCAGGCCATGGAAGAACTGGGACATATTCAGCTTCCAGGAATTGTGCACAGATCCTTGCGACATGCGGCTGTGCATTATCATGCTGAAACATGAGGTGATGGCGGCGAATGAATCTCGTCACGGTATCTCTGTACATTCAAATTGCCATCGATGAAATGCAATTGTGTTCGCTGTCCGTAGGTTATGCCTGCCCATACTTTAACCCCACTGCCACCATGGGGCACTCTGTTCACAATGTTGACATCAGCAAACCAATTGCCCGAACACCAGCAGGTAGAAGCAGGTAGCCTGGTGGTTAGAGTGTTGGGCCAGTAACTGAAAGGTTGCAAGATCGAATCTCTGAGCTGAAAAGGTATACATCTGTCCTTCTGCCCCTGAACAAGGCAGTTAACCCACTGTTCCTAGGCTGTTGTTGTAAATAAGAATTTGTTCTTAACTGACTTGCCTCCTTAAAAATTAAAAAGCATCATACATGTGATTTAGAGGCTGGTTGGATGTACTGGCAAATTCTCAAAAATGACATTGGAGGCAGTTTATGGTACATTGAATTATCTGGCAACAGCTCTGGTGGGCATTCTGCCTGCTAATTGCATTCTACATCTGTGGTGTTGTGTGACAAAATGGCACATTTTAGAGTGGCCTTTTATTGCTGGGGACAATGATCATGCTGCTTCTTGCTATGCCGCACCTATCAGGTGGATGGATTACCTTGGCAAAGGAGAAGTACTCACTGACAGAGATGTAATCAAATTTGTACACAATATTTGCGAGAAATAAGCTTTTGTGCATATAAAAAATGTCTGGGATCTTTTATTTCAGCTCATAATACATAGTACCAACACTTTATATGTTGCGTAAACATTTTTTCCCAGTGTAGATTTGTTTAATATTACCAATAATCAGTCTGTGTGACCCTGATTTAGCCCACTGCAGTAAACGGTTTTAGGTAAACATGGTCAGATAAAAACCTGAGGGAGATTTCCCTGTCATTCTGTTACCAAACTTTGCATCTGTACTGTTCCTCAAGTTAATATGTTTTAGTCAAATGTTCATTGGCAATTTATAAAAGTAGACATCTGCATATAGGTTTATGGTTAGTTAAACTTTGCAATCAATGGTCTCAACATCCCTCTGTTATCGTGGAATTGCCTCTACCTTATCACTCTTAATCTTACAAGCTGCTGTAATGCAATTCCTAACATTTAGCACTTAATGCATGGCATGTCTGTGAGGGAACATGATCTAAGACCATTAGCAGCATTTTGTGCTGAGGCTGAACAGGCATTTCCCCTCTTATCAGTCCCATTGAGTAGAATGAGAAAGCAGAAAACCAGGGTAGATGTTGGAACGGACTGAAGTTTGCATTTTGTTTGAGTCATTTAGTCTCCTTAGTGAGTTAATAATATCTAGTTTGTATCCCCACAAAAATGCACTGTATGATGCTGTGTGGTTAGCATGATAGACAAACAAGGTGTTGTCTTTTCCCAGACAATCCTGTATGATGCTGTGTGGTTAGCATGATAGACAAACAAGGTGTTGTCTTTTCCCAGACAATCCTGTATGATGCTGTGTGGTTAGCATGATAGACAAACAAGGTGTTGTCTTTTCCCAGACAATCCTGTATGATGCTGTGTGGTTAGCATGTTAGACAAACAAAGTGTTGAGTCTTTTCCCAGACAATCGGATGACAAAGTTGTGACAGATGATAGTTAGGGTTCATCAGCATTGATTAAGACACATGTTAGCATTGATTATGACATGTGTTCGCATTTATTATGACACGTGTTAGCATTTATTATGACACGTGTTAGCATTTATTATGACACGTGTTCGATTAGTAAGTATACTTTCGACATGGTCATGAAACAAAAGACTGCATGATCTCACTATAATTTATTGAAATTATGAACTGACTGTTAATGCATTCAATATTAGCATCTGTCATTTTGATATTGTCTGGGGGTCAGCCCATAAATAAATGGACCAATCCAAGGGGCCTAAGAAGAGCTTTCACTAGCAGTCTGTGTTGAATAAGCAAATAAGGCTTACAGAACAAACACTTATGTAGATGCCAACTGAATTTTACCAGTGGTTTTCCATTTATGATCAAGCACTTCTTTAAAAGCAGATGAAGTCACTTTGAGATTCTGAGTTCAGCAATCACAAAGTCCTCTTTAATTCTATTTACCCATGGACACACAGTGTACTAGAATGTGTCCACCATTGGAAAGTGTAAGCCTATAATTATTTCAATATTTACAAGTACAGGAAAATCTGAATAGAGATTGCATATCCAGTACGTTTGAACTCGTCAATCAGCCGTGGCTGAATTGACTGCCTTGCATTGGATTTAGAGCAACAACAGCAAAACACAATATCACAGACATAAAATAATGCAGGTATCATTCATTATACTATATGTATAATCTTTATTTAACTGGAAAAGTCAGTTAAGAACAAATTGTTATTTACAATGACAGCCCACCCCAGCCAAACCCTAAACCAGACGATGCTGGGCTAATTATGCACCACTCTATGGGCTCCCAGTCATGTCCGGTTGTGATAACTTCCAAAGGGACATCCATATGTACAATTAAATGTTATTTTCATATGAGTTTCGGTCAAAAACTGCCTGTGTATAAACCTACTTCAGATTACAACAGAGGTACTAATTCACTTTAAAAGATATCATCTCAACAGGCATGAATCACATATAGTTGTTGAAATTGTGTGATAAAAAAAATAAGAATTTAAATGATGAGACTAAGTGGAGAATGCTAGTTAGCATTTTTACATTTAACAGATTCAATTAGTTCATTTTTATATAAAAGCAAGTTTTAATTTTAATAATATGCATTTTCTAAATCAGTATATATACAACAAGAAGATAGAAGTACACTAGGGTAAATTAAGAAATGTGTGAATTACTCTGTAATAAATATTCAACAAACTGCGATCCAATTAACTGTCCAAATCTATTTTAGTTCTACAAATGTCTACCCTTATCATGAAGAAGGCTATACTGTAAAAACACCAGAACACACACAAACAAACAATGACGTACACTCTTAGTTAAAAGCTTCTGTTAATTTCACTCTCAAAAGCACTCTGTTGGAATTGATCAGAAGACCTGAATTTTATTTGACCAGATTATTCCTGAGGATGTAAAGCATATGTCATGTTGTGCTATGGTATACAGATGTTGGATCTTAATTTGAGCCTGTTTGCTACAGCAGGAAAATAATAATGTAGTAACTATGAATATGAATGATTATGTGGATTATAATTAGTGACTATTTGTGTAGGGGTTGATCATATTTTTTTGCGCCAATCAAGTCTGAAATGTCAATGTGGAAATTACAAACTTTAGAAGATTGATAAAATTAAGATCCTGTATCAGGTAATGAATGATATGATGGTGTGGTATAGTATGATATGGTTATTTCCGTGGTAGTGGCAATCCAACTCTGACGACCTCAATGAGGAATTTCCCTGAAGACTGATTACAAAGGTTCTGCATATGCCCAATTACTTTTTAATGAAGCCGAGTGGTGCACAGACAAATAATGCACTCCTATTTAGCTGCTGTCTGCCTGTTCAATAGTGTATTGCTTGTTCATCAGTGGGTTGACTTACAAATGACAGTTTTTCAGCTGAATTAGCGTTTTAATTAACATTACACCGCTATTTGATACCTGGCAATGGGCTCTAGGGCAATTAAATCTGAATAATTTTCTTACAGGTAAAGTGTAGCCAGCTTCCTGCCAATTCAGTTTGTGTTTGAACAAAGACCGTTGTGATCATATGCACTTCAGTGGATACACTCCTGAGATTTAGCCAGGCCCCACGTCACAGAATGTCCCCTGTGTACTCTGTGAGCATTAGCACACATAACCTCCACATACCCTTGTTAGCATGTCCTCCGCCAGCCAGCTCCGTCAGGCAGCTCGGGGAGGGACTGCTCAAGAGGCTGCACCTGGAAGGGCCTGATGAGATGAGATGTGCTACAGTGAGCAGGGAAATGAAGATCAGCGCGTCACTCGAGGGCGATGGGGAAGCGCTCCTTAACACAGTACCTTTTTTTCCTACCACCTACTTTCTGCCACTGTTTATGATCTTTTCCCGATCTTGAAAAACCATCACTGTATTCACTGGAGCGACATGGGTTTATCCAGGATATATCCTGCTGTCTTTTCTCCAGCTCTACGGGTTGGAGGCTTTATCTTAAAAAAGTGTTCCATGTTTTTTACTCAAACATCCTTACTGGAAAGATACTGCACAACTTGTACAATTGTGCTTTGACTAGTAATTCATTAGAATGTTCATTTGTACATACAGTATGCAGCACATTGGCTATAATTATGAGGTACACTGTGACCTGTGCAGCCTCTGCATGAGTTTCTCTCTAATTATGTGTCTGTAATATCTCAGTTTATCCTTGAGTTAATGAGAAATTATAGAACATAACAAAAAAGCTTTATAGGCCGTAACATCCTTTTCCAAATGTGTTTATTGGGGAAAGGAAGAAGAAATGATCATAGTATATCACAGATAACAAAGCTCTCATGCTGTTATTAGAACTTGTTTTTTTGCAGCTCTTAGAAACAATAGTGATGAGAGACAGGAAAAGCTAATTGTGTTCTGTCCTTTTTGATAAGGGGCAAAATTCTTCCCACACCGTATAGTGGTAGCGTTGACATTTCACTTTCAAATGGTCCTTTCCAGCACAGTTCCAGCAACTATGGTGGATGCATAACCAGGCCAGTGCAACACAACTCGGCTTGGGTCAGTTGTCAGTAAGATGAAAAGGCTATTCAATTATTGTTATTCTGTTGGGCATAAGTAGACATCTGATTCTCATTCAGATATCTATTTGGGTGTTATTTCTTCTCTGTTCTCCCATTTATAGACATGCTTTTTAACATGGCAAGCACCAAAGCATCATTTGAGGGCCATTATCCATGGTGAGATCACTATTAGAATTAAATAAAATGTCATTAACTGATCATTTCATTCATTTAGTACATTTTCCTAAATGTTCTACTCTTTCAATAATGTACAGTACCAGCTAAAAGTCTGGAAATACCTACTCATTCCAGGGTTTTTCTTTATTTTTATATTTTCTAAACTGTAGAATAATACTGAAGACATCAAAATGATGAAATAACACATATGGAATCATGTAGTAACCAAACAAGTGTTAAACAAATCATAATATATTTTATATTTGATTTTCTTCAAAGAAGCCACCTTGCCTTGATGACAGCTTTGCATACTGTTGGCATTCTCTCAACTAGCTTCATGAGGTAGTTGGGGGCGGCTAGTGGTTAGAGCATCGGGCTACAAACCGAAAGGTTGCAAGTTCAAATCCCCGAGCTGACAAGGTACAAATCTGTCGTTATGCTCCTGAGCAAGGCAGTTAACCCACTGTTCCTAGGCCGTCATTGAAAATAAGAATTTGTTCTTAACTGACTTGCCTAGTTAAATAACAAAGTCACCTGTAATGAATTTCAATTAACAATTTATTTCCTTCTTAGCGCGTTTGAGACAATCAGTTGTGTTGTGACAAGGTGGGGGTGGTATACAGAAGATAGTCCTATTTGGTAAAATACCAAGTACATATTATGGCAAGAACACCTCAAAGAAGCAAAGAGAAACAATCGTCCATCATTACATGAAGGTCAGTCAATCCGGAAAACTTCAAGAAGGTTCTTCAAGTGCAGTCGAAAAAACCATCAAAGGCTATGATGAAACTGGCTTTCATGAGAACCGCTACAGAGGATAAGTTCATTAGAGTTAACTGCACCTCAGATTGCAGCCCAAATAAATGCTTCACAGAGTTCAAGTAAAAGACACATCTCAACATCAACTGTTCAGAGGAGACTAAGGGAATTAGGCCTTCATGGTCAAATTGCTGCAAAGAAACCACTTCCAAAGGACACCAATAAGAAGAAGAGAATTGCTTGGGCCAACAATGAGCAATGGACATTTTACTGGTGGAAATCTGTCCATTGGAGCAACCTCTGTGTCTGTGAGACACAGAGTAAGTGAACAGATAATCTCTGTATGTGTGGTTCCCACCGTGAAGCATGGAGGAGGAGGTGTGATGGTGTGGGGATGCTTTGCTGGTGACACTCTCAGTGATTTATTTAGAATTCTTGGCACACTTAACCAGCATGGCTACCACAGCATTCTGCAGTGAAACGCCATCCCATCTGGTTTGCTGGGACTATAATTTGTTTTTCAACTGGACAATGACCCAACAAACCTCCAAGCTGTGTAAGGGCTGATTGACCAAGAAGGAGAGTGATGGAGTGCTGCATCAAATGACCTTGTCACGCCCTGACCATAGAGAGCCATTGTTTCTCTATGGTGTAGTAGGTCAGGGTGTGACTAGGGGGTATTGTAGTTTATTATTTCTATGTTGTGTTCTAGTTTATTTTTTTATGTTGGTGTTTTGTATGATTCCCAATTAGAGGTAGCTGGTAATCGTTGTCTCTAATTGGGGATCATATTTAAGTAGCTATTTTTTTCACCTGTGTTTGTGGGATATTATTTTGTGTTTGTGCATGTGCACCACATAGTCACGTTTCATTGTTTGTTTATTGTTTTGTTTTTGCTTAAGTTTCACTTGATAATACAAATTTGGAACTCTACGTACGCTGCGCCTTAGTCCAGTTCTTACAACAACCGTGACAGACCTGGCCTCTACAATCACCTGACCTCAACCCAATTGAGATGGTTTGGGATAAGTTGGACCGCAGAGTGAAGGAAAAGCAGCCAACAAGTGCTCAGCATATGTGGGAACTCCTTCAGGACTGTTGGAAAAGCATTCCTCCTGAAGCTGGTTGAGATAATGCCAAAAGTTTGCAAAGCTGTCATCAAGGCAAAGGGTGGCTACTTTGAAGAATTTCAAATATAAAATATATTTTGAAATATATACACTTTTTTGGTTACTACATGATTCCATGTTTGTTATTTTGATAGTTTTGATGTCTTCAATATTATTCTACAATGTAGAACATAGTAAACAAATAAAGATAAACCCTTGAATAAGTAGTGTTCAAACTTTTGACTGGTTCTGTACATACTTTGAACAATGCAATAATTATATGGCAGCAGTATCTCAAGAAGCTTGTTTCAAGTACTTCAAGAGTCCATATACGTTCAACATTTAACCAATCATGTCTACTTTTAATTTAGATGCCTAGCTTTCCTCTTTGGTGTCTAAATTGATAGCAAAACCTTTTAATGGATATGACTGACAAGTTCACTTGAAGCTAGCTAGAATCCTTAGTTGCTACATACATTTTTTTAAACTTATACATTAACAATATATCTATTGATTCTTGAAGAATATAACGTATAAACGCCTCAGGAGCTTAGTTCAACTGTGGTACCCCATCAGAACCCAAAATATAAGCTTGTTTTACTCCAATGTTTTTAAATAATGTCAATATAAAAACTGTATAGCCTCAAAACATGGTTAAAACTGTTTTATTATCATGGATGGTCAGTACTTGCATCCAAAGCTCTGTCTATGAATTTGAGAATTCTTACATTTTCCCAGGCCCATCCCTCAGCTTTTTACAAAAACAGGGGGGGTGACCCACTTTGTTATGGTTTCAATTACGGATTCTAGCTTTAAGAAGAAAGTATCTTTACTGTGTCTGACTTTTTACTCTCATATCGTTCGAGCAAGGCTTTTTATTTTTTCCTCTCTCAAGCTGCCATTTACTGTCTCACATGGTACATCCATATGAGTAATGTTCCCCATTATATCTCTAGGAGTGAAGTCTAGACGTATGAGACAGTGCCAACTCTCATGCAATCAATGCCAGAATAGATAATAATATAGCGGAAGTCCAAATGCCATCTGTTTGCTCAGCTCCCAGGTTAAACGCCTTGAATCCTGTTCAAGGACGAACGCATGTTGTATAGAGCCTCTGGCATGACCTAGAGGGTTTTGTTCTGCCTCTTCAAGTGTGCTGTGGTTCAACAGATTAAAGCCTGTGAGACTGGACTGAGGTCGACAGACATGCTTGATTGGCTCTATGGTAGATTGTTTTGTGTGCTTAAGCTTCTGTATAATCCTCAGAAAATAGAACAGTGTTGTGGATTTGCCCCAAAAATTATTTGTATTCTCTCTTTACGTTCACTGAGTGAACACCTAGACAGGGACAAAGCTTCAACTCGAACAGAGACAAACAGATTTTTGTCTCTGTGAACAAGAGTATTGTCCACCCTAATAATTTATTGGGTGTGTGCCAATAAAAATATTCTACAGGGTATAGTGGGTAATATTGGTCACATGGGGTCATGTCACCCTATAAAGAAACACATTTTTTCAGGAACTAATTTTCTGCATTGAGGCACAGCCCATAAAACAAGGTTATTTCTCCCATCGAGGGATAAATAGAGATTTAACTGTCTCTTCTGTTTATTATCTTCAGCAGCAGCATTTATATGTTACACACAGAACAGATTTAGGAGACTATCTCTGTAGGTTTATTTTGTCCAGTGACTTGAGGCTCACAACTGTTTTGTAAATTATCAGGAGGACCGGTAGGTATCCACTGAAGCATTCAGCATATATCCAATGTAAGTAGTTGTACTAAAGATGTCAACATACAACATAAGAACCCTTAAAGGTGCTACACCTAGAATTTATCAGAATGTCTCTCCTATGTGGAAGCTAGGTGAATTGCAACAGGACTAGGCAGCATTCAAAACAAATCTACCCCTCCCCCGCATCCCATTTCCACGTAATGCTTGAGCCTTTTACATTTGGTTGTGGTCCACCAGTTTCAAACGACTGTAAAAACTTTTTTTGTTTGTTATTGAAAATATATTTCACAGCCATTTAGATGGTACAATGATTCTCTACACTATTCAGTGCTTGTCTTCTCACATAAATTGAAATTGAACGAACAGTGTAGAATTTTAGCAACCAGGAAATTAGTGATTTCTACATTGGCCCCATGACCTGATTTCACATATATAACACAGCCACAAGGTCAAAACAGCTTCCCCATTTTGACAACAGAAATCAATAGGCGAATAACACAGCCAATCACAACACTGGCAGGTAAGTAATACTGTAAAAAAAACTATCATTCTACTATTACTGCTGATATATTATGGACATTTTCTGAAATTACAATGAACAATTTCAAAAAATATCCTGTGCAGCACCTTTAAACTTGCCTTTTTCAAGATTTCTCATCTTCGTAGGAGTATTTCTCGTTAAATCTACCGAGCACCTTATGGTGGCCCGGCCATTTAACGACCAAAACAAGGTGACAGCAATGCCAGACAGACAACATTTGCTTAAATACTGAGTTGCTGGTGACATAGTCCTCATTAATATACATGCACCCCCCATGTACCCTAATCCCCCCTCACCCCTCACCCCCCACCCAACCCCAGCCGCCACCACTGTCCCCTAAACTCCAACGGTGGGAGTTTATTTTGTGGGCAATAGAAGTGAATGGTAAATCATGTATTGTGTCATTTTTGGAGTCACTTTAATTGTAAATAAGAAAATAATATGTTTCTAAACACTTCCACATTAATGTGAATGCTACCATGATTACAGATAATCCTGAATGAATCGGGAATAATGATGAGTGAGAAAGTTAGAGGTATAAAGACCCTACCCCTCAAAAAATACTAACCTCCCCTGTTATTGTAATGGTGAGAGGTTAGCATGTCTCGGGGGTATGATATTTGCGCATCTGTAACTTTGTCACTCACCATTACTCATGATTCATTCAGGACTATCCGTAATGATGGTAGCATCCACATTAATGTAGAAGTGTTTAGAAAAATATTATATTTTTATTTCCAATAAAAGTGAAAATGCCACAATGCATTATTTACCATTAATTTCTATTGGGCACAAAATAATCTGAAACACAACCCAAACAAGCAGCAAATGCATCCAACAAGTTTGTAGAGTCACAAGCTTGATGTAATCATTGCGTGCTAGGAATATGGGACCAAATACTAAACTTTTGACTACTTTAACACATAAGTGAATTTGTTCCAATCTTATTGGTTGGGGGGCTATGAACAAAAGTGCTGCAATATCTAAAGGGTTCGCCCGATATGGGTGAAAATACCCTCAAATCAAAGCTGGCAGTCTGCACATTAACCTCGTAGTCATTGTATCATTTCAAATCCAAAGTGCTAGAGTACAAAACCTAAACAAGAAGCTCACTGTATATACCACTGGGCACACACTGGTTGAAATAATGTTCTTTCTATGTAATTTCAATCAAATTGACATTGAACCAATGTGAAATAGATGTTGAATCTGTGCCCAGTGGGATGTGATATTGTTAAAAGGAGAAGTAGTGTTGTAACAATACAGCCAAGCCCAACCCCACCCCAGTCTTTCCAGAAGGCTTTTATCAGCTGTGTCTGTCAAGCTATAACCTTACTGTTGAATGAATGTAGCACCATGACTTAATTATGACTGGACAGGAAATATTGTCCATTCCTAGTAATGACCCCATATCCATCGATAAAAAGGCCTGATAAACTAGGACTTCCTGCGCATGGCTGGATAAATGCAGCTTGACTAATGAGACCCTAGCTAATGAGGATGACAGCTCTGCTCTATCTCATGTGTTGCTCTGTGGTTCAGAGGCTGGAATGGGATGCTTTTATCCTTTCTTAGACATTTCAATGAGAGCTCGCTTGTTCACACTTGGGTTTCACCCAACCCTGGATGTGATATCTCACAGCAAAATAGCTTGATATATCAGAGCAGCTGTACTGTGAGATGCCATTTTCATAATAGTTGCTTCTATTTTGCTTGCATACAGTCTTGTTCCATCGCTGCAACTCCCCTACGGACTCGGGAGAGGCGAAGGTCGATAGCCATGCGTCCTCCAAAACACGACCCTGCCAAGCCTTACTGCTCGCTTAACCACCCACACTAACATGTCAGAGGAAATGCTGTCCAGCTGGCGACCGCAATCAGCTTGCAGGCGCCCGGCCTGAGGAGTTGCTAGAGTGCGATCGGACAAGGAAATCCCGGCCGGCCAACCCCTCCCCTAACCCGGACCAATTGTGCACCGCCTCATGGATCTCGCAGTCACGGCCGGCTGTAACACAGCCCAGGATCAAACCTGGGTCTGTAGTGACGCCTCAAGCACTGTGATGCAGTGCTTTGACCCACTGCACCACTCAGGAGGCTGTGTCAGGGTTTCTAACATAATTATCTAGTGTCAATCCTCTATGGCATACAGTCAGTAAGTATGCTATGTTACAGTATATCTATACAGTAAGTCATAACAGGAGAGGCAGAGCCCTCACCCCAAATCAACAACAGCTCAGCTTAATTAACTACCCCTTGGGTACAGATAATGCTGTGCCTTCATAATGTGTCAGTCTAGATAGTTTAGCACATACCTGATGCTTCCATCGATTAGTACTGTACTTAATAATCAAATCTAAAGTATTTATTCTGGTGAAAAAGCTCTTCCATTTGTGGAGTATAACTGGCTCTATTTCTTGGTTCAGAGAGTTCTCTATCTTTAGCAAGAAAACAGAAGTCTGGGGGTTAAATGTCTTGGCAAGGCAGTCATTACCAAGCTCAGAGTGAAAACAAACAAAGACATTGTTTACAGCTCAACAGGGAAATAAAAACATAGATGCACAAGCATATGGAAAACAACTAAAATCATCTGAAAAAGTCAAATCATATAATATTATAGTTAAATATGTTGGCAAACAGAAAATAAGAACTATGTTAGTTATGGTCATTGTTCTCAGTTCTCTCTGTCTTCTGTACTGAAGCTCTTTTCCATACCAACTTCTTTGCAATGCTCACTGGGAATATTATCTACTTCTCCTTAATTATTGGCTTTTTTCCATTGACTATTTTAAAAGGAGAAGATTTTCTTAAATCCCACTTACTATAATTAACACTTCTATGAGGATAATTGAAAAGTAAGAGATCAAATGTTGAATTAATTAGGATAACCAGACTTATGCGTTTAATTCAATTCATACATCTACAGCACAATGGATATAGGTATAGAGCTAGACAGACAGACAGACAGACAGACAGACAGACAGACAGACAGACAGACAGACAGACAGACAGACAGACAGACAGACAGACAGACAGACAGACAGACAGACAGACAGACAGACAGACAGACAGACAGACAGACAGCATTTTGAAATGTTTTAAGAACATTCTTACTCTATATGAATGAATAAGTCAATAATATAGTGCATGTACGTCTAGGTGGAAATAAATAAACAACAATTGAATTCAAATGTCATTATGGTAGGCTGCTGACAATTACCTCTGGCACAAAGGGGCTTATTTTGACAACTCACTTGAAAGTTTGTTGCCACCTAGTGGATTGTTTTATGTTCCCAAGAGGATGATGTTTTGTTATTAGCTTCGTAAACACACACACACACACACACACACACACACACACACACACACACACACACACACACACACACACACACACACACACACACACACACACACACACACACACACACACACACACACACACACACACACACACACACAGAGGGTGAGAGAGAGAGAGAGAGAGAGAGAGAGAGAGAGAGAGAGAGAGAGAGAGAGAGAGAGAGAGAGAGAAAGAGAGAGAGATGCGTCTAAGGAGTGGCACTAGAGCATTCAACTGGTAGTGGATGTTGATAGAATCAGTTAATTGATTAAGATGTAGATGTAAAGGTTTAAGGTTCTCCAACTGACCTCATGGACCCCCTGCTCCCAAGGTACAGCCCTATATCCTTTAAACTGTCTCATTGACTGTCTCATTTATTAACATTGGCCAATTCTGCTTAATTTAGTGGAATGTCATTGTATTGAATGGAAAATGCAATATCCGAATGGTGAGATGTGATCTCATTAAGAAGAGATAAATACTTGATCAGCTAATGCATTCTGGGTGTAGTCTTCTCGGGGTTACAGGCTGATCCATTTAGAGTGAGTACACGAAACCTTGCCTCTAAAAGGATAAACCTCTGGTTATTACCTGTCTGCTTGCTAGTTTCAGACAATACAGAAAATATTGTATGGAAAAATATGTTTTAAAAAGCTCTCAGACACGGTTTAAATGAACAATTATTATCATTTTGTTGGTAGTCTTTGGAAGCCAGAATACATTTGAAACATTTGAATAGACACTTGTTTTTCGTTTCATCTATTAGGGTTGCCTAGCTATCACATTCCTGTTAATAGGCCTATATCTAGTTAGACTACTGTTTTATAATGATGCCAGCGAACTTTAAAGTTATTGTACCAGATATTTTCTCAAGACAAGTCCTAAATATGTGGGAGGTGTCCCTCTCGTGCCAGCGCACGCCGCTGTAGGAGAAGGTAGAATTATTCATGCGTTGATGGGATGACGCTGCATTTCTAATCAATGGGAAACATAGTATTTTACGATACTTGCCGGGTAATGTTGAATTGGGCTGCTTTACAGCTCGCATAGTTGTTTTGTATTAGAGCCCAACTGAAAGACCACTTAGACTACCCAGAAGGGTCTGTGCCGCTTGGATGCTTGGTGCGGTGACTGAGAGCCTCGCCGAGAGACAGCTCGTGTGCTTGCTCTACTCCCGGTAGGGGAGGGAAACTGGTGCATCACTGTAAGTACGTCTTTAGTTATCAACAGTCGCGGGGAGCTCCGTAAAGCAAACTGCTAAACTGTGCACTATTTAATTATATTGCAAACAACGAAAGCGACATTCATAGAGTAGGTTACTATTAGAATGTATTCGGTCGGTGATACAATACATTTTGCACTCTAGTGATGGACCAATATTAATTGTGCATAGCCGCCCAACTCACTCACCAACAGCATTGCCACGATTCAACACAGTGATGTCTGTGTACAGAATTTTGTTAGGAGTATCACAACACGGATTATTTCAATGAAATACTAATTGCAAGGATAATTACACATACGGTAAGAGTATTTATTATTATTGTTATTATTAGCCTATCATTATTATTATTATTTAAAGGGCCTATTCGTATTTAGTAGGCTATTAGTAGGCTATTATTATTGTCATTATTCGATTATTATTAGCCTGTTATTGGTGTATTGTCGTAAACTACTCGAACAGACTCTATTGACAACGTAGTTTGTTTATTTATTTGCTTTAGCCTGTTTGAAATTGTATTTCATTCAAGTGGACTTGTTCAACCAGTGTCCCGAAACTATAGCAGGCTAGTCCATTGTAGGTTTACAGCCCACACTGCAGGTAAAAAGGAACCTCTGTAACTTTAGCGTCAATACTCATAGCCTATAGCCTACTAGTGTTATCCCATATTTACATCATTTGAGTAGGCTTTATTTTACGTCAGTAAACAGGGTCCCCCGTGCATTTCACGCGTGCATAACCCACTTGGAGTTACGGTATAGTGATCTGATTTGCCCGAGTGTTGATTTTGTTAGGGTGCTATTATGCTAGAAGTAGGCTACAAATTCAGTAGCTGTGTCCCACCACACTGATTAGTGCGTGCAGATGTTTGGTGCCTAATCCCTTGCGTCGACTCCCTATCATAATCCATGCCGGATTTGTTGATTATGTAGTTGACGACCAACTGCGGTCATAGTGTCCTATGTCTAGCCAAGCATAAATATTCCAGAAAATATTATATTCTACATTCTTTCTATCACGTACAGGCTATACAAGTACACTTTTTGCAAGTATGCATAGGTTTAGTCAGGAAATGTAAATACATATCAATATAGTTAATATCAATATCCTAAATATCATCCTTCCTACATTAGTTATCTTCAGCCACCACCAGTGATGTAGTGCTATTTTCTATTATTATTCTGGAGCAAAACATTTTTTATTATTATGTAGTCATCATTTTGTCAATCCAAATTGGTACCTACAGGTAGTTTATTGAATAATATTGTTTTAAAATATGCATAAAATGTATCCTCCTAATGCAAGTCTGCCTATGGTTACACATACTGTAGCCTATATTGCCTCAAATAAAACTATATGTTTATATTACCTTCAAACACCAAATTAGGCCATCTTCATTGTCAATTGTGAATGATAATTCATCACATTTTATGGGTGAAACGTCCAATCTGCATCTGCATGCCAACCATTTGATCTCAATCAGTTTTATGGGAATATGCATCTAGTTTTCATAATGATATAAGTATCTACTGTTTCAGCTAATTTTAGAGCAGATGGTTTTAACAAGCCTACCTGTATGTTGTTTCAATCAAAACACACATTTAGCCTAGTAGTGAACGCACGCTGTTGAGTTAAGGTTGCATGAGATGCGACCATTCAGCAGAACTATCCTACAATTTCATAAGAAATTAAGTGGTGTTTTTTGTCAAACAGTAACATTATGTTAGTATTATATTCGGTATGTTAGGCCTATGTAGAATACTAATGAATCAGTAAGTGATTTAGCAAGACATTGATTCATCTTTCATCTAAACTTTATTAAACAAGCACCATTCTGAGAAGTGGCAGAGATTCACTCTGGTGCGCTCCAGCAGCACTACGCCACTGGCCACCAGTCAAACTAATTTCCTAGTGATCAACACAGGACTAATCCTAACATCTGTCCATCAGCCTCATGGTACTCTGCTACTGTTGCCCAGTGCCCTTATCTGATCTGATCTAGATGGGGGCTAGCAGATGAGTCTGCATACTCTCACTTAGTCTGCTCTTACATTAAATAATTATTACTGGATGACCAAATGTGTTGTTTGTATCATGCTAGTGGTAATAGTGTATCTGCCTTTTCCATGGCTGCCAGAGTCCTCTCCTCTGTGAGTTAATGTGAGTTGCTGGTAAGGTGTGCTCTGACTGTGGAATGTATGATAAGATGGGATATCTGATTTGTTGTGGGAGATTGTTAATTTAGATGATTGATATAGATGACGCTGTGCTGAAAATTGCCACAGGGTTTGTCTGATAGCTATGAATGGATCCACTGTCCCCTCACGCTTCATATGGACATTATTGAGGACATTTCCACAATAACAAGAACTAGTTGGCCATACAGTCCCATGTTGTAAATCTTCACCACTTCCTCCTCCCTTGTGCATTTCTGATGAAAGTAATCACCTACCTGACATGCACCATGCATTTCAATGGACTCAACAGGCACCCTGCAGAGACAAACCAGACTTGGAATGACTTAGCTATCTGGCATATAGGATTTTCTATAGACCCATGGTTGGTTGGTTTATACGTGTGTGTTAATTATTGACACACATTCCAGTGACAGTCTCTTAGACATGCGTGCGTGGTGGTTTCTTGATGGACTAGAGAGTGCCCTGGCAGATGCAGCTTTGCAGGAAATAGAAAAAAATGCCTTCAGGCCAACAGACTGTCAGAAGGGATGTAGTGCATAAGTGACATTAAAACAATTTTAGGATAGTTACAGTTAGCAACATTTCATTGGATAGTTCCTGCTGGTAGAAGTATTGAGAACATGTGTCATCTGGTGTATTTCTATTTCATGTACAGTATAAAAAATGTTCTCTCTCCAGGAAAACGTGTTAAAGAAAAGTGGTCAATTCTCTGTTTTCCATAGTAGCCTTTCAAATCCATGTAAATTGTGTAACGCTGCTGTAAAAAAATGGTGTTCCGAACAAGCGACTGAAGTGCGTGTACATTAAGATGAGTTCCTATCAAACTATCTCAGTCCAAAAGAGAGGCATTGTGCCTGTTTCACGTGCAAGGAACTCTTCAGCATTTTCTCTCTTATTGGAGCAGGATTCAGTTAAGCCAAATGTGTCTGTCCTTCTTAATCAGTAACCGTATAGTATTGGCAAAAATCCCCTCCCCCCACTCAATCAGACGTATAAATACGGTTTAGAGATCAGTCACCATGTTGAAATAAAATCGATTTTTAGACATTTTCCTAAATTCACGCTTGATAACGTGCTGAAATTGTAATTTTGTTCGTTATCATCACACCAGACATTATCATCACACCATGAAAGAAACCTTTCTCAATATTATGTAATTCCCTCACATCACCCTTCCCAGTAGAGAGCAGCGCCAGTTCCAGGTATAAGTGACATAAGCGGTCGCTTAGGACCCCCAGCCGCTAGGGGGCTCCCGACCCAACATACTTTTTTTGTGGGGGGGGTCAACTTACTATTCAGAGTAAGAGTAGTAGAATACACCAGGTGCAATTAAAATCAGTTACTGCCAGTCACTCAATTAGCCATGTCAGCTAACCATTTTTTGATTGTTAGTTAGTCTCGCCAGCTATCTAAACTTGTAGCAATCATGTCCGAATACCGACTGGCATGCAGGGCACGTGCTCAGGGACCCCTATTGATTTTGATGGTCATTCTAACTCTGATATCACATTAACATGGCATAAGTCATTACAAAATGTGTAGAATTGCAGGAAATTTGATTTAAAATGGCTAAATAATTATCTCCACCCCATGGCAAAATGGGTAGAATTGCAGGAAAATAGCTGTAAATCTGCAATTGATTAGGGTGGTAAGGAATGGGAGGAGGTCTTCAGAGATGGAGAAGGGAAGACGTCAATAGATGCAGAATTTCATCTGGTGGGAGAAAATAGAAAGAGTTAAAGGCTGAGGAGAGAGGGAAGAGGCAGAATCAAGAGACAGGAGATGCAGCGGCTAGTTCTTCCTGTCACTTGTCCTCAATAGGCAGCCAGTCTCGAAAGGGTTTTTTGCGCAAGCTGTCGTCGTCTTGTCGCCAAGCCTCCTTCTTGGAACATAGCATAAACCCTGGAGATCAAAGGCAGAGGAAAGGGAAGAGGGGATGAGGCAGGGGTGGCGGGATGAAAAAGCAAACACAAGGGTTACTTAATTTTCACTAACATGTGCCTGGTTTTAGCTGAAAGCCCTCTCAACACATCAAGGTACAAGCAAAGATATATATATATTTTTTTATAAACCCTCTCACCCCCTACTCTATTTTTTCAGTGTATGACCTTATGGGGCTTGGATAGGTGTATTTGTGTTGATTAGGGATCTCCCCCCCTCAAATAGAGTACCACAGTAGGAGTCATAATACCTATAAATCCTAGCAGTCAAACAAGGAAATGGTTCCAATTGGTGTTCCACCATATATTTTTCCCATGAGGAATTTTAGGATCACTTAAAACAAGGGCGGTGTTTCACGTAGGCTTACCCTGGCCTGACGTTTTGATAACCGTGTAAATCTCTCTTGGACAAGTAGACTTTTATCAATATATATTCGCCAGAATTTACCCCCCCAAAAAAAAAAAACAAAAACAAACTACAGTTGAGGAACAATGGGAAAATCATTTTGCTTTGAAAGTTGATAGACTTGTAAACCCACTTTTGAGAAAATGGCCCTTGAATGTTTTGGTACACATACTTCAGAGCTCTTCTTTGTCTACACCCCTCCAGCATCGTTCACACCCTCTTAAGCCTTATCCACATACTTCTCTTTAAGGATTCACATGTGAGGTCATGTGCTAAACAGAGTGAGTAGTGTAGTATACAACCAAAGATTTTAAGACTAAAAGTGTAAAAGTAGTAGCCTACAGTGAGGAAAAACTCCAGCTAAAAATACACTTAACCTCTCTAGGGTATGTGGGACGCTAGCCTTCCATCTGGCCAGCATCCAGTGAGATAGCAGAGCGCCAAATTCAAATACAGAAATGCCCATTATAAAAATTCAGAAAACAAAACATATTTTACATGGGTTTAAAGATTAACTTCTCGTTAATCCAAACACGGTGTCAGATTTATAAAATGCTTTTCGGCAAAACTATACCTTGCCCAGAACATAGCCCAGTTGACAAATTATTACAAACAATAACCAGCCAAGCAGAAGCGTTACAAAACTCAGAAATAGAGATAAAATGAATCCCTTACCTTTGAGGATCTTCATATGGTGGCACTCAGAAGACATTCATTTACTCAATAAATGTTCCCTTTGTTCGATAAAGTCTCTTTATATCCAAAAACCTCAGTTTTGTTTGCGCGTTTTCTTCAGTAATCCACAGACTCAAATGCAGTCAGAACAGGCAGACAAAAAAAATCCAAATTGTATCCGTAAAGTTCATAGAAACATGTCAAACGATGCTTATATTCAATCCTAAGGTTGTTTTTAGCCTAAATGATCTATAATATTTCAACCGGACAATAACGTTGTCAATATAAAAGGTGAACAAGAAATGCACTCTCTCAGGATTGCGCATGAAAAAGCTCTGTGACACGTCAGGGTCCACACATTCAGACTGGTCTTACTCCCTCATTTATAAGAATACAAGGCTGAAACCATTTCTAAAGACTGTTGACATCTAATGGAAGGCATAGGAACTGCAAATTGAGTCCTAAGTCAATGGATACTGTAATGGCATTGAATAGAAAACTACAAAACAAAAAATAAGGTTCTCAGGTTTTCGCCTGCCACATCAGTTCTGTTACACTCACAGACACTATTTTAACAGTTTTGGAAACTTTAGAGTGTTTTCTATCAAAATCTACCAATTCTATGCATTTCATATCTTCTGGGCCCGAGTAGCAGGCGGTTTAATTTGGGCATGCTTTTCATCCAAAATTCCGAATGCTGCCCCCTACCCTAGAGAGGTTAACAAGAAATTTGTGGAGTGTTTGATACCGAGTTTTAATGACTCCAACCTAAGTGTATGTAAAATTCAGACTTCAACTGTAGATAGCAAAATAGTTGGGAAGCGATTCCATGCCACATGGTTTATGAATTGACACTCAATTTTCCGTTCCTCCTGAAAGCCCAAACAGTCAAATGCATTCTCTGCGTTGCTACAGATGCTACAGATGGTGGTTCGATACCCGTGCCGGCCGCGACTGGGAGACACATGAGTCAACGCACAATTGGCCCAGTGTCGTCCATGTACACCAGTCGAGCAATTCAATTCAACATTAATCTTGATCTTTCATTTGTCTTTACAAACAACAAGAGGGCTTAATTGGAGTCTATTTCTTCTGAGCCTAGACCTATATAAAATAACTTAACTGGCTGAGGTAGGCTATGAGGTTTAACAGCCTAATAGAAGTAGGATTTTTCTTATTAGGCCTACTTACAATTGCAACTGGTCAAAAATGTAGCATCCTACATAAAGCAATTATTTAAAGAACATACTGTCAGCTTGAGATGTAAATATCCCTGGATAACCTATCACAATAATATTAGAATTGACTAAATACAGTCATATAGACGACATATAGACGACTAAGTTACTTATTTAATGAGAAAAGTTGCATTTCCCCTCGGACACAATCTTGTGGATGTCGGGTTTGATGGATAGATGTGATTTTGATGTGCAGGCAGTCCTCGATTGACTTATGTGAAAGCATATCTCTCTGTACATTCTTCTCAGAAACTTTGATTTTCGTTATCCACTTTTCTTCTTGATTCTTTTTGAGAGTGACATTTTATCTTGCTATCAAGCAAATTATTCTGAACAAATGTTGACTTCAAAAAAAGTAGTGTAGCCTACAGTAGGCTACGTACCGTAGACCTGTTTTCCCCCACCAATCAACGCACAAAGAAATAGACAAAAATAATAATTGAATAGAGACATAGTGATTTTATTTAAGTAAATCAGATCAAAATGATTATTTTGTTGTCACTTAAGCATATGTGTTAAACATATTGTAGTATAGGCCAATTAATTGTGCTAATATTAAATACTTATGTTCTGGCCCGCCGACTATTGGCTCAGAAACAATTTGGCCCGAGGCCAAACCTAGTTGACTAACCCTGATATATAATATGTCTTACAGAGCTTTTTCACTTTAGGTTATTTGAAAACAAAATAATCTCCAAAATATTGTTATTTTTAAACAAAGCGAGTATTATTATTTTATTAATTAATTTAGACCCTTAGATATTCTCACAGATCAGATTTGCCCTAACGAAAAATTCCCCTTAGAAGTTAATTTACAATCCTCCAAATGTAATTATTGCCGGAGAGTCACGTAACAAATATCTTTTGACCGCTAGATTTGATGGGTATTATGACACCTCCACTGTGAGGCTCTATATTCGATAATGTGATGACTCCACCCTGTTGTGTAATGGCCACTTCTGCCATATTACTTATGCAAATCTAGAATGTCCACATATTTAAACACTCACCAGAAACCAATGTCAAATTCCAAACGAACCCTGGCCTAAAGTTCTAATTGGAATTTTGCATTACAAAGATTAATGGCTAGGAGAATGGGCCAGTAGTAAGGAACTGGCAATTACAGTCAATTTACATTTTTACTTGCAATAAATATATTTACTATGCAAATGTACACATTTACAGACATTTTGAACACGTTTCAAATATTTACCAGCAAGCAGGCTCATTGAACTCACAGAAACAAATATACAAATGCAAAAAAAAAACGAAATATAATACATTTCAAATCAAATTGTATTTGTCATATGCGGCGAATACAACCGGTGTAGACCTTACCGTGAAATGCTTACTTACAAGCACTTACAAGAAGATGTTTCTAATGTTTGGTATATTCAGTGTGAATTTGCACTGCTGTCTTTCTCTCTCTATTTCTCTCTCCCTCTCTCACTTTCTTCCTCTCTTTCTTCCTCTCACTCGCTCTGTCTCTCTCTCAAAGACACCTAGCTAAGTGCAGCTGGAGTTACCATAATTGCTTACCCCGATCCATTTGGTTGATCAGGGTAAACTTATAGCTAAATACTTCAATATGACATAGACATACATTATAACTGAATGCAACATGTAAAATGGTTGTACAATAAATCTTTCCAGTGATCTAACTACTTCTTACGTCGAGCAATCCCGTATCCGGGAGCGTAATCATAGCCTCAAGCTCATTACCATAACGCAACGTTAACTATTCATGAAAATCGCAAATGAAATGAAAGAAATATATTCACTCACAAGCTTAGCCTTTTATTAACAACACTGTCATCTCAGATTTTCAAAATATGCTTTTCAACCATAGCTACACAAGCATCTGTGTAAGAGTATTGATAGCTAGCATAGCATTAAGCCTAGCATTCAGCAGGCAACATTTTTGTTCTAAAATGGTCAATCTTCCAATGATATGCCTCCAAATATGTAACAATGCTGCAGACACCTTGGGGAAACGACAGAAAGTGTAAGCTCATACCTGGCACATTCTGAGCCATATAAGGAGACATTGGAACACAGCGCCTTCAGAATCTGGGGCACTTCCTGTTTGAAATTTCATCTTGGTTTCGCCTGTGGCATCAGTTCTGTGGCACTCACAGATAATATCTTTGCAGTTTTGGAAACTGTGTTTTCTTTCCAAAGCTGTCAATTATATGCATTGTGGATCATCTTTTTGTGAAAAAATATCTTGTTTAAAACGGGAACATTTTTTTATCCAAAAATTAAAAGAGCGCCCCCTATATCGAAGAAGTTAACGTTACCCTGAATTGTAGCTGTATCTGCCCCCCCTTGAATAGAACAGTCTTTCCTTCATGGTACTTCGCCTGGTTGGAAAGATGAAAGAAAATCCCCTCGAGGGATGCCATTGAGCTAGCTAATGTTAGCTAAATAAAGCTGTCTGGCTAGCTGACTAGGCAGGCTGAGGTAAATAACTAGCTGGCATTGTCAATTTCAAATCAAACTAAAACCGCTTCAATATTTTCAAATATAAAACACATACTGCATATGGAAAATAAATAGTTTTCTCTTCTCTGTCTTTTCGGTCTTCTGAAGCAGTAGGTAGTCAGCAGGTAGTGTCTGTCAAAAACACCGTCCTTGGAGAGCGACTCTGAGGTAATATATTTGCACGGCCCAATGGAGCGTTTATGAGGTGAAATAGAACTAGAACTGCCCGCGTCCTCTGTCCTTTTATGTAAAATAGAGACAATCCAGCAGCTTAGGTTCATTACATAGACGGGTCAGAATTTTTCAAAGTTCTAGCAATAGCCCTAGTAACTGAAGCTAGAGCTCATCGAATCCCATTGTGACGCAGGGTGGGGACACTTTATGGCAGGTGGACACTATTTGGCATGACAGGCACCCAAAGGCCCTGGTAGAGAGGCACAGTGAAGTGCGTTACTGTTCTGTGGCAGTAACGCACTTCACTATGGCCTCCCGAGTGGCACTGTGCTGTAAGGCACTAGTTAAATAAAATCAGTGTGAAGTCTCTGCATGCTGGGAAGCTTTCATTTGCCTCCATATACCTTGTTTCTTAGTAAGTATAGTATATGAATGAAAGCAGGCCCATTACTGTGGCAGGAGATTATATAATTTTGCATACATTCAATCAGGTACAGAAATACCATCACTTGTTGTCTTTAGAGCTTAGAAAATGCCATAGTCCAGCACACCACTCATCTCTGCACAGTCCCTACTGACAAATACGGATGGTTTGGCAGCACTATCAGGCAGGCCTCACTAGTTGTTGACTACGGAGTTGTATTCAAAGTCTGAGATTTTTTCTATGGAGCGTCATTATGACAAAACTGTGCAGTCCAAGGGTCTTGCCTCTGAGGTTTTCACCACACTGACACTTTTAAGAACACTAGGGCAAAGAGCAGCAAATAAAGACAAATGTTTTGTGTCAGTTCTTTAGCACTGCTGGAATAGTCCCTGCTTTATTGTTGTTCTCTGTTGGTTTTTAAAGTAAACAGTGCTGTGTGATTCTTCATAACGTCATTATGGATGAGGAGGTTGCTGCAGGCCCCTGATACTACTTTGCCAGTGCACAGACAGCGGTTGATACCCCTCCTGTGTGATATCAAGGTGTTTTCTAGTTCTCTGCTCACTGAGGAGCCACATTGTTTGTTCATTCCGTATCAGTCACATTTATAGCCATGAAATGCTTTGAAAGGCTGTTCATGGCTCACATCAACACCATCATGGTCCTTCTGTAGCTCAGTTGGTAGAGCATGGCGCTTGTAACGCCAGGGTAGTGGGTTCGATTCCCGGGACCACCCATACGTAGAATGTATGCACACATGACTGTAAGTCGCTTTGGATAAAAGCGTCTGCTAAATGGCATATATTATCCCAGACACTCTGGACCCACTCCAATTCACATACCACCCCAACAGATCCACTCCACACTGCCAGCATCCACCTGGACAAAAGGAATACATTGTCATTGGGAAAGTATTCAGACCCCTTGACTTTTTCCACATTTTGTTACATTACAGCCTTATTCTGTATTGTGGGGCGGCAGGTAGCCCAGTGGTTAGAGCATTGGGCCAGTAACTGAAAGGTTGCTCGATCAAATCTCCGAGCTGACATGGTAAAAAAATCTGTGAGTTCGGCAGTTTACCCACGGTTCCTAGGCTGCCATTGTAAATGAGAATTTGTTCTTAACTGACTTGCCTAGTTAAATAAAGGTAAAATAAAAAATAAATGGAAATCACGATGGTTCCAGAACTCTGTGACGCTCTGAGGCTAGTTTTTCTTCTCTGACATGCACTGTCAACTGTGGGACCTTATATAGACAGGTGTGTACTGTTCCAAATCATGTCCAATCAATTGAATTTACCACAGGTGGACTCCAATCAAGTTGTAGAAACATCTCAAGGATGGTTAATGGAAACAGGATTCAGCTGAGCTGAATTTCGAGAGTCTTATAGCAAAAGGTCAGAATACTTATGTAAATAATAACTTACGTAAATACTTCCGTTTTGGATTTGTTTATACAGTTACAAAAATGTCTAAAAACATGTTTTCGCTTTGACGTTATGGGGTAATGTGTGTAGATTGATGAGGAAACAAATGAATTTAATACATTTTTGAATAAGGCTGCAATGTAACTAAATGGGTAAGAAGTCAAGGGGTCTGAATTCTTTCCGAATGCACTGTAAATAGATAACTAAATGGCTAACAAAATGGCTACACAGACTTTCTGAGTTTTGCCTTGTATTTCATTTAATTTCTCTTTCTATGCACACTCACAGGGCCCTCCACACTACGCACACTGATACTCCAACACACCCACACAAACACAGACTTCATCATTTGCTCACACACACATTAAATGCACATACATTTATACTGACTCTACACAGACGCACACAAAATTATCATATATGCTGCTGCTACTCTGTTTATCATATATCCTGATGCCTAGTCGCCCTACTCCTAGACTGTACATATCTACCTTTCTCACTCCAGTCTCCCTGCACATTGTAAATATAGTACTGGAACCCACTGACCCTATACATAGTATGATTAATTACTTTCTCATGTTCTTCTTTAATCTTATTTTAATTTCTTATGTGTTTTCGTTCCACCTTGTATTATATTGATATTGATTACTACATTGTAGGGTTTAGAGCTCGCAAGAAAGGAATTTCACTGTACTTGTGCACATGACTTTAAACTTGAAACCATAACTTGTTGTTGTGTCTACAGTGCCAGCACATTGTGACTTTCTGTTGAGTCATCTAGTGATACCATTTCATCCAACTTTTCTTTAATCTCAGCTATGTGAAAAGAAAATAACAATGCACTCTGGGGCGTGAGTTTTTTTCATTGAGTGTGTTTGTATTGTAATAAATGGTGGGGGAAAGAAGGCTCACACACCTTACAGCCTCACTCTATGGGGTGCCATATTGCTCTAAAAAACACTTGCAAAAATCTAAGAATTTCCCCCTGTGGTATAGCAAAAACAAAGTGTTGAAAGATTTTTTTTTAAAGAATTCCCTCGTCATGTCTTCAATTGAAGTGGATTCTGAGGAAGAAACAGAAACCTGACCTCTTGCTTTGATTGCTTGGAAAGCAGTTGTTAGCAGCCCTCACATAAAGCATAGTTAATAATGCAATAGTCCCAATGCTCAGATATTTCTACAAGCTGGTTGTTGGGTGGTGTTGCTCTTATTAAGCCTGCAATTAAAGCTTTTCCCAGGGTGGGACCGTGTCGTACCATGTTTGAGTAAGGAAACGATGCAGACACAACACAGTTTGTACCGTACACCAAGGATTGTTGTGCTTCTAAGCCAAAAACCCACATTTAACTAATGTAATATGTTTTCAAACATAGCTAAAGCACAGAATTGTTGCAAAATGAGTGAAATAGAGCTAGGGTGTTCCCTAAATGAATGATGCAGCAGGAGATGGAACTGCCTTGATGTAGAAGCTGTCATGGTGTAACTACTGTACAGAAGTGAAACGTATTAACAATCTCACTTTATCTACTTACAAATGTATACATATTGGATATTTAGATAACCTTAATAACTATGTAATTACATTACACATTTACACACTATACTACCAACTTGAAAGCTTGCTAAAGCCACACTTCAATTCAGACAATACTTTTATGGAAAGATCTGGACAGAATTCTTCTTTTCTATTCCCTAAAGGCAGGAAGTAAAAGGTGGCAGCCATGATTTACCATCTTGTGAGAATAGGAGATTTGTTTTATTGAAATCCAATCTACGGTCTGTGAGACCACAACACCTCCAGCTATGGACTGATTTCTTATAGCTGATCAAATGCCTCTCAGCGAATAAAAAGCCTTTAACACTAATTGCCTTTTTTTTAGGTTTTTGACCTTTTATGAAGGAAAAAATAGGAGAGTGCAGACAGATGCATTAGGAGATAGGGATGATTTGTCACGTTTGAAATAGATTCACATACACGTATCATTTATTCAATTTCTAAGTACAAGTAGTGCTAGCTGTGGGCTGCAGACGGGCCATTGTAGTGTCACTATCTGGGATACAGTATTAGAGTAAAACGAAGAGCTATTGCAGTTCATTATGCTAGAAAAATGCTTTTTGTTCTATTCTTACTTATTCAAGAATAGTGACAGTTCGACGAGCTCAATGCTTAAGCTGAAGTACAAGGACCCTCTGTCCTGGTCTACACTTTTCAACAGATGTATTCATGTGGCAGGCTGACTACCTGTTACGCGAGTGCAGCAAGGAGTCAAGGTAAGTTGCTAGCTAACATTAAACTTCTCTTTTAAAAAACAATCATTCTTAACATAATCACTAGTACACTACACATGGTTGATGATATTACATTTACATTTACATTAATACATACATTAATACATACATAAATGTAAATGTATATTACCAGTTTATCTAGCTTGTCCTGCGTTGCATATAATCTATGCCCTGCCTGTTAATTTATCTTCGAATCATAGCTTACTTCGCCAAACGGGTGATGATTTAACAAGCGCATTTGCGAAAAAAAACACTGTCGTTGCACCAATGTAACGGCGTTCTTCTATCTCCTCTGATGAAGAGGTAGAACAAGGATCGGACCAAAATGCAGCGTGATGATGATTCATGATATAATTTTAATGAAGGAAAAAACAATACAAGCGGAAACTACAAAAAATAATGAAAAGTGAAAACCGAAACAGCCCTATTTTTTTATTTTTTTTTATAAAAAAATAATTTATTATCTTCAATACCATTCATTCTTTACAACTCATAATTTTCATACATACTCAAATAATGATATTTTAATTAAACTAATTTAACTAAACATAAACCCCAAACAAAACCTCAGGGGAGCATCTTCCCTCCCCGTCACCCTACAAAATACTTTTCCCTATCTCCCCGTCCCTAATCTATCCCCTTACAAATCTAAATGACACCCAGTCCAAACCCCCCTTCCACCTCTCCCGAGCAGCATGCTGCCCCCACTTCCTCTCCTCCCTCTTCATCATCCCCCTCAAATCTCCTTCCACCCTCCTCACTATCCCTTCCACCCCCCAGTCTCTCCCTGTCTTCACCATGTTCTGCCTGGCTTCCCACAGCCCCCGTTTAAAGAGACTCATGAGAAGCCAGAGCAGAAACCTGTCCCTATCCGTCCTTCTCGCTCTCCCTACACCTCTCTCTAACCTGGCCCACGTCAATACAAAATCCCCCCTTACCAAACCTAACAACACCCATGCACTAGCCCATACTACTCAGGCAAAGGCACAGTCCCTAAAGACATGGCGCACAATCTCCTCCCTGCCACAAGAGGACCTTGTCAGGCACGAGTCCTTGCACAGCAGCAAGGAAGTGTCGTCGGCGTACTGCGTCATTTTAACACGCAGCCCACCACTTCCAGGGATCAACAAGCCTTACACCCTTGTGTCTGCCCTAATGGCAGCCCCCAGAGGCTCCATGTACAGAACGAAGAGCCGAGAGTGGGCACCCCTGCCTGACCCCAGACGAGAGGTCAAAAACGTCACCCAAGTGACTATTTACACTAACTCTGCACCCCGCTCCGACATATAATGTACGAATCCATCCTATGAACTTCTCCCCAAATCCTAATCGACCTAACACTCTGAATAAAAAGGATCTATTCACGAGATCAAAGGCTTTCGCCTGATCTAGCGCTGCTACCATTAAAGGCAGTCCTCTATCCTCAACCCAAGCGATGGAGTCCCTGATTAACTGAAGGTTCCATCTAATAGAGCGGCCCTCTACCCCGCACGTCTGATCCTCATGGACGACGTAGGGAAGGGCTGTGCGCAACCGGTCTGCTAAAACCTTTGCAAGTAGCTTGTAATCTACACACAGCATGGTCAACGGCCGCCAGTTGCCAAGGTCTGTTACTTCCCCCTTCTTATATAAAAGTGACAGCACACCAACAGCCATTGATCCCCCCGGGACCCCCGTCTCAAGGATGGCCTTCAAGACTTCGAGGACCACTGGTCCAAGTATACCCCAAAACTTGAGATAAAACTCAGCCGGCAGCCCATCCATCCCAGGCACCTTCCCTTTTCCCATCCTCCTAAGAGCGCTCTCAACCTCTTCTAGTGAGATCTGAGCCTCCATCACTTCTCTAATGTCCTCCGGCAACCGCCTGGACAAGTGTTCTAAAAACACATTTCCCTGCTCTACATCTATTTGCCTTTCCTTAAATAAAACTTGGAAATGATCAGTTGTCACCCTGACCATATCCTCTGGTTCTCTAACTATACTACCATTTTCTTCCCTAACGCCATGCATTACCTTCCTACTCTGTCTGGCCCTAACCGACTTAAAGAACATAGCAGAACAAGTCTCATTATGTTCTAGAAAGCCACTATGTGCACGCTCCAGGAAAGCTCGAGCCTTTCGCTCCTGCCACTCCCTGAGCTGCGCCTTTAGGGTTGCGGATCTCTCCCAGTCAAACGACCCGCCGAGGTTGCCTGCCTCGTACTCGAGTTCAATTAACCTTTGGATACGATCCACCTCCCTCCTCTCCTCCCTTTTTTTCCTCTTGCAATACCCTATTATAAAAGCCTCCTCACCTTAACTAATTCCCACCACTCTAACATCCCCTCGCACATGGACCGGAGGCCTTCAAGCCTCCAAAAGAAACCATAAAACCCGTCAACAAAAGCCTGCTCCTCCAGCACATCCCGATCTAACTTCCAGTACCCCCTACCAAAGAGGCAGTCTGGCGACCCCACCTGCAGGAGCACCCCGTCATGATCCGAAAAGAAAACAGGCAACAGCCGCCCAGACAACTTACCCAAAGACCTGGGTACAAAAATATAGTCGAGCCTCCGCTCAACCCCCCTGGAGTTGCGCCATGTAGGACCGGCCATTTTCGGAGTAGTGTGCAGACCATCATCTACCAGACCATGGCAAGCAAGCCATTAACCCGGCAATGGCGCCTGCACTGCTATCCCCCCCTATTCCTAAATCTGTATTAAAATCCCCCCTATCACTAATTTCCTATTTGTGACACACAGGGGCGTCAGACAGTCAACCATCTCCCTCCTGTCTGCCACCACCTATTGCCCATACACCACCACTAATCTAAATGTACAATCCCTTATTGTGACATCCACCCCTATAACCCTCCCCTGCATTACCACAAATGAATCCTCCACTTTTACCTCCCTGTGCCCACACAAAATCCCTACCCCGATGAGTGCACCCCCCCAATACCCCAAACCGACTCCCCCTTGTCCCACTCCCTCTTAAACCTACTAACATCCCCTCCATCCCTCAGGTGAACCTCCTGTAAAAAACAAGAATCAAACCGCACACCCTCCAAATAACTAAAAACCGCCCTCCTCTTAACAAAATCCCTTAAACCCCTTACATTTAAACTAACAAAAGTAAAATTAGACCCCATGAAAAAATAAAATAAAAACATATAATACACTCAAATTCTAAACCCAGACAGAAAAAAACAAAAACAGGAGACTCACCCGATGCTCCATCCGTACTCCCGACATCCCCCCCTCTTCCTCCATCTCACCAACCCAGGATGCAGGAATAGTGTTTGCCTCCGGGGTGCCCTGCACCCTGGGTCTACCCCCACACTCCTCCCCCTCCCCAGTGCTGCAGCTGGTTTGGAAAAAAAATCGGGGAGGCTGAGTCCCCAAACAAAAAACTCCCCACCTCCTCCTGTACCCAGTCCTGAGTCTTGTTAGGTGTGTCCCCACCCAACAGAAGTTGAGGGCCTGGGGAAACCAGCAGCAACCCAGAGGTTTCTCCCACCCCCATCACTCTCTTGGCCATCCCCTCCCTCTCACTGTCGGCCAATCGCACCCTCCTCTTCATTCTCTTCTTTGGTGATGGCGGCAGTGGAGAGATACCACCCTCCCCCCCGCCAGCTCCTCCACCATACCCCTCATCTCTTCCACCAGGGCACTTTCCCCCCAGTCCACTTGCTCTTCCACCGTCTCCTTCTCCACCACTCCTCCCTCGCTTTCTTCTCTCTCATGCTCCTCCACTCGGTTGCCTTCTTCCGCCGCTTTTCCTGGTCCCCCCCCAGCCGCAGACGCATATGACCTCTGACGGGCCGGGCACCCCCGCCACAGGTGTGCTGACGAGCCACACCCATGGCACGTCTTAGGCTTGTCACAATCCCTCGCCTCGTGTTCCTCAGATCCACAAAATCTGCATTTTCTTGTGCTGCACGAGGCGAATATGTGTCCGTAGTCCATACAGCGCCTGCAAAATGAGGGCTGACGTGCATAAAACAACGTCCCCCTGTCAGCCCCTAGTCAGAACATAGCAGGAGGATGGAGGTAGCCACCATGTCCCTTTGGGTCCTCTCTGAGGAGGGCCTGGAAGCCTCTCCTCCCATTCCAAAACCCAAGGGAGTCTTTGAGGTGCTTTGCTGAGGAGACGTTATCCATGTATCTCCCCAGAAAAGCCCTCACCTCTTCGTCCTTAACGTAAGGGTTGTAAATGTTGACAGTTACAACCCTAAAGTTATTCTTCGCCAGGCTTGTTATTTCATAGTGGCTCATCGGCCTCTCACCTCCCACTGCTCTTGCCCTTCTCAGGATATCATCGTGTTTCTCCTCTGTATATAGTGCCACGTCGTATGCTCTCTCCAACGAGTTGCCTTGGAAACAAAACACGTCCTTCACCGTCAGCTTTAGAATCCCCATCAATATTATCCTTCCAAAAGTTTCCCGTCCTAAAGGCTCCAACTCCTTTTCTTTCCAAGCAAACCGAATCGTGTTGACCAGCCCAATCCCAGGGACCGACCGTGTTGATGTATTTAGCACCATCTCCGCAAGGAGAATGGCGCTCTTTCTCTTCTCTTCCAAAACAAGGAAAAAAGAAAAACCAAAGTGACTGAGCCTATCTGGTGACAACTAACATAGAGATAGACACAATCACCCACGAAAACACTCACAGAATATGGCTGCCTAAATATGGCTCCCAATCAGAGACAACGATAATCACCTGACTCTGATTGAGAACCGCCTCAGGCAGCCATAGACTAATTAGACACCCCACAAAACCCCAAGACAAAAAACACACCACAATAACCCATGTCACACCCTGGCCTGACCAAATAAATAAAGAAAACACAAAATACTAAGACCAAGGCGTGACAACCAATGTGTACTTAACCATAAACATCAATGCCTTTCTTTAAAATCAGTACACGAGTATATATTTTTAAACCTGCATATTTAGTTAATATTGCCTGTTAACATGAATTTATTTTAACTAGGGTGTGTTTAACTAAATTGTGTCACTTCTCTTGCGTTCTGTGCAAGCAGAGTCAGGGTATATGCAGCAGTTTGGGTCACCTGGCTTGTTGCGAACTGTGTGAAGACCATTTTTTCCTAACAAAGACCGTAATTAATTTGCCAGAATTGTACATAATTATGACATACCATTGAAGGTTGTGCAAGGTAACAGCAATATTTAGACTTAGGGATGCCACCCGTTAGATAAAATACGGAACAGTTCCGTATTTCACTGTAAGAATAAACGTTTTGTTTTCGAAATGATCGTTTCCAGATTTGACCATATTAATGACCTATGACTTTTATTTCTGTGTGTTATTATATTATAATTAAGTCTATGATTTGATATTTGATAGAGCAGTCTGACTGAGCTCTGGTAGGCAGCAGCAGGCTCATAAGCATTCATTCAAACAGCACTTTCCTGCATTTCCCAGCAGCTCTTCGGTGTGCTTCAAGCATTGCACTGTTCATGACTTGAAGCCTATCAACTCCCGAGATTAGGCTGGCAATACTATAGTGCCTATAAGAATATCCAATAGTCAAAGGTATATGAAACACAAATGGTATAGAGAGAAATAGTCCTGTAATCCCTATAATAACTACAACCTAAAACTTCTTACCTGGGAATATTGAAGACTCATGTTAAAAGGAACCACCAGCTTCCATATGTTCTCATGTTCTGAGCAAGGAACTTAAACGTTAGCTTTTTTATATGTCACATATTGCACTTTGACTTTCTTCTCCAACACTTTGTTTTTGCATTATTTAAACCAAATTGAACATGTTTCATCATTTATTTGAGACTAGATTAAGTTTATTGATGTATTATATTAAGTTAAAATAAAAGTGTTCATTCAGTATTGTTGTAATTGTCATTATTACAAATATATATATATATATACATATATAAAATCGTCCGATTAATCGGTATCTGCATTTTTTGGTCCTCCAATAATTGGTATCGGCGTTGAAAAATCATGTTCGGTCGACCTCTAATACAGGGGGTACCGGTACCAAGTCAATGTGCAGGGGTACAGGTTAGTCGGAGTAATTGAGGTAAAATGTACATGTAGGTACAGGTAAAGTTACTATGTATAGATAATAAACAGCAACAGCATTAAACAGGAGGTTAATGCAAATAGTCAGGGAAGCCATTTGATTAGCTGTTTAGCAGTCTTATAGTTTGGGGGTAGAAACTGTTAAGGATCCTTTTGGACCTAGATTTGGCGCTCCGGTACCGCTTGGCATGTGGTAACAGAGAGAACAGTCTATGACTTGGGTGGCTGGAGTCTTTGACAATTTTTAGGGCCTTTATCTGACACCGCCTGGTATAGAGGTCCTGTATGGCAGAAAGCTTGACCCCATTGATGTACTGGGCCATATGCACTACCCTCTGTTGCGCCAGGGGTTGGATGCAGAGCAGTTGCCATAGTAAGCATTATGCACCATGCTCTCAATGGTGCAAATATAGAAATGATCTGAGGACACATGCTAAATCTTTTCAGTCTCCTGAGGGGGCATAGACATTGTTGTGTCTTCTTCACGACTGTCTTGGTGTGTTTGGACCCTGATAGTATGTTAGAGATGTGGACACCTAGGAACTTGAAGCTCTTGACCTGCTCCACTACAGCCCTGTTGATGTGAATGGAGGCGTGCTTGGCCATCCTTTCCCAGTAGTACACAATTATCTCCATAGTCTTGGTCACGTTGAAGGAGAGGTTGTTGGTCTGGCACCACACTGCCAGTTCTCTGACCTCCTCCATATAGAGTTCCTGGATGGCAGGGCTCGGCCCCAGTGATGTACTGGGCTGTCCACACCACCCTCTGTAGCACCATGCCATACCAAGCAGTGATACAGCCAGTTAAGCTGCTCTCAGTGGTACAGCTGTAGACCCTTTTAGGATTTGAGGGTCCATGCCAACCCTTTTCAACCTAAAGATGGGAAGGAGTGTGCGCATGTGTGTGGACCATTTTAAGTCCTTAGTGATTTGGACACTGAGGAACTTGAAGCCTTCGATCCGCTCCACTTCATCCCCGTCGATGTGGATGGGGGCGTGCTCGCCCACTCCCCCAGTTTCCTGTAGTCAACGATCAGCTCCTTGGTCTTGCTGGCGTTGAGGGAGAAGTTGTGTTTCGGATCACACTGACAGGCCACAGACCTTCTCCCTGTAGGCTGTGTCACAACTGTCGTGTTGTCAGCAAACTTGATGATGGTGTTGGAGTTGTGCATGGCCACACAGTCATGAGTGAACAGTCAGTACAGGAGGGGACTAAGCACACACCTCTGTGGAGACCCCGTGTTGAGCGTCAGCATGGTGATATAGCCTACCCTCAACTCCTAAGGTCAGCCCGTCCGAAAGTCCAGGATCATGTTGCAGAAGGAGGTATTCATTCCCAAGGTTCCTAAGCTTGGTGATGAGCTTGGAGGGGACAATGGTGTTGAAGGTTGAGCTGTAGTCGATTAACAGTATTCTCACATAGCTATTCCTCTTATCTAGGTGGGTGAGGGTAGTGTGGAGTGCAATTGAGATTGCGGTATGCAAATTGGAGTGGGTCGAGAGCAGTCCTCAGGACCCCAAGGGGTGCACGTTTTGGTTTTTGCCCTTACACTGCACAGCTGATTCAAATAAGAAAAGCTTGATGATTAGTTGTTTATTTGAATCGGCTGTGTAGTGCTAGGACAAACCTGCACCCTTTGGTGTCTCGAGGACGGAGTTTGGGAAATGCTGGTCTAGGGTGTCTGGGATGATGTAGTTGATGTGTGCCATAACCCGTCTTTTAAAGATATAAGTGCTACAGGGCGGTAGTGATTGTTACATTAAACCTTAGAGATCTTGGGAACAGGAATGATGGTGGTCGTCTTAAAACATGTGGAGAACATCGACTGGGACAAGGAGAGGTTGAAAATTAGCGTGAATATGCCTGCCAGCTGTTCTGTACATGCTTTGAGAATGCGCCCTGGAATAGCATCGGTACCATAACCTGATTAAAGACCATACGCATGTCGGCCTTGGGGAGATCACACAGAGTTCTCTGGGTCGGTGATGGCCCTCACGTCTGGCACGATGTTGTTATTGTCGAAGCGTGCATAAAACAATTGAGTTCATCCGGTAGAGTGGCTTCATTGGGCAGATTATGACTTCATCACCCCTAGTGGCGAAGGAGACTTGTTGATGGAAGTTGGGCATCACGTGTCTTAATGGCACGGATTTAAAATTGCCGGCAACCAGAAAAGCAGCCTGCTTGTTTTTAGCCACATACAGATTATTAAGTTGATGCAGTTAATGTTCTTGTCCTGAGGTGGAATGTATCCAACACTCACGATAACAGCTGAAAACTCCCTTGGGAGGTAGAAGTGTTGGCATTTGACCATGAGGTCAATACGGATGAACAATGGGTTGTCACTTGCACAGCGCTCGAGTCAGCACACCAGTTGTTGTTGATGAAGAGGAAAACCCCTCCTGATTCCCTGACTCCACTGTCCTTTCCGTATGGTGAATGGAGACTATCTTGTCCAAGAGCCATGTTTCAGGGCCATGTTTTGAGAGCCCTGTTGGTAGAAAATCAACGATGGGAGGTCATCCATCTTATTATCAAGTGGCCAGTAGAATGGAGGGAAGAGGTGGCCGGTATTCCCTTTGCCTTAATCTCGGAAGGAACCCCCCACTCCACTCTTGCCTCTGTAACGCCAGAGTTTCCTCTTGGGTAGCCTGAAATTTGGGTCAGAATTACAGAAAGGGCCCGGGGCAGATGAGTCAAAGTTGAAGACGGAATTTACTTAAGTAACCGCCTATCTGATGTTCAAAAGTTCTTGACGGTTGTAATAAATGATAGCGGATTAATTTAGTGAAAATAGAGTAAAATGTATCGAAAAAAGAATCGCAAAATAGAAAATGGGGGTTTGAGTTTGCAAAACGGAGAGCTTCCAGTAATGGCTCCATCCTGCTTTACTATCCGTTTTATGGTTTCTGGTGGAATGAATTCGATAGAATACGATCTTGTAAAACAAGTTGGACTGGAAACAAAAATGCAAGGCAAATTTTATATCCTGATTCAAAACAGTCTGCATTCTGTAGACTTTAGAAAAATATAATATAGCATTCATAGAACATGGAGTGCTAGTATTCATCCTATGAATAGCATGTTGAATAGCATGTTGAATAGCATGTTGTATCAGAAGCCTGCATGTGTATTTACATTTTTTATAAAAAAAACACAAATATTATTTCACCAAGATAAAACAAACCAGTGCGACACAAACAACAACACAGAGTTACACATGGAAGCGTACATAAAGAAGCGTACAGTCAATAACACAATAGAGGGAAAAAAGGAAGTCTATATACAGTGTGTGCAAATGGCGTGACGAGGTAAGGCAATAAATAGGACATAGTAGCGAAGTAATTACAATTTAGCAAATTACTTCTGGAGTGATAGATGAACAGATGATGGTGTGCAAGTAGAAATACTGGTGTGCTGAAAAGTAAATTAAAAACCATATGGGGATGAGGTAGGTAGATTGGGTGGGCTATTTACAGGTGGGCAATGTACAGCTGCAGCGATCGGTTAGCTGCTCAGATAGCTGATGTTTAAAGTTAGTGAGGGAAATATAAGTCTCCAGCTTCAGCGATCTTGGCAATTCGTTCCAGTCATTGGCAGCAGAGAACTGGAACGAAAGGCGGTCAAAGGAGGTGTTTGCTTTGGGGTTGACCAGTGAGATATACCTGATGGAGCGCGTGCTACGGGTGGGTGTTGTTATCATGACCAGTGAGTGGAGATTTACCTAGCATAGACTTATAGATGACCTGGAGCCAGTGGGTCTGGCGACGAATATGTAGCGAGGGCCAGCAGACTAGAGCATACAGGTCGCAGTGTTGGGTGGTATAACGGGCTTTGGTGACAAAACGGATGGCACTGTGAGAGACGACATCCAGTTTGCTGACTAGAGTATTGGAAGCTATTTTGTAAATGACATCGCCAAAGTCGAGGATCGGTAGGATAGTCAGTTTTACGAGGGTATGTTTGGTGGCGTGAGTAAAGGAGGCATTGTTGCGAAATAAAAGCCGATTCTAGATTTAATTTTGGATTGGAGATGTTTAATATGAGTCTGGAAGGACAGTTTACAGTCTAGCCAGACAGCTAGGTATTTGTAGTTGTCCACATATTCTAAGTCAGAACCGTCCAGAGTAGTGATGCTCGTCGGGTGGGTGGGTGCGGGCAGTGAACAGTTGAAAAGCATGCATATGGTTTTATTATCGTTTAAGAGCAGTTGGAGGCCATGGAAGGAGTGTTGTATGGCATTGACGCTCCATTGGAGGTTAGTTAACACAGTGTCCGAAGAAGAGCCAGATGTATACAGAATGGTGTAGTCTGCGTAGAGGTGGATCAGGGAATCTCCAGCAGCAAGAGCGACATTGGTGTGCTGATGGCTCTATTTGTTCAATTATGAATATTCAGAGCAAAAAACATGTTTTTTGGTAGAGGTATGACACACTGTTCAGCATGAGTACTATTTGTGTACTTCTTGCATTTACACAGATAGTAAAATGTCCCCTGTTGCTCATATAAGGGGAAATGTCTTGGCTAATGTTTTCAGGGAAATTCATGACATTTACAGTACATGCAAATAGAAAAATACTGACCTCCTAGTGCTGCAATTAAGAGATGAGGGAAGTTCTTATTCATTCTGGTGCATTTCAAACATGGGAAATTACCTGGGTGTTTGACAGGAAGTCAACAGAAAGGGCATCAAAGGCAAAGAATGATATGAACACGTTTCTTCAGTGTTGAAATGCTATCCAGGAGGATAACACTGGTGGACACGCTATGCTTTCTAGAAAGGCTAAAAATATGACTCCTGAGGTTAAATAATTGACCGCTGCATTCAAGGGAAGTAGGCAACCAGAATGGCTTAGTGTTTATAAAAACTACTATGCAGCATGCAGCATTATCTCGTCGGCCTTACAAATGTACAAAGCAACGCAGCATCAAGTATTTGCAGTCAAATACACAGAAATCACAGCAGGTTATAAAAATTCTACTCTGTGCTGGACATATTAAAAAGGTCAGCTATTTAACCCATCTTGAATAATCCGAAGAGTCTGTTTCATATTCATTCACTTTATCAATGGAAATATCCATATACTGTATGGCAGGTGAGTTATATACTGTGCAGATGAACCTTGGGTTTGATTCAGTTTTCTTATGAATGCAACTATTTTATTATTTCTATTATTTATTTATCCATGTGAATCTGGGACAATTGTCATAGTGTGAAATAGCCTTTTTTTTTACTGTCTCGTCTGCGAGGGAATTCAAGTATAGTTGAGGGAGAGGGTTGGTGGGGGCTTGGTGGTTACAAGGCTTTGGCATTTTCTAGTTTGAAAAATTAATTGATTTCAAACCTCCGTTAACCTCATATTGATGTTGATGCTGTATTCTTGAACCCACAGAAAGGGTAATGCTGCATAATTTGACCTCATTATATGGAGTTAAATTACTGCACACGACTCAAGTTGTTCAGCTTCCATTGGGTTTAATAAGGAGGAAACACATTATATTGTAATGTGGCTTGTGCGGGACAGCCCAGTGAGCATAGGTTTGAGAGACATACTGATGTATTAGTGATGGAGCCGGTTATATCACTCCCCTGGATGATCTACGTGACTTAAAGTAACTGCCCAGTGTTTCCAGCTTTCTGTGAAATATGACCTATATTTACTTAGAACATGAGTGAAATAGTTTACCTTACCAAAAATTGTAATTTCATTATGTTAAATAGCAGCTGTTCTGTGTTGGAATGGTGTGGGCATATAACGGTCATTAAACATATTCATGCAAGTAGGCCACTGATTGGCCAGTTCATCCTCCTCTAGACCAGCTCATCCTCCTCAGTGAGATAACCCATGTTCTATGAGGAAATAGCAAGTATTTTTTAAACAGTCTGCTGAAATAAGTTTAAAGAGGGTTTTTTTAAAGTGTTTTTCCTACCATTTATGCTTTGGCCACAAATACAAGTATAGGACGAGTAAACAACATTATTTGGACATGAGTTATAGATGTCGACTCGACCAAATTCATATAGAAATGTGTGTTTTAGGGCTGTCATTCTCATTGAAAGCAAATCTATGAAGCAGTAGGTCTGATCTATGTGTGATATTTCTATGCTTTCTGTTCTTAAATTGAGTTTATTGCGTCTTTTACTTTTAGTTTTGTACACCAGCTTCAAACAGTGGAAAATAAAATATTTTGGGTTATGGAAAATATATTTCACAGCGTTTCATATGCTGCAATGGTTCTCTACACTATAGTTGCTTGTTTTATTACATAAACTGAAATTAGTTGAACTGTTAGAATTTTTGACTCAGAAATGTCTGAGCAATTTCTGCATAGTGCATCTTTAACAGAATATACATTTTTCTAAATGAGATTTTCACTTGGCAGTTAATTTAATTGTCCACTGCCAACATCTAGTCACCACTGATAACACCCACTGTGTTTCAGCTGGTGCTTTTATCAGGAGTAGATACCATTCTGTTAGTAATATGAGGCACTGATGTTCTAGCCCAGTCTCAGGTATGTTAGTGCTTCAGCCAATCCCTCTGACTGTGGCCTTCATGCCATATATATGGCATAACATGGCATAACATGACATGACAAAGATAGTCAGGGGAGTTGGCTACTAAAGCACATACAGATGGGACCACTCTACAGATATTCTCGTAGATTTCACTTTCAGAAGTGATTAATACTACTGGTTGATACTTGTAGCTTGTAGTTCTAGTCAATACTTCTGTATATTCAATAAATATTATTGTGAATATTACTGGAATGTTTTTTGATCAACTTACTTCTAAATGAGGATCAGAACAGGCTTCGTGAATAATTTCCTGTACCTCCAAACAGTACAGCAATTGTGTCAGCAACAGAACTCTTGGACATCTTGATAGTTGAGCAGTGTTATAGTAGTTTCTCTGTTTATTGTGCTCCAAGCTGGCAGAGGTTGCACAGCTTTATAAGAAAGGGATTTGTGTGCTGTGTTTCAGCTCAAGGCTGTCTGCTCCTCTATTCTGATGTTCATTATGGTGGTTATACAAAAAGTCAAGCTAAGGCAATGCACTGTGTCCAGACAGAGTAGAGCAGAGTATAATGGGATTCTTACAGACAATAAGTGTTTCAGACAAGAAGGTTACATACAAAGAACCAAATCAAATCAAATTGTATTAGTCACATGCACCGAATACAACATTTGTAGATTTTACAGTGAAATGCTTACTTACGACCTCCTAACCAACAATGCAGTTGTAAAAAACCCCAGATAAGAATAAGAGATAAAAGTAACAAGTAATTTAAAGAGCAGCAGTAAAATAACAATAGGGAGACTATATACAGGGGAGTACTGGTACAGAGTCAATGTGCGGGGCTGCCGATTCGTTGAGGTAATATGTACATGAAGGTAGAGTTATTAAATTGACTATGCATAGAAGATAAAAACAGAGAATAGCAGGGGTGTAAAAGAGGGGGAGAGGGGGGGCAATGCAAATAGTCTGGGTAGCCATTTGATTAGGTGTCAGGAGTCTTATGGCTTGGGGATAGAAGCTGTTTAGAAGCCTCTTGGACCTAGACTTGGCGCTCCTGTACCACTTGCCGTGCGGTAGAAGAGAGAACAGTCTATGACTAGGACAATTTTTAGGATCTTCCTCTGACACTGCCTGGTATAGAGGTCCTGGATGGCAGGAAGCTTGGCCCCAGTGATGTACTGGGCCATTTGCACTTCCCTCTGTAGTGCCTTGCGGTCGGAGGCCGAGCAGTTGTCATACCAGACAGTGATGGGACCATGCTCTCAATGGTGCAGCTGTAGAACCTTTTGAGAATCTGAGGACCAATGCCAAATATTTTCAGTCTCCTGAGGGGGAATAGGTTTTGTCGTGCCCTCTTCACGACTGTCTTGGTGTGCTTGGACCATGTATGTTTGTTGGTGATGTGGACACCAAGGAACTTGAAGCGCTCAACCTGCTCCACTGACACCCCGTAGATAAGAATGGGGGTGTGCTCGGTCTTCTTTTTCCTGTAGTCCACAATCATGTCCTTTCTCTTTGTCACGTTGAGGGAGAGGTTGTAATCTGGCTGCTAAGAAGGACAATGTAAGGCTATGTATTTTGGGAAGTTGAAGCCCTAGGTAGCTATTGTGTGTTCTTCCTTACAACAGTTTTGAATGTTTCTGTTCCCATTAATGAACGGGCTCTTGATACCCCGTGTACCTTTCTATTCAAGGAATAGACTGCTTGTGGCAGGACAATGAGAGAAAGACATCCAAGTTGAAAACCCATGGTAGAGAAATGTCTGGTTGACCAAGTCTGTAAAAACCTTTATCACTGTTGAAGTTCATATGGTTTGTGATTAATTAGGACACCAGTAGTCATTACTCAAGCATTACAAGTGCAGTAAAATACAATATCTGATCATTATACAATAGCTTATGTAATAGCTCATTCTCTCATTCACTTAACTCTGTTGAGGCATAATTTATTGTCAATGTTGAGCCTACCTTTGTCTCAGAGGTCTGTGCTATTATTACCATAATAAGATATCACCATAGGCATATGCTATGATGTATGTATCCTGTGAACTATAGGTACAGTATACATCATTCAGGAAGGCTAATCAATGGTCAGTTATCTGATCTCCATTGCTCAGCACACATCATTTGATACACTATCATGTCATGTCTGCCACACAAATTAAGGACATTACCCAACAAGAAAAGCCTCTCATAGGACAGCCCCCAGGTTACAAAGATATTTAAAGCTGCAATATGTAACTTTTTCTGTTATAGAGCTGTCATTCTCGTTGAAAGCAAGTCTAAGAAGCGGTAGATCTGTTCTATGTACACTATTTCTATGCTTCCCATTCTTAAGTTTTGTTTTTGCGTCTTTTACTTTCGGTTTTGTACACCCGGTTCAAACAGCTGAAAATAATATATTTTTATTATGGAACATATATTTCAAGCAATTTAGATGGTACAATGATTATCTACACTATACTTGCTTGTTTTGTCGCATAAACTGAATTAAGCGAACTATTCGAATTTTAGAAACCAGGAAATGGCGGACCAATTTCTGCATAGTACATCATTAAATGGTGCGTGTGTCATTCATTTGTAATGTTTGTGGTGAAATGTTGATTAGGAGACTGATAATCCAGACTTGCTGAGGACAGCTTCTAATGTGGTTTTCATGTGGAAGAGAACGAGAATGTCATGTCTAGGTTCTGCAGTGGGTTATATGAGGGAGGCGGAGCTCCCCTGTCACTTCTGGGACCTGTCTTTCTTTGACATATGTGGTGTCATTGGAGCTTCTGTGCTTGGTCATACCCAACGTGTTTCCCATAGTGAGATACAGTACCTAACTCTTTTATTGAAGAATGGGTTTATGGAAGTAACACTACGTCTTCATAAAGTTATGGTGTGTGATTGAGGTGGTCCAAATAAATGGCAGATTTTGCAACCAGTTCATCCAGCTGTTGTAAAGGAAATACATCTTGTCAATATGCAAAGTGATGAAATATAGCTTGAACCTCGCAGGGAGAGGGATTGATTAGAGGACGCTGATTGAAATAAAGATAAGATATTAAATGTGACCCACTGACAAATCCAGGCTTAAGTTTCAGTCCATATTTTTCTGAACGTGAAGAAAATACAATATTCTGGTCTCATATTGATTTCTTGCTCCTAGTGTTTTGGAACCTATGATTATTGCATTGCTCACGCGTGTCTTTGAAATGTAGCATTACAATTCAGTAAGCAAGAACTGAAGAAGACTTTCAATACTGCTTCTGCCTCTATTTAGATAGTGAAAAGCCAACAAGAGCCTGTTTGCGGTGTAATGGGATGGTGTGGGTTGTTATTATATACTAGAACCATGAATAAACATGTATTTACCTAGGGGACATGGGATCATTGCAGCTTGTTTTCTAGAGAAGCTTTGCAAATTGTACATTGCATTACTTAGCTCGTCATTTTGCTGTATTGCCTTTGTAACGAGTGTACACAGCTTTTCCAGAGGCAGCTTCTGACATTTGCCTCAGACTTATTCTGTGTTGTTCTCTCAGACTCTGTGGCAAGCTGCATACTGTACATCCAACTGCCTACCCCTATTCTGTTTCATTTACATCTCTACTTCCTCTCCCTGCTACTGAAACCCATATCTATCCCAATTTGGCACTTTTTATGCAATGACAAGGTCCTTAAGAGGAACATCTCTGAGACAGTGTAAACATTCTGAGATAACCCTCAGTGCGGTTTTACATTTGTTTATAATTGATTGAATTGGGGCCTGTGATGACAGAACTCTCAGTCACAGAGGACAAGTAGATAATAGTCCATCACTGATTTAGATATACCTTTGTCACTTGAGGAAATAACAAAGGCTCAAACATCAGCACGTGAAACAGTTAGCTGTTGACAAAGTCCGTGCAAACCTTTGAGAGACCCTGAAAATAGGAACTATCTTATAAGTTTATTTTTTCATTTGAGTTACTTTGAACAATCACTCATTTTGAGATGTACACATATTATTCTGTCCTCTCCAAAAACGTGTTGTTTTTGGGGGTTGGACTTGAGCAGAGGAGATGAGAGGGAAATGTGTCATTCAAATTTAAACAATACAGCAATTAGTTGTGTCAGTTTATGAATAAATCCTAATTGGATCATATTTGTCTTTCAACAAACGATATGAAATACTTATTCAAAGACTGACAATAACAAAATGACCACGTTTCAAAGTTCACCATACACTACTTTCCGACCAAACATAGAATGCAGTTTCCTGTCCTGATGTAAAATGAGTAAGCATTATATTGTCTGTAGGGCAGCAGGTTACAGTAAGCTAATGTTGTAAAAGTACTGCCATGGGACACTGTCTCTGGATGGCATTGATTTTATGTTTATCCCCTGCAGCCCCCCTTCTCTTCTGCTCTTTACATTGATGGCCTGGAGCCCTCAGATAATTACTATCCCTCTGAAACAATGCTGGCTCTTCAGGTTTGGGTGCAGATTCCATGGCGATACCCCCGGTATTTCTGCTGGGGAATTAAACACATCTGACACTGGGATCACTGACATGTTTTTTTACACCTCATCTCCTGCTGTGGCATGCAACGTTTATGAACGTAGAAGTGAATTGGTATTATTTAGTATATATGTGCCACTGTATGTTCAAGAAGGAGCTACCAAAATAGGCTTAACAATAGGTGTGTCTGGAACTGTATTTTTCATGGGTATGGGAATGCATGTCACTCGTAATTACTTTGCGCCAAACATGAAATCTGTGCTATTTTTGCTTTTTTTTTTTTGCCTCTGTAGCTTTTCAGGAAATTAGAACAGGCTCCAGCCTGACTTTGGGAGGGAGAAAAAAGGAGTACTGTATTTTTTTAATGACAGTCTGTGCATTGAGAGTTACATTGTACATGTAATGGTTTTTTTGGGGGGTGAAAGAGAATATAGAGTCAGTTTTTTAACTCAATCATCTAATTCCCTAATTGATGTATACTTTCAAAGTAATGTCTTTGTTCACATTCAAGGCTTCCTTTTTTCAATTTTTGGCTAAAATGACATACCCAAATATAACCTCCTGTAGCTCAGGACCTGAAGCAAGGATATGCATATTCGTTTGTGGAAATGTGAAATTAATGTAGGATAATATAACACATTAGATCTGGTTAAAGATAATACAAAATATATATATATTTTTTGTAAACAAAAAAATGTGCCCCATCATCTTTGAAATGCAAGGAAAAAGGCCATAATGTACTATTCCAGGTTAGGCGCAATTTAGATTTTGGCCACATGGCAGCATGTGTATGTGCAAGGTTTTAGACTGATTCAATTAACCATTGTGTTTCTGTTCGAAATGGTGTATTAAGACTGTCCAAATGTGCCTAATTAATCAATTTCCAAGTTCATAACTGTGCACTCTCCTCAAACAGTGGCATGGTATTATTTCACTGTAATAGCTAGGTTAATTTCTGATACATTCATCATTTTTTAGAATCTAACCGAATGACGGTCTACAGTAGGCTGTGAAGGTTAACAGTTTGGAAAGCATTGCCCTAGTCCTTGACATGTCATCAGAAGCGAGGCATGCCATCATATTCCTTTGAAGATAGATTATTTTACCTTTATTTAACTAGGCAATTAAGAACAAATTCTTACTTTCAATGACAGCCTAGGAACACTCGTTTAACTGCCTTGAACTACAGATGTGTACCTTGTCAGGTTGGGGATTTGAACTTGCAACTTTCTGGTTACTAGCCCAATGCTCTAACCACTAGGCTACCCCAACAAATACTTAGTTGTTACATTCATTATAGGTCTTATAAGTTAATGATATATACTGTACCTATTCATTCTTGAAGAATATAACATAGAAATGCCTCATGAGCTGAGTTCAACCTTTGTTACACATTAGAACCCAAAATATAAGCTTGTTTTATGCCAACGATTGTAAACAAAGTAAATGTAAACAAACACTGTATAGCCTTAAAACATAGTTAAAACTATACTTTTGATATCAAACAAAAACCAATGATTGCAAATTCAAAGTCACTCTTTTACCGTAGAACTGCCTTCAATCCTTGCACACATAGCTCACTTTGAATTTACGAGTGGTTACATTTCTCCAGGTAATTTGTAATTGTTTCAATTAAGGATTTCAGCTTTAATGTTTAACCAATATGCCGTAGATAGTACTTTTCTCAAGTGCTAATAAAGGACTGTCTTTGTATCTTATCATGGAATTCATTTCACCTGTCTCTTGTTATACAGAGTGAAGACCCAGAAAGGTACCAAAAGGATTCCATACATTTGTGATTGGATGTGAGTCTACTTTGACCCCAGAAATCTGACGATGATGTTGCTATGGAAACTGCTGGTGCTGAAGTCACTTATGGGGTGCCTGGCAGGTAACGTACCTTATTAAGAACTTTTGATGCACACAAGAGCTATTTTTGTGAAGTTTTGTGTCCTTATTCTTATGTATTTAGGGCAGGTTGCAGTGTGAAATCCATAGTTTTAGAATGAAGCTAACTCAAGTTAAACCTGCCACAGGCAAACATAAATCATAATTTTTGTTACATTACAATACAAATAATGAGGTTCCTAAATGTATTTAATATGAAAGGGGTTTGTTGTTAAAGTAAATAATTGTATGGAAGGGGTGTCAGTCAGTAAAGGTTGACTGAAGTTAGTTTAATCACTATGAATATAAAGGAGGAGATTGTGTTGCAGACATGAAACTAAAAATGAAAATATTAAATTGGATGCAATGATTGCAAATCAGTGTGAGATTTAATCATTAGAGGAAAAAATGGCAATGACATTTATTCTGTGGTAACTAACACTGCACCATGGACTGGGCAAAGAAACTCACCTTGGGCAAAGAAACGCACCTTGGGCAAAGAAACGCACCTTGGGCAAAGAAACTCACCGTGGGCAAAGAAACTCACCGTGGGCAAAGAAACTCACCTTGGGCAAAGAAACTCACCTTGGGTAAAGAAAATCACCTTGGGCAAAGAAACTCACCTTGGGTAAAGAAACTCACCTTGGGCAAAGAAACTCACCTTGGGCAAAGAAACTCACCTTGGGCAAAGAAACTCACCTTGGGTAAAGAAACTCACCTTGGGCAAAGAAACTCACCTTGGGCAAAGAAACTCACCTTGGGCAAAGAAACTCACCTTGGGCAAAGAGTTCACCTTGGGCAAAGAAACTCAAAAGGGGTGATGATATTAACTAATAACAATTTCGATCCGAATGTGCAAACTGTCCAAACAGATCTGCAAGGAAGGTATATCCCTTTTAAATATGCTATTGGACAATAAACGGTTCTGGCTAATTAATCTATATGGTCCAAATAATGATGAAGGACTTATTTGAAAATATACACTGCTCAAAAAAATAAAGGGAACACTAAAATAACACATCCTAGATCTGAATGAATGAAATATTCTTATTAAATCCTTATTCTTTACATAGTTGAATGTGCTGACAACAAAATCACACAAAAATTATCAATGGAAATCAAATGTATCAACCCGTGGAGGTCTGGATTTGGAGTGACACTCAAAATGAAAGTGGAAAACCACACTACAGGCTGATCCAACTTTGATGTAATGTCCTTAAAACAAGTCAAAATGAGGCTCAGTAGTGTGTGTGGCCTCCACGTGCCTGTATGACCTCCCTACAACGCCTGGGCATGCTCCTGATGAGGTGGTGGATAGTCTCATGAGGGATCTCCTCCCAGACCTGGACTAAAGCATCCGCCAACTCCTGGACAGTCTGTGGTGCAACGTGGCGTTGGTGGATGGAGCGAGACATGATGTCCCAGATGTGCTCAATTGGATTCAGGTCTGGGGAACGGGCGGGCCAGTCCATAGCATCAATGCCTTCCTCTTGCAGGAACTGCTGACACACTCCAGCCACATAAGGTCTAGCATTGTCTTGCATTAGGAGGAACCCAGGGCCAACCGCACCAGCATATGGTCTCACAAGGGGTCTGAGGATCTCATCTCGACACCTAATGGCAGTCAGGCTACCTCTGGCGAGCACATGGAGGGCTGTGCGGCCCCCCAAAGAAATGCCACCCCACACCATGACTGACCCACCGCCAAACCGGTGGATGTTGCAGGCAGCAGAACGTTCTCCACGGCGTCTCCAGACTCTGTCACGTCTGTCACGTGTTCAGTGTGAAGAGCTTTCATCTGTGAAGAGCACAGTGCGCCAGTGGCGAATTTGACAATCTTGGTGTTCTCTGGCAAATGCCAAACGTCCTGCACGGTGTTGGGCTGTATAAGCCCAACTCCCACCTGTGGACGTCGGGCCCTCATACCACCCTCATGGAGTCTGTTTCTGACCATTTGAGCAGACACATGCACATTTGTGGCCTGCTGGAGGTCATTTTGCAGTGCTCTGGCAGTGCTCCTCCTGCTCCTCCTTGCACAAAGGCGGAGGTAGCGGTCCTGCTACTGGGTTGTTGCCCTCCTACGGCCTCCTCCACTTCTCCTGATGTACTGGCCTGTCTCCAGGTAGCGCCTCCATGCTCTGGACACTACGCTGCCTGACACAGCAAATCTTCTTGCCACAGCTCGCATTGATGTGCCATCCTGGATGAGCTGCACTACCTGAGCCACTTGTTTGGGTTGTAGACTCCGTCTCATGCTACCACTACAGTGAAAGCACCGCCAGCATTCAAAAGTGACCAAAACATCAGCCAGGAAGCATATGAACTGAGAAGTGGTCTGTGGTTACCACCTGCAGAACCACTCCTTTATTGGGGGTGTCTTGCTAATTGCCTATAATTTCCACCTGTTGTCTATTCCATTTGCACAACAGCATGTGACATTTATTGTCAATCAGTGTTGCTTCCTAAGTGGACAGTTTGATTTCACAGAAGTGTGATTGACTTGGAGTTACATTGTGTTTAAGTGTTCCCTTTATTTTTCTGTATATACTAATCTATGGAACTCAAAAGCAACAAATGACACTATTATTATGGTGGGAGATTATAATACAGTTTTAAGTACCCCAATGGATTTCAAAGGAAATCACACTACATGCACTTTGTGAAATTACGAATATCATGGACACGTTAGAACTAGTGAATATATGGAGGCTTAAAAATCCAGACCTAGTGAGATATACATACGTGAGGCTGACAGACAAAATGAGAAAAAAAATCCAGAAAATCACATTGTAGGATTTTTAATGAATTTATTTGCAAATTATGGTGGAAAATAAGTATAGTACAGGTGTCTGTTATACTGATAACCTCTCTCATCTTTTTAAGTGGGAGAACTTGCACAATTGGTGGCTGACTAAATACTTTTTTTGCCCCACTGTATATGGGGCGTACAACCATCTCAGCACTGCAGATTGTGCTACAATGACACAGGTTGGTCATTGGTTCAAAAATGGCTGAAAAATCCAAATCAAATAAAATGTTATTTGTCACATACACGTGTTTAGCAGATCCTATTGCGGTGATAAGGAAATGCTTGTGCTTCTAGTTCTGACAGTGCAGCAACATTTATTGAAAAATGTACCCTGCAAATAGCACTGTTGGGAGATTTGGTAATCCAAGTCAATCAATCAATAATAATAATACTTTTAGTAAAAATACAGTTGAAATCAGAAGTTTACATACACCTTAGCCAAATACATTTAAACTCAGTTTTTCACAATTCCTGACATTTAATCATAATAAAAATTCCCTGTCAGTTAGGATCACCACTTTATTTTAAGAAATGTGAAATTTCAGAATAATAGTACAGTGAATTATTTCATATTTTATTTATTTCATCACATTCCCAGTGGGTCAAAAGTTTACATACACTCAATCACAAATGTTCTATAGGATTGAGGTCAGGGCTTTGCGATGGCCACTCCAATACCTTGACTTTGTTGTCCTTAAGCCATTTTTCCACAACTTTGGAAGTATGCTTGGCGTCATTGTTTATTTGGAATATCCATATGCAACCCAGCTTTAACTTCCTGACTGATATCTTGAGATGTTGCTTCAATATATCCACATAATTTTGCTTCCTCATGACGCCATCTATTTTGTGAAGCGCACCAGTCCCTCCTGAAGCAAAGCACCCCCAGAACATGATGCTGCCACCCCCGTGCTTTACGGTTGGGATGGTGTTCTTCGGCTTGCAAGCCTCCCCCTTTTTCCTCCGAACATAACGATGGTCATTATGGCCAAACAGTTATATTTTTGTTTCATTGGACCAGAGGACATTTCTCCAAAAAGTTTGATATTTTTCCCCATGTGCAGTGGCAAACCGTAGTCTGGCTTTTTTGTGGCGGCTTTGGAGCAGTGGCTTCTTCCTTGCTGTGCGGCCTTTCAGGTTATGTCGATATAGGACTCATTTTACTGTGGATATAGACACTTTTGTACCTGTTTCCTCCAGTTTCTTCACAAGGTCCTTTGCTGTTGTTCTGGGATTGATTTGCACTTTTTGCACAAAAGTACATTCATCTCTAGGAGACAGAACACGTCTCCTTCCTGAGCGGCATGACGGCTGCATGGTCCTATGGTGTTTATACTTGCATGCTATTGTTTGTACAGATGAACGTGGTACCTTCAGGTATTTGGAAATTGCTCCCAAGGATGAACCAGACTTGTGAAGGTCTTCAATTATTTTCTGAGGTCTTGGCTGATTTATTTTGATTGTCCCATGATGTCAAGCAAAGAGGCACAGAGTTTGAAGGTAGGCCTTGAAATACATCCACAGGTGCACCTGAAATTGACTCAAATTATGTAATTTAGCCTATCAGATGCTTCTAAAGCCATGACATAATTTTCTGGAATTTTCCAAGCTGTTTAAGGCACAGTCAACTAAGTGTAAGTAAACTTCCGACTTAAACTGTATTCATCTTTAACTTACAATCTGTAGATACTATGCGATTAGAAATGCATGTGAAACATCACAGCACAATTTAATAATATATGGCACATTGAAAACATAAGAGGGCGGTTTAGGGAGATAGGTGGGATAGACTGAGAGCTGAGGGTTGGGTTTATAATCTCATGTTCTATAATAGTTATAGAACTGAAAATGCAATGTATCATGTTTAAGTACTTTCTATACACCCTTCTTAAATGGAAGAAGTCCTTCTGTAGCTCAGTTGGTAGAGCATGGCGCTTGTAACGCCAGGGTAGTGGGTTCGATTCCCGGGACCACCCATACGTAGAATGTATGCACACATGACTGTAAGTCGCTTTGGATAAAAGCGTCTGCTAAATGGCATATATATATCATATATATATCCCTACGGTGAAGCATGGTGGTGGCAGCATCATGCTGTGGGGGTGTTTTCCAGCAGCAGGGACTAGGAGACTATTCAGGATTGAGGGAAAGATGAACGGAGCAAAGTAGAGAGAAATCCTTAGTGAAATCCTGCTCCAGTGTGCTCAGGACCTCCAACTTGGGCGAACGTTCACATTCCAACAGGAAAACAACCCTAAGCACACAGCCAAGACAACACAGGTGTGGCTTCGGGACAAGTGTCTGGATGTCCTTGAGTGGCACACCCAGAGCTTGGACTTGAACCCAATCCAACATCTGAGAGGATCTGAAGAGAAAAATGGGAAAAACTCCACAAATACAGGTTTGCCATGCTTGTAGCTTCATATCCAAGAAACCTCGGCTGTAATCGCTGCCAAAGGTCCTTCAACAAAGTACTGAGAAAAGGGTCTTTGTCATTATGGGGTATTGTGTGTAGAGGGGGGGAAATTATTAAATCAATTTTAGAATAATGCTGTAACATAACAAAATGTGTGCTAGCTGTGCAGCTGTGCAGTAACACTCCCCATCCATCCTGACAGAGCTCCCCAAATACAGGTGTGCCAAGCTTGTAGCATCATACCCAAGAAGACTCTATGCTGTAATCAATGCCATAGGTGCTTCAACAAAGGACTGAGTAAACGGTCTGAATACTTCTGTAAATGTGATATTTTATTAGTTTATTTTTAATAAATGAGCAAAAATGTATTAAAACTTGTTTTTGGTTTGTCATTATGGCCTATTGTGTGTAGATTTATGAGGAGAAGATTTAAAAAATATATATATATTTTTTAGAACAAGACAGTATCGTAACAAAATGTGGAAAAAGTCAAGGGTTCTGAATAGTTTCCGAAGGCACTGTACATGTAACTACAAAATAAAAAGTGGGGAAAATAATGTTTATTTTTGTCTTCCGAAGAGATGGGCCCCAAAATATAATAAATACAAATATTGACTCTAAAAAAATACATAACAAAAATAAAAAGTTGAATGTCTATTGTGGACCAATATATTGTACACTAAGGGAATAAGGCCTTACAAAGAACACTTCCCATCATGGAAGCCCTCCTGTGAGTACTCAAATACCTTCTCTCACCCCCTGAACATAAGGGGAATTATGGAACCTGAAATCATTACCTCATGTCAAGGTTGAATGGTTTATATTGGTTTCTTTGGTGTGCATAGATACGGTATACTTTTGGGGTGGCAGGCCTAGTGGTTAGAGTTTTGGGCCACTAACTGAAAGGTTGCTGGGTCAAATCCCTGAGGTGACAAGGTAAAAATCTGTCATTCTGCCCCTGAACAAGGCAGTTAAACCACTGTTCCCCGGTAGGCTGTCATTGTAAATAAGAATTTGTTCTAGTTAAATTTAAAAAATGTATAAACTAGGCTTTCAGAAAATATATTATATAACGACTGGACAATGGAGGATGGTAATCAGAAAACGATCAAGGCCCAATATCAGTGTCATATCATTGATTCACAGTGTCATATCATTGATTCACAGTGTCATATCATTGATTCACAGTGTCATATCATTGATTCACAGTGTCATATTATTGATACTAAGTCATATTTTGATGAGAGGTGTCATATTTTGTTTATTATAGAAAAAAAACACTGCACTATGCTTAAGCTGTAGAATTTACTGCAGAGTCAAGGGCATAAAGTTGAAGTATTTGACAACAGATTAAAATAGAAGATTTGGACTTCTATTGTCATGATCGAATGATTGCCTCTATAGCAGTAACTCTATTTGAAATAATTTGGTTTGTTGAACAGATAAGCTCTCCTCCGATTCTGGCAAAATATACATAATTAGGTTAAGTATAGATAAAAGGTCATTGATAGCATTAACATTGATATCAAAGTTTCATTGTTTTGTAACTCCTGTCATTATCTGTTTTTATGCCAGATGCAAGTTATTTAGGTTATATAATAATTAGGGGTTAACGATCTAAGGTTGTTGCTGACGTCTGCGTTGTGGATGGGGACATTTTTTAAAGTGCACACACTTGACGGTTAAGTCAGTGCACAGTGTATGAAAGACGTTGGTTAGTTCTTGTGAAGATTAAAGATGCTATGAACATGAAATAACCCATCCTTTCATCCATGCTTATCCATAATGGAAGTGTGTTTTTGTTAATTGAATTAATCCCTACATCAAACGTAATACAATAATCAGAAGCGGTATTATAATAACCCCCTTGAACCCCGTCATCACTGTCCACAGTGCCATTGAAAATCTTTCAGGGGGAAATATAGTCTCATGGGGAGTAGTTCTAATTTCTCTCTCTGCCTTTAAAGCTGCATTGAAAGAAACACAGTAATACTTACTCTCTAATTGATATACAGTATAACAGGGGAACATGAATCACACAGAAATCCTTATTGTGGGTTTTGGAATATCCGACATTCATGTACAGTAAAACTGAATTATAGCTTCATTATACAATGGGTGCCCGTTGTCCCTCCCAGGGCTCTCCAGCATTGATCACATTTTGATGGAGGGCTTTAATTTGTCTTTCTTACAAATTGGTGGGGTCAACAGTGAACCACAGTTGGATTTCTGAGTGTTTAATCAAGAGGCTGATGAAGCATTATGCTCTGGCTCTAGTATACCCTCCCATGCATTACTCAGTCCAACACTAGACTTTAAAAAAAATAGCAAACCTTTCTTATTTTCATGATTAGGAGTTGGGTTTTGATTGTAAAGGACTCTGCCCACTGGGCACACACATCAATTCAACAACTATTCCATGTTGGTTCAAAGTCATTTCATTGCAATGACATGGAAACAACATTGATGTATCCAGTATGTGCCCATTGGGTGCAGACTGCATACTTGTTTTTGGTTCTTATAATATCATTCAAATCTGACTCTGGTGGTCACTCAGCATCACTCAGGCGTTGGCACTGGTTGATTTACCAGCATCTTATAAGCGCAGTTTGTTGCCAGCACAGTACTCATAGAGTAAAGCTAGCAGAGCCACTGCCTCTTTGGCAAGAATTGATGATCTGTGAGAGAAACAGTTTTTGCCCTTGATGTGTTTGTCTTTGAGGACCATCACATAAACTATACTGTATTGTAATTATGTCAACCAAAGGAAAACTTGAACTGTTGTTCGAATTTACAAGACCACTGTGGGCAAAAATTCCAAATGTAGTATTATAACTCTAATTTTGTCTTTAATGGTAATTGTCCTTTCGGTATAACAAGCACATGGCATTTTATCCATGTTGAATTTCTCCTAGGTGAGATCAGGTTATATAGTTATTCTTTATCTTGGAAAGGCGTGATCCCAGTTTGCCATGTACTGTAAGGCACTTGTCTTTCATTATGTGCAGTAGCTGTCTGAATGCAGCTTGTGAAACTGACTGAAAAGGTCAAGCAACGTGGCGAATGCCAGTGAAAGGGAAGGTTACCACTGAAAAGGCAAGGATTCACAGTCAGAATGCACCAAATGTGTTGAGGGGGCTGTAATGATCTCTGTCCCCTGCTAGGCGTGTTCTTTTGTTCTGCTATTGTGCCTCAACAGTGCTGCCTCCTGTTTCCCCTGCCTACGCGTCACTCTCAGCCTCCCTGTTAGCGTCTGATTAGCCCACCGTAGCGCCACACTCTTCCCCAGGACACGCTCAGAATCCTGATGCCCTGCCTGTTACTCCTGCTTGCTCCACTATGATGATGACACATGCCCTTACTTTAATTCATCCTTTACTTTAGACCCTTAGCACAGTTATGCTAAGCAGCACTAATGGCACTTATGAACTCAGCCCTCAGTTTTGCTGCCTGTCGCAGAACCATTTGATTTCCACACCTGAGATGATTACTGTGCTCGTGGAGAATAAAACATATTGTACTCCATGTGGCCTCAACATTTTACAAAGGTTCCAGTGCCTTGTAAATGAAAAAGTTACATTAAAGAGACATTGTGCACACAAAGGAGTTCTCTATGGTTAAATGGTGAGTGAGATAACCTTCGCATCTCCAGGGACATTACTGTAGTTTTATTCCTGTCTCTGTGGAAATCCCCTGTTGTTAGAACCCTAATATTGTCCAATGGCTATTGCGCACAGCGCATATAGGACTGGGATATCAACCGCTCAAAGTTGCCGTTAGTGGGAGTGACCATAGAATTCTATGGGAGTGACCTTACTGAATAAAGTATTTGTCATCATTACATTTTTGTGAATCACATGACTGCAAGGCTTGTGCTTGTGTTGTGCTAGCGTACAGGGGAGGGTTAGAGGAAAAGTGTTGTGGGAGATAATTGGTTGGTAGATTAAGCTGACTAAGTCAATGCCTATGTATCTGGAGTTTCTCCCGGCTCTCTGTATTGGCTAACAAAAGCCAAGTTTGACCCGTTGGTCCAATAGAGTCTTTGCATATTCGGGCAAAGGTTTCTGGGAACGACATTATTAGAATCCAGGAAAGAACATGGAACAAAATAATCCTTTCCAGGCATGAATGTATCTGCTGCTTTTCGCAAAAGCAATGCTAAAATGATGCCTGATATTCCTGATCACTTCTCAGAATGAGGATGTTGCATCAGCTTTGCTTGCTCTTTTATGCTTTCTCAACTGTGCCTATGTGTAAAAAAGTAGTGAAGGCATCAAAACTATGAAATAACACATATGGAATCATGTATTGACCAAAAAAGTGTTAAAAACATCAAATATATTTTAGATTTTAGATTCTTCAAAGTAGGCACTCATTGCCTTGATGACAGCTTTGTACACTTGGAATTCTCTCAACCAGCTTCACCTGGAAGGAGTTCCCACATATGCTGAGCACTTGTTGGCTGCTTTTCCTTCCCTCTGCGGTCCAACTCATCCCACACCAGGTGGGGTGATTGTGGAGGTCAGGTTATCTGATGCAGCACTCCATCACTCTCATTCTTGGTCAAATAGCCCTTACACAGCCTGGAGGTGTGTTGGGTCATTGTCCTGTTGAAAAACAAATAGTAGTCCCACTAAGCGCAAACCAGATGAGATGGTGTATCACTGCAGAATGCTGTGGTAGCAATGCTGGTTAAGTGTGCCATGAATTCCAAATAAATCACTGACAGTGTCACCAGCAAAGCACCCCCACACCATCACACCTCCTCCATGCATCACAGTGAGAACCACACATGCAGAGATCATCCGTTCATTTACTCTGCATCTCAGAAAGACACAGCAGTTGAAACCAAAAAATCTCGAATTTGGACAGATTTTAATGTCCATTGATCGTGTTTCTTTTTTTTCTTTTTTTTCACCTTTATTTAACGAGGTAGGCCAGTTGAGAACAATTCTCATTTACAACTGTGACCTGGCCAAGATAATGTAAAGCAGTGCGACAAAAACAACACAGAGTTGCACAAACAAATGCACAGCCAATAACACAAAATAAAATAAAATTGAAAAATCTATGTAAAGTGTGTGCAAATGTAGAAGAGTAGGGAGGTAGGCAATAAATAGGCCCGAGAGGTGAAATTAATGACAATTTAGCATTAATACTGGAGTGATACATGTGCGGATGATGCAAGTAGAGATACTGGGGTGCATAAGAGCAAGAGGGTAAGCAATAATATGGAGCTGTTATTTCCATAATATGGACTTGGTCTTTTACCAAATAGGGCTATCGTCTGTATACCACCTCTACCTTGTCACAACACAACTGATTGGCTCAAACGCATTAAGAAGGAAAGAAATTCCACAAATCTACTTTTAACAAGGCACACCTGTTAATTGAAATGCCTTCCAGGTGATTACCTCATGAAGCTGGTTGAGAGAATGCTAAGAGTGTGCAAAGCTGTCATCAAGGAGAAGGGTGGCTACTTTGAAGAATCTCAAATATAAAATACATTTTGATTTGTTTAACCTACAGTGCATTCGGAAAGTATTCACACTCCTTGGCTTTTTCCACTTTGTTACGTTACAGCCTTAATCTTAATGTATTAAATCGTTTTTTCCCCTTCGTCAATCTACACACAATTCTCAATCTACACAAAATACCCCATAAAGAAAATAAATAAATACATTTTGGCACTCACCTCTGGCAGCTATTACAGCCTCAAGTCTTCTTGGGTATGACGCTACAGGCTTGGCACACCTGTATTTGGGGAGTTTCTCCCATTCTTCTCTACAGATCCTCTCAAGCTCTGTCAGGTTGAATGGGTTTCAAGTCTGGGATCTGTCTGAGCCACTCATGGACATTTAAAGACTGGTCCAGAAGTCACTCCTGCATTGTCTTGGCTGTGTGCTCAGAGTCGTTGTCCTGTTGGAAAGTGAACCTTCGCCCCAGTATGAGGTCCTGAATGCTCTATAGCATGTTTTCATCAAGGATCTCTCTGTACTTTCATCTTTTCCTTGATCCTGACTAATCTCGATGTCCCTGCCGCTGAAAAACATCTCCATAGCATGATGCGACCACCACTATGCTTCACTGTAGGGATGGTGCCAGGTTTCCTCCAGACGTGACTCTTCACATTCAGGCCAAAGACATCAGTCTTGTTTTCATCAGACCAGAGAATCTTGCTTCTTATAGTCTGAGAGTCCTTAATGTGCCTTCTGGCAAAATCCAAGCGGGCTGTCATGTGCCTCTTACTGAGGAGTGGCTTCCATCTGGCCACTCTACTGTAAAATGCCTGGTTGGTGGAGTCCTGCAGAGATGGTTGTCCTTCTGGAAGGTTCTTCCATCCCCACAGATGAACTCTGGAGCTCTGTCAGAGTGACTATCGAGTTCTTGTTCACCTCCCTGACTAAGGCCCTTCTCCCCTGATTGCTCAGTTTGGCCAGGCAGCCAGCTCTAGGAGGAGTCTTGCTGGTTCCAAACTTCATCAATTTAAGAATGATGGAGGCCATAATGCTCTTGGGGACTGTCAATCCTGCAGAAATATTTTGGTAGCCTTCCCCAGATTTGTGCCTTAATACAACCCTATCTCGGAGCTCTACTTTACAATTCTTTCGACCTCATGGCTTGGTTTCTGACGTGCACTGTCAACTGTGGGACCTTTATATAGGCAGGTGTGTGCCTTTCCAAATCATGTCCAATCAATTGAATTTACCACAGGTGGACTCCAGTCAAGTTGTAGAAACATCTCAAGGCTGATCAATGGAAAGAGAATGCACCTGAGCTCAATTTTGAGACTCATAGCAATGGGTCTGAATACTTATGTAATTTTAATTTTTCAGGTTTTCATTTTTTATAAATTTGCATACAAAAATAGGGTATTGTGTGTAGATTAATGAGCAATTATTTTAATTGAATCAATTTTAAAATAAGGCTGTAACGTAACTAAATGTGCAAAAAGTGAATGGGTCTGAATAATTTGCGAATGCACTTTATATTTAAAGAAGCCACTAACATTATGTGCATATCCTAAAAGGCATGTTGGTGATTCAAGGTTGCATGACTCCCTTCAAAGATTAATTTTCGGTTCATCTTTTTTTCTGGGATTTCAATAGGACGGAAGAAGTTGTTTTCAAGATCTTGAAGGACAGAACATGAAAGGTATATAGACATGAATCAGAAGGACAGAGGGAAAGACACCAGCTGTTCCGTACATCCTGGTGTTTACTGTACAGGAACAGCAGCTTAGTACAAATGTTATCAGGAGAGGCCATGCAGAGTACAATACAATATGTGTTATACAATGGCAAGAAAATGTATGTGAACCCTTTGGAATTACCTGGATTTATGCAGTCAATGGTCATAAAATTTGATCTGATCTTCATCTAAGTCACAACAATAGACAAACACAGTCTGTTTAATAACACACAAACAATTATACATTTTCATGTCTTTATTGAACACACTGTGTAAACATTCTCAGTGCAGGGTGGGAAAAGTATGTGAACCCTTGGATTTAATAACTGGTTGACCTTCCTTTTCCAGGAATAACCTCAACCAAACGTTTTCTGTAGTCAGACCTGCTCAACGGTCTCGAAGAATTTTTGACCATTCCTCTTTTCAAAAATGTTTCAGTTCAGCAATATTCTTGGAATGTCTGGTGTGAACTGCTCTCTTGAGGTCATGCCACAGCATCTCAATTGGGTTGAGGTCAGGACTCTGACTGGGCCACACCAGAAGGCGTATTTTCTTCTATTGAAGCCATTCTGTTGTTGATTTACTTCTGTGTTTTGGGTCGTTGTCCTGTTGCATCACCCAACTTCTGTTGAGCTTCAATTGGCAGACAGATAGCCTAACATTCTCCTGCAAAATGGCTTGATAAACTTGGGAATTCATTTTTCTGTCGATGATAGCAAGCGGTCCAGGCCCCGAGGCAGCAAAGCAGCCCCAAACCATGATGCTCCCCCATCATACTTTACAGTTGGGATAAGTTTTTGATGTTGGTGTGCTGTGCCTTTTTTTCCACACATAGTGTTGTGTGTTCCTTGCAAACAACTCAACTGTAGTTTCATCTGTCCACAGAATATTTTGCCAGTAGCGCTGTGGAAAATCCAGGTGCACTTTTGCAAACTTCAGACGTGCAGCAAATGTTTATTTTGGGCAGCAGTGGTGTTCCGTTGTGTTCTCCTATGAACACCATTCTAGTTTAGTGTTTTACGTATCGTAGACTTGTCAACAGAGATGTTAACATGTTCCAGAAATGTCTGTAAATCTTTAGCTGACACTCTAGGATTCTTCTTAACCTCATTGAGCATTCTGCGCTGTGCTCTTGCAGGCATCTTTCCCTTATGGCCACTCCTAGGGTGTCTAGAAACAGTGCTGAGCTTTCTCCATTTATAGACAATTTGTCTTACCATGTACTGATGAGCATCAAGGCTTTTAGATATACATTTGTAACCCTTTCCAGCAAGTCAACAATTGAGTCTTCTGAGATATCTTTTGTTCGAGGCACGGTTCACATCAGGCAAAGCTTCTTGTGAATAGCTAACTCGAATTTTGTGAGTGTTTTTTATAGGGCTAGGCAGCTCTAGCCAAGATCTCCAATCTTGTCTCATTGATTGGACTCCAGGTTAGCTGACTCCTGACTCCAATTATCTTTTGGAGAAGTCATTAGCCTACACTGTGAAAATGTAAATGATGTATTCAATATAGACAAGACAATACAATAATTTGTGTGTTATTAGCTTAAGCACACTGTGTTTGTCTATTGTTATAACTTAGATGAAGATCAGATCAAATGTTATGACCAATATATGCAGAAATCCAGGTAATACCAAATGGTTCACATATTTTTCTTGCCACTGTATACTGTATAAACGTCCACAGGCAATACAAGCCCACTGCAAATGCATGAATTTGATTTTACAAAGTCACTTTACAATGCATCATTCAGCTATTGAGGTCTTATATTAACTTGTAGTTGTAGTTTTTATCAACCTCACTTCATTTTATTTTCATGGTTCATACTCAACTTTTTCAGGCAAGAAATTAAACAGCAGGGTGCCACAACAGTCATTTGACCAAGTTATTCATGGCTTGTAAAGCAAACCCAGTACTTGGCATATAGACAAAGACAATTTTCATAAAACTATTTCATGTTTATGTAAGAGTGCTGCTGCTGTAAGAGTGCTGCTGCTGTTGTGAATAAGTATACCGATATAGCAGTAAATAGCTTGCTCTGGTTACTCTCCTAACCCAACATTGAGAAGGGGGCATAATGGTGTATGTATACACTCTGTTAGTGTCCTTATCTTTCCCTTGCATTGGGTCCCACGCAGCAGGCGCTTCATAACCCTTATCACTTTACATTGCATGGAAATTGAGTTTTTTTGTTCTCAACATATATCTCTAATAGAAATCTTAATAGATTTTTTAGTCACAATCACCTCTAAATCAAAACCTATTCACATGCCCAGACATGTGTGTATATCTAAGGATTCATTGAATTGCTCTTAACTTTACTTTCAGTTTAGAAATGTATAAATCCGTTCCTAAATGTTTACAAAATAAGACTATATGGAGGGATATTAGTGCCAACAGAACGCCATACTATCACAAGTAGTCAATTTTATGGAAATTGCTTTCTCTGCAATGTGTCTATGCAACTGAAAACCTATTTAAAGTAATTAACACTTAGCATCTTGCCCATTAGTGAGAATCTCATGAAATTAATTATAGTTTTTTTCCCCCCTAGCAGGTCAGGCAAAAGCTCCAGTATTATCTCAAGGAAAAAAGCATTTAGCTTCCTAATGATCGGCTAATCAAAAACGTGAGTTATAGCATTATTATTCTATTAAACACATTGATCTCTCTAAAGACAGAAGAAGAGAAAGCAATACTCATATCTATTACAAATTAAAGTCATTTTAGGTGGGATACCTTTGTCAACTGGCCCTGAAATTGGCCTACAATTGATGTGGTGAGCGGCCATGCTCTTCTCTCACTGATTGAGCTATTAAAAGTGCAATATAAAGAAACCGCTCTGCCATTTCCTGGTTGCTAAAGTTGTAATAGTTTGCCCAATTTCAGTGTATGTGACAAAACAAACAGTCATTGTGGAGAGAACAATTGTACTACCTAAACCGCTGTGAAATATATTTTCCATAACCCAAAATATTGTATTTTCAGCTTTTTGAAGCTGGTGTAGAAAACTGAATGTAAAAGATGCAAAAACTAAACTTAAGAACGGGAAGCATAGAAATAGCGCACATACCACATTCCATGTGTAACTCTGTGTTGTTGTTTGTGTCGAACTGCTTTGCTTTTTTCTTGGCCAGGTCGCAGTTGTAAATGAGAACTTGTTCTCAACTAGCCTACCTGGTTACATAAAGGTGAAATAAAAAATAAATAAAACATAGAACAGATCTACCACTTCTTAGAGTTTCTTTCAATGAGAATGACACATCTATAACTCATTATTCTACGTGAATTTGCAACAGTGCTATGGGGTGTGGTTTGTGTTTAGAGATGGAAGGACCAATGGATGGAACAAAGTAGGCAAACATGAATTTCCATGTACCATGTAAATGGATCACCACCACATCTGTGACATGGAAATCGATGTCACTCATGGAAGCAAATGGATATCTATTGTCACCTCAGTGTTATGATGAGGTACTGTTTTTACTGGTTCTGTATTAGCATTCCTGGCTGTTGATTGTCAGTGTGACAATGGTTTGGCTTCCAAAATGTTCTGATGCAGTTTGTAGCAGTGCTTTCCTGTATACTGCATATCCTATTCATCTCCAAATATGCATTGTGGTACAAACAATATTGGGCTGCTTCCTGCCAATAACCAATATCCAAATTTATCAATATCTTATTCAAGTGTTCTCAAGTCCATGTTAGATTGATGTTACATAAAATATTTCCATTAATAATGCTAATCAATTTGTGAACAACTAGTTTCAGAATGAAAAGGCATTGTCATCTGAGAGTCTCTAATTATGGAATATTTGTTTTCAAGTGCAATGGCTTTCAAATGGGTTCATTTTTTAGATAACTTTCACTATATCAGTGAACAAGTCTGAATGGGGTTTTACCTGTAAATGTATTTCCTATGTCTGTGTCCCATCTACGGGAGTGTGAATATTCCCCTGTCCTACTGAACTACTCAAGCACAGGAGAGAACAAATGTTTCTAATAGCTCAGTTGAAGCATGAAAGATATGGGCAGATTTCTCAATTCCTTGACCCCATATACTGTATGAAGTATCTTAACATTGCCTTTTTCCTTTGAGGCTCACCTAGACATCCACTTGGGTTCCCAGAGCATGGAGAAATACATTCCCTTGAAAGATCATGTAGCCGGTGTACCTGTTTCACTTGTTCCAGCAGGGTATCTGGCACACCTGTATCTGGTATTATCTCCACGGAGGAGAGAGGAGGAAAAGAGGACAGTATCTCTATAAATTAACTCCTATGCAGAAGCTCAGAAGTCCAGTAGCTGCTAGAAAACACTTGATTCAGCTGGTCTGGAGTGATGCTTTTCAGCATTGCCACCAGACAGTCTTGGGCGGTCAAAGGCAACCCTAAATGTTGCATGGCAGGTGGGAACATGGAAGGATAGGGTGGATTCTGAAAACTCTTCAAGACATAGCTTTGAGGACACAATATGCACTAAATATTCAGCTCATTGGTTTATTCATAGCGGTAGATATTCTGGCTCAGGCCAAGGTTTTATAGATCGAGAAAATGCGCATCTTGGGGAAACTGAGTTTTCAAAAAACAAGTGAGAGTCATATACAGTCCTGTTGAATAATATCTGTTATCTTTGGTTACTCTTTCTGGTGAGTGTCTAAAGTTTGAATATGCGTGTGGTAAACATTGGACTGGGATTTAAGATTTCAAGGTCATTAATAAAACATTTGAGAGACATGTTGTGAGACATGTAGAAGAAGTCCTCCATCACCTGGGCTCAGTGAATGTGCATATCTGTTCTGAAGCACAATGAATACATTCAAAAAATGCTGTTTGTACATGCATTATGTTTTAAATTGTGTACTACTGTAGCTTCCATGAACATTTTACACCTGTGATGGAATCATTTGTGATGGCTAATACTGATGTGTATAGCATGGCTTACAGTGCCATCAGAAAGTATTCACACCCCTTGACTTTTACAGTGGGATTAAAACAGATTTAGTTGTAATTCTTTTGTCAAGGATCTACACAAAATACACTATTGTCAAAGTGGAATAAAAATTCTAACATTTGTAAAAACAAATATGAAAAATTAAACACTAATACACTACATGACCAAAGGTATGTGGACACCTGATTGTCGAACATCTCATTCCAAAATCATGGGCATTAATAGAGTTGGTCCCACCTTTGCTGCTATAACAGCCTACACTCTTCTGGGAAGGCTTTCCACTAGATGTTGTAGCATTGCTGCGGGGACTTGCTTCCATTCAGCCACATGAGCATTAGTGAGGTCGGCACTGATGTTGGGTGATTAGGCTTGGATCGCAGTCAGTGTTCCAATTCATCCCAAAGGTGTTTGACGGGATTGAGGTTAGGGCTCTGTGCAGGCCAGTCAAGTTCTTCCACACCGATCTCAATCAACCATTTCTGTATGGACCTCACTTTGTGAACGGGGACATTGTGAAAAATAGAGGTAGGGTTGTATAGAATCGAATATAATAAGAAACCTTAGGCCTTAACCTTAAGAAACCAAGGATGAGGCGGATGTCCAGGTTAAGGGGAGTTTAACGGAAGAAGATGTCCGCATTCACACACACATCTGACCACTCATGGTTCAGTTAACTGAGAATTAGTCCATTGAGAACTGACGTTAACTATGTGGTTAATTAAACATCAGCCATACAGGGATTCAGTCCATAGGAGGAAAAGTTCCGCTGGAGAGAAAACTGTGGAAGCGCTCATCGGGATGGGGAAAGCACGTTTCTGACCACACAGCATGTTGGGGTCATAGACTAACTTAAACTGAAGTCCGGGGATTCAAGGACACTGACAAGCTGTAGCAGATGTGTTGATAAGTATTTGGCATGACCTTGACCAATAAGACACTAACAAAAGTGGGGGTCCTCTGAATGGGAGACTATGCTGCCCGACTAGAACTAACCAGAAGGCATGGCTAGAATCAGCTGACTGAAGCTGGCCGTTTTAACACATTGCAATGCTGAAACAAGAAAGGGCTTTCCCCAAATTGTTGCCATGAAGTCGAAAGCACAGAATCGTCTAGAATATCATTGTATGCTGATACCAAAACCATGAAAAACAGCCCCAGACCATTATTCCTCCTTCACCAAACTGTACAATTGGCACTATGCGCGGGGGCAGGTAAAGTTCTCCAGGCATCTGCCAAACCCAGATTCATCACTCCAGAGAACGCGTGTCCACTGCTCCAGAGTCCAATGGCAGCGAGGTTTACACCATTCTAGCCGACGCTTGGCATTGCGCATGGTGATCTTAGTCTGTGGATGGGAGTTTTATGTGTCTATACAGAACAACTAGCCAGATATGTCTCAGATATGAGTCATCCAAAACATTGGGGACATGCCTGACACAGCTCTGAGAGGCTACACTAACATGCATCCAGGCCGGTGCGTAGCAAGGAACAGCCGGCGACCTGCCACTGATATCCGACCCAGACATTACTCGCCCCACTGCGCTTCTTTCTCGCTCTCACATTCAAGGAGAGACAGACAACAACACAGTTGTACGGGGGGCTGTTGTGGGCATCCGCGGACATGGACGGAGCATCTAAGTCCCCGGTGGAGCAGGGAAATGTTTGTTCCTTGGACTGTTGGTTTGCAGCAGTGAAAACACATTTGAATCTGCTGGGGACTCGCGTGCTATTAAATGTATAATCTGCGACATGTTCATTGTTGTCATTTGTGAAAAATGTAATGAACGTGATGCAACTAAAGAAAGGAGTATTGCTCTTCATGAAGAAATACATTTTGAACTGAAAAAGGATTCTATGAGACTATCAGCATTTTAAAATGCTTCTGTCACGCCCTGACCATAGAGAGCCCTTGGTTCTCTATGGTGTAGTAGGTCAGGGTGTGACTAGGGGGTGTTCTCGCTCAATATTTCTATGTTGGTGTTTTGTATGGTTCCCAATTAGAGGCAGCTGTTAATCGTTGCCTCTAATTGGGGACCATATTTAGGTAGCCATTTGTCCCACCTGTGTTTGTGGGATATTGTTTTGTGTTTATGCATGTGCACCACTACTTTCACGTTTCGTTATTGGTTTATTGATTTTTGTTTTAAGTTTCACCGTAATAAAGATGTGAATGTTCAATCACGCTGCGTATTGGTCCGCTCATTACGACGATCGTAACAGCTTCCTATTAAACCATCCAAGTGGATCATAATGGGACCTTTCTGGACGATGATCAATTTCCGCCACTGCACCCCTCTAATAGCTTGAACCAGAAATGGCTGCTCATTGTTCGACTCCAGGTGAGCGTAAATGGATGCATTTCAAATCCAGAAATAAGGAGAAGAATCATTTTCAGCGTGCCTACCTTCTTCCCCCGCGATCGGACTTAAGATTTTCAAATCGCTTTGAGCCCCTGTTCCAGCTGTCTTCTGCCAGGGGCTTAAGTGTTCCCTCCATGGGTGTGGATGCCCCTCCAGCTACCTCTCCGTGTCCTAGTCAATCAACTGCCCGGGCACAGCCTGGACCTCCGCGGCCCCCCTCCGCTGGGCCGTGGTCTCTGGATGAGAGCTCTGTCCCTTTTGGCTGTTGTGGCCTGCACACAGCCGGCGTCTCAGCAGACCTCTTCTCTTCTCTGGCCTCGCAACCTGCTTCGAGACACGGCAGAGGCCGGATCATTATGGCGATTGTGATAGGGAGTTCAATGCTGAGGCATATAGTTTTACCTGGGGCAAAAGTTTAGGATACCGCCAGGTTGTTTCCTGAGGCTGTGAGTCAGTCACCGGGGGCTGACACTGTCAAGGTTCATGTGGGGTCAAATCATATTATTAAGGGACAGCTGAAGATGGATTTTAAACAACTGATTGGGTCTCTACTTGACACCAACAGACTTTTATCCCTCCATAACTGGCAACGGGACTTATCGCAGCTCTGTGGGTGTAATTTTTTTTGACAATTGTGATACCTTCTGCCTTAATTTTGCTGGACCCAAGGAGATTCTGCCTTGGCAGCAGCTAAATGGGGCTCCATTTATTTAATCTTTATTTAACCAGGTAGGCTAGTTGAGAACAAGTTCTCATTTACAACTGCGACCTGGCCAAGATAAAGCAAAGCAGTTCGACACATACAACAACGAGTTACACATGGAATTTTATTTTAACTTTATTGAACTAGGCAAGTCAGTTAGGAACAAATTCTTATTTTCAATGACGGCCTAGGAACAGTGACTGCCTGTTCAGGGGCAGAACGACAGATTATGTACCTTGTCAGCTCGGGGGTTTGAACTTGCAACCTTCCGGTTACTAGTCCAACGCTCTAACCACTAGGCTACCCTGCCGCCCCCTTGCCAAACATACAGTCAATAATACAGTAGAAAAATATATCTATATACTATTGTCCTATGTTGCTCTGTCTGTATGCTATGTCTTGCTTGCACTTTTACTGAAACGTTGATTAATGTGCACTGTCCCTGTAAAAAAAAACTCAAACTCAAACTCAAACTCATATACAGTGTGGTCAAAGGAGGTAAGATAAGGAGGTAAGGCAATAAATAGGCCATGGTGGTGAAGTAATTACAATATATCAATTAAAAACTGTAGTGATAGATGTGCAGAAGATGAATGTGCAAGTAGAGATACTGGGGTGCAAAGGAGCAAGATAAATATCAAATTAAATCAAATGTATTTATATAGCTCTTCTTACATCAGTTTATATTTCAAAGTGCTGTACAGAAACCCATCCTAAAATCCCAAACAGCAAGCAATGTCGGTGTAGATGCACGGTGTCTAGGAAAAACTCCCTAGAAAGGCCAAAACCTAGGAAGGAACCTAGCGAGGAACCAGGCTACGAGGGATGGCCAGTCCCTTTCTGGCTGTGCTGGGTGGAGATTATAACAGAACATGGCCAAGATGTTCAAATGTTCATAAATTACCAACATGGTCAAATAATAATAATCACAGTAGTTGTCGAGGGTGCAAATAAATAAATACAGTATGGAGATGAGGTAGTTGGATGGGCTATTTACAGATGGGCTATGTACAGGTGTAGTGATCTATGAGCTGTTCTGACAGCTGGTGCTTAAAACTAATGAGGGAGATATGAATCTCCCGCTTCAGTGATTTTTGCAGTTCGTTCCAGTCATTGGCAGCAGAGAACTGGAAGGAAAGGCGGCCAAAGAAAGAATTGGCTTTGGGGGTGACCAGTGAGATATACTTACTGGAGCGCGTGCTACGGGAGGGTGCTGCTATGGTGACCAGTGAGCTGAGATAAGGCAGAGCTTTACCTAGCAAAGACTTGTAGATGACCTGGAGCCAGTGGGTTTGGCGATGAGTATGAAGCGAGGGCCAGCCAACGAGAGCATACAGGTCGCAGTGGCGGGTAGTGTATGGGGCTTTGGTCACAAAACGGATGGCACTGTGATAGACTGCATCCAATTTGTTGAGTAGAGTGTTGGAAGCTATTTTGTTGATGACATCGCCGAAGTCGAGGATCGGTAGGATGGTCAGTTTTACGAGGGTATGTTTGGCAGTATGATTGAAGGATGCTTTGCTGCGAAATAGGAATCTGATTCTAGATTTAATTTTGGATTGGAGATGCTTAATGTGAGTCTGGAAGGAGATTTTTGCTGGCTGAAATAGCCGAAACAACTAATTTGAAGGGATGTTCACATACTTTTATATATACATTCGTGGCCAAAAGTTTTGAGAATGACACAAATATGAACTTTCACAAGAAAGGCAGCAAAGAAGCCACTTCTCTCCAGGAAAAACATCAGGGACAGACTGATATTCTGCGAAAGGTACAGGGATTGGATTGCTGAGGACTGGGGTAAAGTCATTTTCTCTGATGAATCCCCTTTCTGATTGTTTGGTGCGTCTGGAAAAAAGCTTGTCAGGAGAAGACAAGGTGAACGCTACAATCGGTCCTGTGTCATGCCAACAGTAAAGCATCCTGAAACCATTCATGTGTGTGGTTGCTTCTCAGCCAAGGGAGTGGGCTCACTCACAATTTTGCCTAAGAACACAGCCATGAATAAGAATGGTACCAACACATCCCCGAGAGCTTCTCCCAACCATCCAGGAACAGTTTGGTGATGACCAATGCCTTTTCCAGCTAATGGAGCACCTTGCCATAAGGCAAAAGTGATAACTAATTGGGTCAGGGAACAAAACATCTATATTTTGGGTCCATGGCCAGGAAACACCCCAGACCTTAATCCTATTGAGAACTTGTGGTCAATCGTCAAGAGGTGTGTAGACAAACAAAACCCCACAAATTCTGACAGGCTCCAAGCATTGATTATGCAAGAATCGGCTGCCATCAGTCAGAATGAGGCCCAGAAGTTAATTGACAGCATGCCAGGGCGGATTGCAGAGGTCTTGAAAAAGAAGGGTCAACACTGCAAATATTGACTCTTTGCATCAACTTCATGTAATTGTCCATAAAAGCCTGTGACACCTATGAAATGCTTGTAATTATACTTCAGTATTCCATAGTAACATCTGACAAAAATATGTAAAGACACTGAAGCAGAAAACTTTGTGAAAATTAATATTTGTGTCATTCTCAAAACTTTTGGCCACGACTGTATAGTGCATACCTTTATTAGATAAGTATTCAATCCCCTGAGTCAATACATGTTAGAGTCACCATTGGCAGCGATTAAAGCTGTGAGTCTTTCTGGGTAAGTCTTTAAAGATTTTCCACACCTGGATTGTTCAACATTTGCCCATTTTTCTTTTCAAAATTCTTCAAGTTCTGACAAATTGGTGGTTGATCATTGCTAGACGACCATTTTCAGGTATTGCCATAGATTTCAAGCAAATTTATGTCAAACCTCGAACTCTGGCACTCAGAAACATTCACTGTCTTCTTGGTAAGAAACTCCAGTGTAGATTTTACCTTGTGTTTTTTGTTATTATCCTGCTGAAAGGTAAATTCATCTCCCGGTGTCCGGTGGAAAGCAGACTGAACCAAGTTTTTCTCCATTCCATGTATTTATTATTCTGAAAAACTCCCCAGTCCATAACGATTACAAGCATATGAAAATATGGAGAGTGTACTCCTGAACTTATTTAGGCTTGCCATTACAAATGTGTTGAGTACTTATTTACTCAAGACATTTCAGCTTTTCATTTCTAATTCATTTGCTAAAATGTCAAAAAACATAATTCCCCTTTGAAGTTATGGGTTACTGTGTGCAAGCCAGATACAAACAAAACTAAATTGAATCCATTTTAATTTCAGGCTGTAACACAACAAAATGTGGATAAAGTCAATCGGTGTGAATATTTTCTGAAGGCACTTAACAGTATGTGATACTGTTAAACTGGACTTGGTACTGTACTTTTGTTATGGCCATTGCGAAATTCATACTGTGCTTCTCTCTGCTCTTGTCCACTGCCATGAAGGACGTAGTTACTTGTGCTTGTGCCTCGACTGCCGTGCATGTCAGATGGTCCGGTTGGATATTAAAAGTCCACTGGAAAGGCATACTCTCCAGGCAGTTTCACAATGGAAGGCTGAACATTGACCTCTGTCATTTATTCTGCTGTGTGTGCAGCTTCTATAGCTTCCTACCCCCTGGTACAAGGCCAGGCCAGCTGAGAGATACTGCTGCTGGTTAGACTCTGTGGCCCATGGCCCCTGGGTGTCAGTCTGGATGGACCTCCTAACCAGCACAGCTGTTCATGCTTCATTACAATCTGTTGGATGCGAGGTGGACTAGTGTCAATCCCTTACCAGTAATAGAATAATGTAGCACTGTGGATGTAGGCAGCTCTCTTTTTTGAGTGAATATAGCCCTCTCTCCTTTCATATTGTGACGGACTACACTGAACCAAGTAATCCATTTATTTTTGTATTTTTAGACTTCCTCTAGGATAATATGCCCTTCCAAACTGACTCTCATCAATGTTCCTCCTTATACATGGCTATGGTTCTACTCCATTAAGGTATTCATTAGCCAGGATATCTCGTTGATGATAGTATTAGTGAGAGCTCAGGTCCTGTTGATTAAATCTAACATGGGGTCTCAGTAACGGGGAGCGTGCCTGCCTGCCTGCCTCTCCAGGTGCACTCACCTGCTCCTCCTCTGGAGAAGCAATTATTCTTTGTGTGGCAGGATGAAGAAGGAGGTGCTCCCCAGACGGTCACACAGCCAAGCCCCTGCTAATTGGTGATGTTAGGGATTCAGACCAGATGCAAGGAGCTCCTCGTTGTCCTTCTTTTTTTTGCTCAGCTTTTTCTCCACTTTGTTTTGCTTTGTCAACACTTTCTTTTGATATGCATATCAATAAATGTTTTATTCATGTAATCTAGGAAATCAGACTGGTTAGCCACATGCTCCCCTTTATTTATTCTCCACCATGATTCAATATGTGTGGGTTCACAGTTACAAATGTGTTTTCCTGAAAGGCTTACAATTAAACAACCTCAGTGAAAATGAATGATTAATGCAATTGTCACTCTCACACCTGGAGAAAACAGCGCAGGTGAAACTGTAGATCCATGGCATTCTTCTTCTCTTTTTCTGACAGCTTCCAGTCTTTTTAATGAGTCTGTGACGCTAATTGAGTGGCTGTGAGGGAACATTGATCAGTGCTGCTCCCAGCAGAACAGCTTAGAGGCAGGGGCACTGGCAGGATGTGCTGAATGGCACTGGTTACAGTTCCTGTCTCCCAAAGGGCGTGTGCACCAGTCCCAGAATAACATATCTGGCTCTTCCCGTTTATCATCACTCTAAAGATGTGAAGTTGAATTAAAACTTTGCTATACTACGTTCATGTCAATGTTTATTAAATCCCAGGACCACCCATACGTAGAATGTATGCACACATGACTGTAAGTCGCTTTGGATAAAAGCGTCTGCTAAATGGCATATATTATTAAATCGCATAAGGGTCGTTCCACCTCAAAAAGCACAAGAAAGGGGATTGGCATTTTTTTGTTGTTGTTAGGAACAGATAAGATTAGCATTCTTGACACATTATTTTGTTGAAATATAATTTGATCTCTTAGAAATTAAGCTAATTGATTGTACCCAAATTGGGCATTTTAATTTAGAGGATTCATGTGATATTCAATAAATATAGTACATAACATCTGATTTGAACCAAACTTTTTTCTAACAGGAATCAGGGTTGACACTCTAGACCCAAACTGTTACAGACCTATATCCATCCTGCCCTGCCTTTCTAGTCTTCAAAACCCACTGACCTTTTCAAATCCCACCTTACCTTCTCCACTGTGCAATCCGGTTTACGAGCTGGTCACGGGTGCACCTCAGCCACGCTCAAGGTACTAAACGATATCAAAACCACCATTGATATAAGACAGCCGTCTACATCAGCCTGGCCAAGGCTTTCGACTCTGTCAATCACCGTATTCTTATCAGCAGACTCAACAGCCTTGGTTTCTCAAACGACTGCCTTGCCTGGTTCACCAACTACTTCTCAGATAGAGTTCAGTGTGTCAAATCGAAGGGCCTGTTGTCCGGACCTCTGGCAGTCTCTATGGGGGTGTCACAGGGTTCAATGATCTTTTCTCTGTATATATCAATGATGTCGCTCTTGCTGCGGGTGATTCCCTGATCCACCTCTACGCAGACTACACCATTCTCTATACATCTGGCCCTTCTTTGGACACTGCTAACCGATCACTGCCTGCACCCACCCAGCTGCCTGACGACTCTGGACGGTTCTGACTTAGAATATGTGGACAACTACAAATACCTAGGTTTCTGGAAAGACTGTAAACTCTCCTTCCAGACTCAAAATTAAATCTAGAATCGGCTTCTTATTTCGCTACAAAGCATCCTGCACTCACGCTGCCAAACATACCCTCGTAAAACTGACTATTCTACCGATCCTCGACTTTGGCATTGTCATTTACAAATTAGCCTCCAACACTCTACTCAGCAAACTGGATGCAGTCTATCACAGTGCCATCCGTTTTGTCACCAAAGCCACTTATACCACCCACCACTGTGACCTGTATGCTCTCGTCTGTTGGTCCTCGCTACATATTCGTCGCCAGACCCACTGGCTCCAGGTAATCTATAAGTCTTTGCTAGGTAAAGCTCTGCCTTATCTCAGCTCACTGGTCACCACCTTTCCTCTCAGTTCTTTGCTGCCAATGACTGGAACGAATTGCAAAAATCGCTGAAGTTGGAGATTTATATCTCCCTCACTAATTTTAAGCATCAGCTATCTGAGCATCTTACCGATCGCTGCTGCTGTACACAGCCCATCTGTAAATAGCCCATCCAATCTACCTACCTCATTCCCATAATGTGTTTATTTACTTTTTTGCTCTTTTGCACACCAGTGTTTCCACTTGCACATCACCATCTGCACATCTATCACTCCAATGTTAATTTGCTAAATTGTAATTACTTCGCTACTATTGCCTATTTATTGCCTTTCCTCCTCACACCATTTGCACACACTCTATATATACTTTTTCTTTTGTGTTATTGACTGTACATTTCTTTATTTCATGTGGAACTTTGTGTTGTTGTTTGTGTCGCACTGCTTTGCATTATCTTGGCCAGGTCGCAGTTGTAAATGAGAACTTGTTTTCAACTGGCCTACCTGGTTAAATAAAGGTGAAATAATAAAATAAATAGGATGGAACGGAAAATATGGCACTGTACAATGTGACGGTCGGGAGTATGCTACAGTACTGGGCTATTTAGCTAAAGATTCCTCATTTTGTGCGGGCACGTGGGACACTGGGGTTCAATTCCCTGACGGGGAGGAAAGAGTAGGCTTTCCTTCCAAATAAGAATTTGTACTTATACTGAAATTGCAACCAATCACAGTGGATTAAACTGAAATTTCAACCAATCACAGCCAACCTGACTAAGAAATAGAATGATATAAATCTCCTCCTACCTTCCTTCTAGGCAGGTCTATCGTCCAGCTACTTGCTAATAAATCAAATCTAATTACATTTTATTGGTCACATACACATGGTTAGCAGATGTTATTGCGAGTGTAGCGAAATGCTTGTGCTTCTAGTTCCGACCATGCTGTAATATCTAACAAGTAATCTAATCTGCAAAAATCACTGAAGCTGGAGACTGATATCTCCCTCACTAGCTTTAAGCACCAGTTGTCAGAGCAGCTCATAGATCACTGCACCTGTACATAGCCCACCTGTAATTAGCCCATCCAACTACCTCATCCCCATACTGTTATCTATTTTATTTATTTTGCTCCTTTGCACCCCAGTATCTCTACTTGTACACTCATATTCTGCACATCTATCACGCCAGTGTTTAATTGCTCATTTGTAATTATTTTGCCACTATGGCCTATTTATTGCCTTACCTCCGTTATCCTACCTCATTTGCACACACTGTATATAGACTTTTTCTATTGTATTATTGACTGTATGTTTGTTTATTCCATGTGTAACTCTGTATTGTTGTTTGTGTTGCACTGCTTTGCTTTATCTTGGCCAGGTCGCAATTGTAACTGAGAACTTGATCTCAACTAGCCTACCTGGTTAAATAAAGTTGAAATAAAAATAAATTAACAACTACCTTAAACACACAAGTGTAAAGTAATAAATAAGAATATGTACATATAAATATATGGATGAGCGATGGCCAAACGGCATAGGCAAGATGCAGTAGATGGTATAGAGTATAGTATATACATATGCGATGAGTAATGTAGGGTATGTAAACATTATATAAAGTGTCATTGTTTAAAGTGACTATTGATACATTTATTACATCCAATTTTTATTATTAAAGTGGCTAGAGATTTGAGTCAGTATGTTGGCAGCTGTTATTGATGGCTGTTTAACAGTCTGATGGCCTTGAGATAGAAGATATTTTTCAGTCTCTTGGTCCCAGCTTTGATGCACCTGTACTGACCTCGCCTTCTGGATGGTAGCGGGGTGAACAGGCAATGGCTCGGGTGGTTGTTGTCCTTGATGATCTTTTTGGCCCTCCTGTGACATCGGGTGGTGTAGGTGTCCTGGAGGGCAGGTAGTTTGCCCCCAGTGATGCGTTGTGCAGACCTCACTACCCTCTGGAGAGCCTTGCGGTTATGGGCGGAGCAGTTGGCGTACCAAGTGGTGATACAGCCCGACAGGATGCTCTCGATTGTGCATCTGTAAATGTTTGTGAGTGTTTTTGGTAACCAAATTTCTTCAGCCAGCCTTCTTCACCACACTGTCTGTGTGGGTGGACCATTTCAGTTAGTCCGTGATGTGTACGCCGAGGAACTTAACTTTCCATCTTCTCCACAACTGTCCCGTCGATGTGGATAGGGGGGTGCTCCCTCTGCTGTTTCCTGAAGTCCACAATCATCTCCTTTGTTTTGTTGACGTTGAGTGTGAGGTTATTTTCCTGACACCACACTCCGAGGGCCCTCACCTCCTCCCTGTAGGCCGTCTCGTCGTTGTTGGTAATCAAGCCTACCACTGTAGTATCATCTGCAAACTTGATGATTGAGTTAGAAGCGTGCATGGCTACGCAGTCATGGGTGAACAAGGAGTACAGGAGAGGCTAAGAACGCACCCTTGTGGACCCCCAGTGTTGAGGATCAGTGGGGTGGAGATGTTGTTTCCTACCCTCACCACCTGGGGGCGGCCCGTCAGAAAGAGAGTATTTTCCAATTAGCAACAGTTTGTTTACCTTCATTAGACAACTTTATTACAATATTTCTGTTATTCAGTGATATTTATTCCCATAGTAATTCGTTATGGATCCATAACTATATAAACATTGGCATTTTGAATGAGTATTTTTTAAACTATTTTATTAACGAAAGCATAAAGATGCCATTATTAGTTACATTGTTTTAGTTTGAACGTGCAGACTGGCACTAAGAACAGTGGGAACATTTCCCTAGTCAGTGCCATTATTAGTGCAATGCCCCTTAAAATGTTGCTCTGTGCTACCCAGTGTGGCAGGGTGGGGGTCCATCCCCCCCTCCCCATTCACCCTTCCTCCTCCTCCCTTTCCCATGGGCTAGGTCAGTCCTCCGTGTGCGGCTCTGCAGTCTATCCTGTGCCCCGTGCCCCCTGCCCTCGTGCCTTGAACCTCGCGCACCCACCACTATTTTAGTGGATACAGCTGGAGAACTGCAAGGCAATCCCATTGTGCGCCACTCGGGAGCCACGACCAATATGACCAATATATATTGTCCTGCTAATAACATGGTTAATAACATATCTGTGAGAATGTCCAAGGGGCTCTTATATAATTCTAAATTAATAATAATAATTGCTTTGTTTCAAAAATAACAATATTTTGAGGATTATTTTGTTTTCAAACAATGTAAAATGAGCGAGAAAAAGCACATTCTTGTACATGGGATGAGACATTGTTACTAATTTGTGAATAAAGCCAGTTTGTTATTTATTTCTGTTTTTAGAGGGAGAGAAACCAAAACCCTATGGGTCTCCCAGGCGAGGCCGGCACAGGTATTGAACCAGCATCTGTAGCAACACAGCTTGCAGTGCGATGCAGTGTGTTAGACCGCTACGCAACTTAGGAACTATACAATGTCGGGAGTAGGCTACAGTACTACAGAGACACAGTAGCTCCTTGGGACCCAAAAGCATAATCAGAGCTCTAACTCCACCTTGCGCTGGTCTGGAGCAATGAAGTAGTGACGCAGGGTACCGTACTAAACCACAAATTACCTCTAAATGATGCAGCATAATTGCAAAACCTTTAGAGGAGCAACCACTGTATGGAACAGCAAGAGGAACTGCCCTTCACTACCTTAAGGCTATGCTCAAGCCCTACACACCAAACCAAGCACTCTGTTCTGCCACCTTAGATCTCTTTCCCCCCTGAAAAGCATGTTTTTGATCTATTTAATACCATTTCACTGATTCCGCTCCAGCCATTACCATGAGCCCGTTCTCCCCAATTAAGGTGCCACCAACCACTTGTGTTTGAAACAGTGGCCAGGTAAAGACAACCAACAGATGGGTTTCTGTCATACCTTGATCGATAAACTGCTTACAGGTTAAGGACATTTTGGAATTTGGGTGAGGTGTCCCTTTAAAATTGAGGGTGGGGGATTCTTTTAAAAATCTGCTAATAGTAGGAACACCACCATCTAATGGTCAGAACCGGGTAATATCAGGATGTAGGATGGGACATTAACCTAACAACTTCAGTGATACATTTCTATGAAAAAGGGGAATAAACATCACTAAATTCACTGAGAATACATTACATTGGATGAAGAAACAATACTCCGAGCCACAGCTCTATAGTACATGTCAGACATAGATGACTGATAGCATATACTCGTTGTCAGGGTGGGATTATTGTGGGGGGTCCGTGGGTGGCTTTTTACAATTTCTTTGGATTCCTCATGTCTTACTCATTGTTATGAGTAAGCAAGTCACTGTGACTCATGCATGGTGGTTTGTTTGTTCCTCCTGCATGACTGCCTAGTAGTTGCCATGGTGGAACTTTGTCTAATGCAAGCTGGTTCAAAGTTGACCAATATATTAAGCCAAGGCAAGTGCAGGCTGGTGATGTAGCAACTATACTTGGCATAATACAGTTGTGTTAGTAAAAGTTGTCTGTGACTAAGGGAATTAAATAATGTATGTCCACTGTCCTCAAGTCCACCACCTCATATATGCGCAACTAGAATATGCAAAGATGAGAACAGCAATTCTATGCACGTACTGTAGTGCACACCTTGAATGTTTTGTCAATTGCCTGTTGGTCGAACATTCTGTCGGCGTCTTCGACCTCCCCCCAACCTGTACAGTAGCTTTATGATATAATATGTATTATCCAGTCTGTGCTGTTGTTACATCATCCATCAAGGGAAGTAGGCATTGTGGACCTGAGACTAAATTACACACGTGTCTGTCACATCCCTGGTGACTTCAGTCTAACCAGCAAGGACTCTGTCTCTATGAGTGGAAAGAAAACAAGTCCAATTATGCCAGCTCAACCTCAATGCAGCGGGGGCAAGCAAACAAGATGTTTGATCTTTTATTCTTTATCACAGACACCCTCTACTGAAATTATATTGTTTGTTCCAGTAAGATGGAAAAGAAGAATTCTGGTGCACACACACAAATATTCACACACATCAACTAGATACACTATATATATATATACACACAAAAGGTATGTGGACACCCCTTCAAATTAGTGGATTCGGCTTTTTCAGCAACCCCCGTTACTGACAGGTGTATCAAATCGTGCACATAGCCATGAAATCTCCATGGACAAACATTGGCAGTAGAATTGCCTTATTGAAGAGCTCAGTGACTTTCAATGTGGCACTGTCATAGGATGCTACCTTTCCAACAAGTCAGTCAAATTTCTGCCCTGCAAGAGCTGCCTTGATCAACTCTAAGTGCTGTTTTTGTTAAGTGGAAACGTCTAGGAGCAACAACTGCTCAGCTGCAAAGTGGTAGGCCACACAAGCTCACAGAGAGGGACCGCCGAGTGCTGAAGCACGTGGCACGTAAAAATAATCTGTCCTCGGTTTCAACAATTCACTACCGAGTTCCAAACTAACCTCTGGATGCAACGTCAGCACAAGAAATGTTCGCCGGGAGCTTTATAAAATGGGTTTCCATGGCAGAGCAGTCGCACACAAGCCTAAGATCCCCATGCACAATGCCAAGCATTGGCTAGAGTGGTGTAAACCTCGCTGCCATTGGAGCAGTGGAAATGTGTTCTTTGGATGTGTTCTTTGGAGTGATTAATCACTCTTCACCATTGGGCAGTCCAACAGACAAATCTAGGTTTGGCGGATGCCAGGAGAACACTACCTGCACCAATGCATAGTGGCAACTGTAAAGTTTGGTGAAGGAGGAATAATGGTCTGGGGCTGTCTTTCATGGTTTGGGCTAGGCCCCTTAGTTCCAGTGAAGGGAAATCTTATTGCTACAGCATACAATTACGTTCTAGATGATTTTGTGCTTCCAACTGTGTGGCAAGCGTGTTTCAGCATGAAAATCCCCCCGTGCACAAAGCGAGCTCCATACATAAATGGTTTGTCAAGATCGGTGTGGAAGAACTTGACTGGCCTGCACAGAGCCCTGACCTCAACCCCATTGAACACCCTTGGGATGGATTGGAACGCCGACTGTGAGCCAGGCCTAATCACCCAACATCATTGCCCGACCTCACAAATGCTCTTGTGGCTGAATGGAAGTCCCCGCTGCAATGTTCCAACATCTAGTGGAAAACCACCCCAGAAGAGTGGAGGCTGTTAAAGCAGCAAAAGGGGGACCAACTCCATATTAATATCCATGATTTTGGAATGAGATGTTCATCGAGCAGGTGTCCACATACTTTTAGTCATGTAGTGTATACAGTGCATTCAGAAAGTTCAGACCCCTTGACTTTTTCCACATTTTGTTACGTTACAGCCTTATTCTAAAATTGATGATATCTCATTTTCCTCTCCAATCCACACACAGTACCCTATAATGACAAAACAAAAACAGGTTTTTAGACATTTCTGTAAATGTTTATTTTTATTTTAAGTATTCAAACCCTTGACTCAGTACTTTGATGAAGCAGCTTTGGCAGCGATTACAGCCTCAATTCTTATTGTGTATGACGCTACAAGCTTGGCACACCTGTATTTGGGGAGTTTCTCCCATTCTTCTCTGCAGATCCTCTCAAGCTCTGTCAGGCTGGATGGGGAGCATCGCTGCACAGACATTTTCAGGTCTCTCCAGAGATGTTAGATCGGGTTAAAGTCCAGGCTCTGGCTGGACATTCACAGATTTTGTCCCGAAGCCACTCCTGCATTGTCTTGGCTGTGTGCTTAGGGTGGTTTGTTGCTATGGGCTATTGTGTATAGATTGATGAGGAAAAACATTTATTTAATCCATTTTATAATAAGGCTGTAACATAACAAAATGTGTAAAAGGCAAGTGTTCTGAATACTTTCCGAATGCACTGTATAAACCCATTCAAATACCACATAAGCCTACGTTCTTGTAAGATAATAAACCAGTCTTCACATACCTGTTGAAGGGTTGTGAAATGAGTCATGAATTTTATTTTCATCCTGCTTTGCACAAACACAGTGCTTTAACACTCAATGATATGCAATATGCATCACTTCATGAGGCTATAGGTAAAGATAAGGCATCTTGATGTGCTAGTCACACACTTGTACACGCACACACACAAACACACACACATGCATATTGACGCCACACACACACACACACACACACACACAAACACATTCACACAGACACACACACATCATTTTCGTACTGCACATTATTTACAGAGTGAGAACAGACAGCAGTCTGGAAGCAGCCAAGCCCTTCATAGAGCATTTTCAATCTGCTTAACAGCTCTCACTGGTTGCAAAATGTTTTGATTATCCATGTTCAGTTTGTCTTGCCATTGTGCCTACAGTAAGTTAAAGGGAATCTCGAGAGACACTAGAAATTAATTACTGAAAAAGGCACATATTTATTTGATTAATAAAATCCTCTTTTCAGTGGGGTCTGTTGAATTCAGTTATATTATTCATTGAATCAGGAACAAATTAGTTTGTTTATTTTTTTCATCTGGAAAGAAAATTATCATTCTGAGAATAAAAGTTAATGTCCATTTAAAGTCCATCAAGGTCATCCTATAATCAGTGGGTGAATCAAATTGGCTTGGTCTTATTGCAGATGGCAATAGTAATCACACAAAATTAAAATTATATTAATTTATCTTTTTGGAATAGGGTTTATGACCTCTGTCTAGACATGTCCACTCTCCAATGTATTCTCCATTAAACAATAATGCTGCTGCTGTCTAACCTGGATGAGACTAACCTGGATAAATAATATATTTTTATTATCTATAAATTTCAAACCTTACTCTCTCAATGGGAATTTTGTTAAGGAACCTGAGTATGACCACATTAAAATTAGATGAAAAGGTATGAAAACCCTATCTCTCTCTTATAACCTGCATTTTGCATGAGAATTGGGGAAGCATGTGTGAATATCACAATAATAAATGCAGTCACCAATTTGAGCCTGGTGGGAATTCAGAGCGCTGTAGCACCCAGAGGCAGTATACCCGGGTGCTTTCACCTGACAAGTTTCCTCTGCCACATATCATGCAGATGTATGAAGCTATAATCTTGTGCTGGGAAATATATATACATTTGAAATCGGAAGCTTACATACACCTTAGCCAAATATATTTAAACTAAGTTTTTCACAATTCCTGACATTTAATCCTAGTAAAAATTCAATGTCTTAGGTCAGTTAGGATCACCACTTTATTTTAAGAATGTGAAATGTCAGAATAATAGTAGATAATTATTTATTTCATATTTTATTTCTTTCATCACATTCTCAGTGGGTCAGAAGTGTACATACACTCAATTAGTATTTGTTACCATTGCCTTTAAATTGTTTAACTTGGGTCAAACGTTTCAGTTTCACTTCCACAAGCTTCCCACAATAAGTTGGGTGAATTGTGGCCCATTCCTCCTTACAGAGCTGGTGTAACTGAGTCAGGTTTGTAGGCCTCCTTTCTCACACACGCTTTTTCAGTTCTGCCCAGAACTTTTCTACAGGATTGAGGTCAGGTCTTTGTGATACAAAAATAGAACTGTTTGGCCATAATGATCATCGTTATGTTTGGAAGAAAAAGTGGGAGGCTTGCAATCCAAAGAATACCATCCCAAACGTGAAGCACGGGGGTGGGAGCATCATGTCGTGCTGGTGCTTTGCTGCAGGAGGGACTGATGCACTTCAAAAATAGATGGAATCATGAGGAAACAAAATTATGTGGATATATTGAAGCAACATCTCAAGACATCAGTCAGGAAGTTAAAGCTTGGTCGCAAATGGGTCTTCCAAATGAACAACGACCCCAAGCATACTTCCAAAGTTGTGGCAAAATGGCTTAAGGACAACAAAGTCAAGGTATTGGAGTGGCCATCACAAAGCCCTGACCTCAATCCTATAGAAAAGTTGTGGGCAGAACTGAAAAAGTGTGTGCTAGCAAAGAGGCCTACAAACCTGACTCAGTTTACACCAGCTCTGTCAGGAGGAATGGGCCAAAATTCACCCAACTTATTGTGGGAAGCTTGTGGAAGGCTACCCAAAATGATTGACCCAAGCTAAACATTTTAAAGGCAATGCTACCAAATACTAATTAAGTTTATGCAAACTTTTGACCCACTGGGAATGTGATGAAAGAAATAAAATCTTAAATAAATCATCCTGTCTACTAATATTCTGACATTTCACATTCTTAAAATAAAATAAAGTGGTGATCCTAACTGACCTAAGACTGAATTTTTACTAGGATCAAATATCAGGATTTGTGAAAAACCTTAGTTCAAATGTATTTGGCTAAGGTGTATGTAAACTTCTGACTTTATATATTTTTTACAGTCTCGTGTGTCTTGGGTACGGTATGTGAGGTCAAAAGGGAGTACAGGAAAGATAGCTGCATGTGTTCCATGAACATATTCGGTTTTAATTGTGAGTTATTTTTACCTGTACTGTAGAATATGATGTACAGTTCACTATACACTGACCGTAATGACCATCGTTATGTTTGGAGGAAACATTACAAACACTTTCCTAATATTAAGTTGTACAATCCACCCCCTTTTGCCCTCAGAACAGCCTCAATTCATCAATGCATGGACTCTACAAGGTGTGGAAAGCATTTCACATGGATGCTGTTCCAGTGTTGACTCCAATGCTTCCCACAGTTGTGTCAAGTTTTTTTGGATGTATTTTGGGTGGTGGACCATTCTTGATACACATGGGGAACTGTTTTTGACACAAACTGGTGCACCTGGCACCTACTACAGAACCATACCCCATTCTGACTGTCAAATCTGTTGCATAGGTGATATGAGTTTAGACTTGAGGTAACTTATTGCAAGCTATCTTCAGTCGTTGAATTTTCGTACATTATTTTGCCAAATCGTTTTTGCAACAGGCATAGTTTGAAAACAGGAAGAAAATATTTTAGGTTTGCAGGGGGAACTGTATTGTAGTTAGGGTTTTTGTTTTGAAATGCATTTTGTCACATTACCTTATCAGTCACGTCACATCTCCAGCATGTTTTTCATTTTTTCCTCAGGGGAGGTACCTTAGAGAAGATCCCAAACACGTAACAACAAAATAATGTGTTCATTAACAATGCAAAGTTCTCGGGAAAACACAGTTCATCTTTCCCCAAAAAATATCTGAATGACTGCTCACAGGATATCTGAAGCATGTCATTGAACAAATTGTGCAATTTGAGAGGGTAGCACAAAAGCTACGGTCACAAACACAGGAAATCATTCCACCCGTAAGGTATTTTGGCTGTTATTGTTTATTTAAACATTGCATTGAATAATGCAAATTGTCGTGTTTTGAGTGGTTTTGTTATGTACTGCACAATGTAGCATCGATACACCCTGCTGCTGAAAAGCTTTTCTATTCCGGACACAAAATAAGTGGCCTGGTTCTCCATTGTACATGGCAATATACACCCCTACCGCATGCCAATAAGAACACTGACCTTTGATGTTTTAAACAATTCAGGAATCTGCCATTAGTATATTTTAGCCAAGTTAGCCACAGGCAGGTGTTAAATACATTCTGATTTTGTTTGTTGTTTCAAAATGACTCCACAGGCAATCCACAGTCATATCTTGAAGTATCTTGTTACAGTATGTCTGCTGCTTACTGCAGCCTATAGTGAAAATGGCTGGACATTGGAAGGGTAATGTGGTGTATAACCCTTGAATCACATCTAATCACATTGGCTGCGTTTAGACGGGCAGCCAAATTCAGATTTTTTCTTCACTAATTGGTCTTTTGACCAATCAGATCAGCTCTGATGTGAAATGTGATTGGTCAAACAACCAGTTTGTGTAAAAGAGATCACAATTGGGCTGCCTGTGTAAACGCAGCCATTCTCGGCCAAAGGTAAGAATAGTTGCAAATGCAGTCACTTATTCTTTATCCCATGGCTTTAATGACACTAAAGGCTGTGTGAAGTCATGCACATTGGATTCCCAGCTGCCCATGGAGTAATGGAGATTTCCATTCTGTGTGTCATTTTAGTGAGAGAATACAAACCACAGCCAAGGAAGGCTAACTGCACAACTAAATGCTTAAACGTCAACAGGGACACAACTACTCCAATAGCACTCTTGGAAAATAGGACTCAAGTTGACAAAAGGCAAATGAAAATGTGTCCCCGACTGTTGTTCGGTATAAATCAGTAGCTATCCTATTACTGCCTAAATAGCTTTTGAAGACACGTCTCACCTCCAATAACTCTTTTCTCTGCCACGGTGCTGTGACAGGCAGAATTCATTTATATGTTTTGTCTGCTTGGGGTTTGGCCCTCTAATGGTTTTACCAGGGCTGGCCTGTTTTCTGCCTCTGACTAATTGTCTGTTTTTCAAGCAGGTTTGATGTCTGAGTCTGCGTGTAAGCTGAGTGTTGTTTTGTCCTGACTGTGTGTCCCCTATAGAGAGCAGTGTCCTGCAGAGACCAGTGTTCACCAAGCAGCCTGGCAGCATTGTGTTTCCTGTTGACTCCCAGGAAAACAACAGAGACGTGGTGTTCAGCTGTGAGGCCCAGGGAAGCCCATCTCCCCTTTATCGGTGAGTATACACTGAGTGTAAGAAACATTAGGAACACCTTCCAAATAATGAGTTGCACCCCCTTTTTGCCATCAGCCTTAATTTGAGAAGGCGTTCCACAGTGATGCTTGCCCATGTTGACTCCAATGCTTCCCACAGTTGAGTTAAGTTGGCTGGATTTCCTTTGGGTGGTGGACCATTCCTGATACACATGGGAAACTGTTCTTGAGTGTGAACAATACAGCAGCGTTGCAGTTCTTGACACTCAAACTGGTGCGCTTGGCACCTACTACCATACCCAGTTCAAATGCACTTAAATCTTTTTTCTTGCCCATTCGCACTCTAAATGGCATACAATCCATGTCTCAAGGCTTAAAAATCATTCTTTAACCTTTTTCCTCCCCTTCATCTACACTGATTGAAGAGCATTTAACAATTGACAATAAGGGATCATAGCTTTCACCTGGATTCAAATCAAAGGTTTTTGGTCACAGGCGCTGAATACAACAGGTGTAGACTTTACATTGAAATGCTTACTTACGAGCCCATTCCCAACAGTGCAGAGTTAAAAAGTGACAGCTATTTGATAAATAAAAACGGAAATAGTAACACAATAAAAACAATAATGAGGCTATATACAAGGAGTACCAGTATGTGCAGGGGTACGAGGTAGTTGAGGTGATTGAGGTAATATAGTATGTACGTGTGGGTAGGGGTAAAAGTGAGGCAATCAGGATATATAATAAACAGAATAGCAGCAGCGTATGTGAAGTGTGTGTGTGTGTGTGTGTGTGTGTGTGTGTGTGTGTGTGTGTGTGTGTGTGTGTGTGTGTGTGTGTGTGTGTGTGTGTGTGTGTGTGTGTGTGTGTGTGTGTGTGTGTGTGTGTGTGTGTGTATGTGTGTGTGTGTGTGTGTATGTGTGTGTATGTATGTGTGTATGTGTGTGTATGTATGTGTGTGTGTTGGAGTGTCAGTGTAGTATGTGTGAGTCTAGTGAGTGTGCATAGAGCCGGTGCAAGGGATTCAGTGCAAAACAATTAAGATAAATAGAGAGGGTCAATGTAAATTGTCTGGGTAGCCATTTGATTAACTGTTCAGCAATCTTGTGGCTTGTGTTTAGAATATTTTTACGTGCGTTTTGGTCACAGACTTGGCACTCTGTTACCGCCTGACGTGCGGTGGCAGAGAGAACAGTCTACGACTTGGGTGGCTGGAGTCTGACAATTTCTAGGGCATTCTTCAGACAACGCCTGGTATAGAGGTCCTGGAGATAAGGGAGTTTGGACCCAGTGATGTACTGGGTCATACGCACTATCCTCTGTAGCACCTTGCAGTCAGATGCCGAGCAGTTGCCATACCAAACGGTGATGCAACCAGTCAATATGCTCTCAATGGTACAGCTGTAGAACATTTTGAGGATCTGTGGGCCCATGACACATCTTTTCAGCCTAATGAGGAGGAAGAGGTGTTGTTGTGTCCTCTTCATGATTGTGTTTGTGTGTTTGGACCATGATAGGTCCTTAGAGTGCTGTGGACACCAAGGAACTTGAAGCTCTCGACCCACTCTACTTCAGCCACGTCGATGTGAATGGGGCATGTTCAGCCCTTCGTTTCCTGTAGTCCACAATAAGGTTCTTTGTCTTGCCCACGTTGAGGAAGAGGTTGTTGTCCTGGCACCACACTTCCATGTCTCTGGCCTACCACTGTCATGTCGTATGCAAATTTAATAAAGGTGTTGGAGTCGTGTGCGGCCACGCAATCATGGGGGAACAGGGAGCACAGGAGGGGACTGAGCACGCCCCCCTGAGGGGCCCCCCTGTTGAGGTTCAGTGTGGCGGAAGTGTTGTTGCCTACCCTCACCAGCTGGGGGCGGACCGTCAGGAAGTCCAGGATCCAGTTGCAGAGGGAGGTGTTGTCCCAGGGTCTTTGGCTCAGGGATAAGCTTGTAAGGCACTATGGTGTCGAACGCTGAGTTGTCGTAAATGAACAGCATTCTCACGTAGGTGTACCTTTTTTCCAGGTGGGAAAGGGCAGTGTGGAGTGCAATCTGTGGATCTGTTGCGGTATGCAAATTGTAGTGGGTCGAGGGTTTCGGGGATGATGGTGTTGATGTGAGCCATGACCAGCCTTTCAAAGCATTTCATGGCTTCAGGGGTGAATGCAACAGGACAGTAGTCATTTAGACAGGTTACCAGGTTATCTTGGAATTCTCAAGCACAGGGACAATGATGTTTTGCTTGAAACATTACAGTCCGGGTCAGAGAGCGATTGAAAATGTCCGTGAAGACAATTGCCAAATGGTTTGCACATGCTCTGAGTACGTGTCCTGGTAATCATACACACATCGGCTACGGAGAGCGTGATCATACAGACGTCCAGAAGAGCTGGTCCTCTCACGCATGGTTCAATGTTGCTTGCCTCGAAGCGACAATAGAAGGCATTTAGGTCACTTGGTAGGCTCACTTCACTGGGCAGCTCTCGTCTGGGTTTCCCTTTGTAATCCATGATAGTTTGCAAGCCCTGCCACATCCGACGAGCATCAGAGCCGCTGAAGTAGGATTAAATCTTAGTCCTGTATTGACGCTTTTCCTGTTTGATGGTGTAGTGGGATTTGTTATAAGCGTCCGGATTAATGTCCTGCTCCTTGAAAGTGGCAGCTTTAGCCTTTAGCTCAATGCGGATGTTGCCTGTCATCCATGGCTTCTGGTTGGGATATGTATACATGGTCCCTGTGGGGACAACGTCATTGATGCATTTATTAATGAATCCAGTAACTGATGTGCTAAACTCCTCAATGCCATCGGATGAATCCCGGAACATATTCCAGTCTGTGCTAGTGTTAGCAGTTGATGTTACTCTTCAATACCACAGACCCCAAAGCAAATCAAGGGGAGGAAATAGGTTTATTCTTATTCAAAGAGGACGAATCATGCGGGGACGTAGATGTTCATGCTCCCCTGTCCTCAGTGATTCTCTCCTGAGGTTCTCTCCTGTGGTTCTCTCCACCGAACAATGGGACAGGTTGTAGTTTTTTTACCCAGCCCTAGCCTGTGGTTGACCAATTATAATTCCTTACAATAAAACTGGGCCAATGGCCAAAAAACAAGTATTCAATTTCTGATTGGACCAATGATAGCTATAAGTTAAGGACTGACATTCCTAACAGATGTTGAACTGAAAAGCAACTATTTTAATTTAGAATTCCCTATTGACCGTTAGTACTCTTGATCTCTCATCCTCTGCATTGTGTATTCATCTTCAAAATATTCTTACACTAGCGAACAGTCTTGTAGGTTAGTATCCACTTCATTGTACCACTTCCGTATTGAGCGCGTCACTGGTACATCCTATTTGAGTTATTCGCTTGTAAGCAGGAATTAAGAGGATAGAGTTATGGTCCGAATGCCAAATGGGGGGCGGGGGAGAGCTTTTTATGCGTCTCTGTCTGTGGAATATCAGAGAAAAAGGATGTATTTACCCTGACTTATTTGATATTAATGGTTAACAATTAATATTTAACTAATATTAAGACATGTCTGTCCTGCTAGTATCTGTGTTTTTATGGTCTCCACTCTAGTTCTCTGCAGCTAATCTGGGCATAAGGTCACCAGAGATGGCTTAAGCTGACAAATGAGTTAAAGACTGCATTACATAGACAAGAATGCATTTTACTACGGACAGCTTAGGAGTTTATAACAATCTCTGGGTCTCAGAATCATCCTTGCAACTGGGAAACTAAGCCAAGGTGGGGTTAAGACAACAACCTCGTGCAGATAAGAACAGGATGTGGCTTATGATGCTCCTTAGTCTGCATGGGAGGGGTTGAACCAACCATGACTGAGCATTGTTAGTGTCAGATATATATAGTACTCCGCATTTGTGTCAAGGTTAGGTTTCTCGGTCTAACACTCAAGGGTGTGGGGTCAACCAGCCTTATTATTGCAATAATTAATCGATATTGAATAAAGATGATTGTTTGAAGAAATGGCAAAGTGAAATGAGAGAGAATGGATTTCAGATTTCCTGCAGTAAAATCACTGGCCACTGGGAGCGCCACCTCTGGAGGAGCATTTACTTGTTTGCTTATGGCCCTATACAGCTCGTTGAGTGAGGTCTTAGTGCCAGCATCGGTTTGTGGTGGTGAAGACAGCTATAAAAAAAATAGTAAATAGTGTGGTCTACAGCTTATCGTGTGGTATTCAAACTCAGGTAAGCAGAACCTTGAGACTTCCTTAATATTAGAGATTGCGCACCAGCTATAGTTAATAAAGAGACCCACACCACCAAATCAAATGTATTTATATAGCCCTTACATCAGATGATATCTCAAAGTGCTGTACTAAAACCCCAAACAGCAAGCAATGCAGGTGTAGAAGCACGGTGGCTAGGAAAAACTCCCTAGAAAGGCCAAAACCTAGGAAGAAACCTAGAGAGGAACCAGGCTATGAGGGGTAGTACTCTTCTGACTGTGTGGAGTGGAGATTATAACAGAACATGGCCAATATGTTCAAATGTTCATAAATGACCAGCATGGTCAAATAATAATAATCACAGTAGTTGTCGAGGGTGCAGCAAGTCAGCACCTCAGGAGTAAATGTCAGTTGGATTTTCATAGCCGATCATTAAGAGTATCTCTACCGCTCCTGCTGTCTAGAGAGTTGAAAACAGCAGGTTTGGGACGGGTAGCACTTCCGGTGAACAGGTCAGGGTTCCACAGGCAGTAGAAACTGGAAACTGGAGCAGCAGCACGGCCAGGTGGACTGGCGACAGCAAGGAGTCATCATGCCAGGTAGTCCTGAGGCATGGTCCTGGGGCTCAGGTCCTCTAAGAGAGAGAAAGAGAGAATTAGAGAGAGCATACTTAAATTCACACAGGACACGTACTCCAGATATAACAAACTGACCCTAGCCCCCCGACACAAACTACTGCAGCACAAATACTGGAGGCATCAGGAGACACTGTGGCCCCATCCGATGATGCCCCCGGACAGGGCCAAACAGACAGGATATAACCCCACCCAGGGATATCTTCAACCACCAACTTACCATCCTGAGGTAAGGCAGAGTATAGCCCACAAGGGGGGGGCAACCCAGACAGGAAGATCACGTCAGTGACTCAACCCACTCAAGTGACGCACCCCTCCTAGAGACGGCATGGAAGAGCACCAGTAAGCCAGTGACTCAGCCCCTGTAATAGGGTTGGAGGCAGAGAATCCCAGTGGAGAGAGGGGAATGGCCAGGCAGAGACAGCAAGGGCGGTTCGTTGCTCCAGAGCCTTTCCGTTCACCTTCACACTCCTGGGCCAGACTACACTCAATCATATGACCCACTGAACAAATGAGTCTTCAGTAAAGACATAAAGGTTGAGACAGAGTCTGCATCTCTCACATGGGTAGGCAGACCATTCCATAAAAATGGAGCTCTATAAGAGAAAGCCCTGCCTCCAGCTGTTTGCTTAGAAATTCTAGGGACAATTCGGAGGCCTGCGTCTTGTGACCGTAGCGTACGTATGTACAGCAGGACCAAATTGGAAAGATAGGCGCAAGCTCATGTAATGCTTTAAAACCTTGAAATCAGCCCTTGCCTTAACAGGAAGCCAGTGTAGGGAGGCTAGCACTGGAGTAATATGATCACATTTTTTGTTGCTAGTCAGGATTCTAGCAGCCGTATTTAGCACTAACTGAAATGTATTTAGTGCTTTATCTGGTTAGACGGAAAGTAGAGCATTGCAGTAGTCTAACCTAGAAGTAACAAAAGCATGGATTAACTTTTCTGCATCATTTACGTAGATGGAAAAAGCTGTCCTTGAAACAGTCTTGATATGTTCGTCAAAAGAGAGATCAGGGTCCAGAGTAACTCCGAGGTCCTTCACAGTTTTATTTGATACTGTACAACCATCAAGATTAATTGTCAGATTCAACAGAAGATCTCTTTGTTTCTTGGGACCTAGAACAAGCATCTCTGTTTTGTCCCAGTTTAAAAGTAGAAGGTTTGCAGCCATCCACTTCCTTATGTCTGAAACACAGGCTTCTAGCGAGGGCAATTTTGGAGCTTCACCATGTTTCATTGAAATGTACAGCTGTGTGTTATCTGCATAGCAGTGAAAGTTAACATTATGTTTTCGAATGACATCCCCAAGAGGTAAAATATATAGTGAAAACAATAGTGGTCCTAAAACAGAACCTTAAGGAACAGTTGATTTGTCAGAGGACAAACCATTCAGAGAAAAACTGACATTGTTCAGACAGATAAAATCTAATCCAGGCCAGAACTTGTCCGTGTGGAACCAATTTGGGTTTCCAATCTCTCCGAATTAGAGTGGTGATCGATGATATCAAAAGCAACACTAAGGTCTAGGAGCATGAGGACAGATGCTCAGATGCTAAAAGGTAATTTACCACCTTCATAAGTGCAGTCTCAGTGCTATGATGGGGTCTAAAACCAGACTGAAGCATTTCGTATATACATTGTTAGTCTTCATGAAGGCAGTGAGTTGCTGCGCAACAGCTTTTCTATTAGAGAGGAATGGAAAATTTGATATAGGCCTATAGGTTTTTAGATTTTCTAGGTCAAGGTTTGGCTTTTTCAAGAGAGGCTTTATTACTGCCCCACCACCCCTGATCTTACCGGACTATGACACTCTGTCCTGTCAATGCATAGAAAAACCAATTAGACCAACTAGAAGCATAGTATAGTTCTTAATGTTGATAAGGTGGTCTCGAACGGAGCTTGTCCAGTTTATTTTCCAGCGATTGCACATTCGACAATAGAACAGCGGGTAGAGGCCTCTATTGCGCCATCTTCGCCTTCTATTGAAATCTCATTGGAATTATGGATTCATTAAGGATAAAAACATTAATTCTACTCAAAATATAGTATGGAACATTATATTTCCTATTTTGGGAAATTCAAAGTGTGGATCTGGTTATGCGTTATATGGTTCACACGTATTGTGAAGACAGAGGCCCAAAGAGAGTGGTCGTATCTTAATACCCATACTACATACTTAAACTGCATAACTGCATACTATTTACTCATCGTCACATTCTATTTAGCCCGTACTGTTTAGTAAAAAGTATGCAGTATGTCACGGCCGCAACGCAGTAGTGTGAAGCAAGGCCGAGTGCAGGTGGATTTTTATAGGTCTACTCAGGCTGGTTATAGGCAGACTATCACATTCGACCTATACTGTAGTAGACCATATAGCCCATCAATCCTATTTAAAAAGCCCTGAAGACCGAAACAGATAATTTGGTTCCATTTTAACATAGTTAGTGAAACCAGTACTGTAACTCATATATAAATTAAAACAAATAGCCTAGTACACACACCAAAACTTTTCAAATGTTCAAATCAAAAGGTTATTGCGCAGAAAAACTGACAGTTTGGGTACATTGCAAATTTATAATAAACTAAAGCGCTGATCATTTGGGAACGAGATCAGAATGACTGCTAGGGCTTGATCCATACATTAAATAATTGAGTAGGTAGTCTAGCCTAAAACAATCCGCTCAAATCAAAAGGCCTGATTAACATGACATCAGTAACGCAGCCACATCCCGAGTACTGGTACCGACACAATCAGAAATCAAAATATGGTTTAGTATTTAGTTTAAAAGCTCTGATGAAGGCCAAGAGGACAAGAAACACTTTTCAGTGAGAAAACATGTTAAAAAAATATGTAAAAACTGTTTTCAAAGATTTAGCCAGCTATGCAATACTCATGATCATTGTAAGGAGAAAAAAAAAAAATACTTAAATCAAAACAAATCTGATTGTCACATACACGTGATTAGCAGATGTTATTGCAGGTGTAGCCAAATGCTTGTGCTCTAGCTCCGACAGTGCAGTAATATCTAACTAGTAATCTCGAACAAATTACACAATATACATAAATCTAAGTAGCAATGAATTAAGACTATATACATATATGGTCGAGCGATGTCAGAGCAGAAGAATAGTAGAATAGTATAGAATACAGTATATTCATATGAGATGAGTAATGACAGATATGTAAACATTATTAAGTGACTAAGATACCTTAGAATAGTAAAGAATACATATGAGATTAGTAATGCAAGATGTGTAAACATTATTAATAAGTGACTAAAATACTGTGGAATAGTATATAATACAGTTTATACATAGGAGAACGGTAATGCCAGATATGTAAACATTATTAGTGCCTAGTGTTCCATTCCTTAAAGTGGCCATTGAGAGTCTGATGGCCTTGAGATAGAAGCTGATTTTTAGTCTCTCGGTCCAAGCTTTGATGTATCTGTACTGACCTCACCTTCTGGATGATACCAGGGTGAACAGGCAGTGGCTCGGGTGGTTGATTTCCTTGATCTTTTTAACCTTCCTGTGACATTGGGTGCTGTAGGTATCCTGGAGCGCGGGTAGTTTGCCCCCGGTAATGCAGACCACAACACCCTCTGGAGAGCCTTGCAGGTGGTGCAGTTGCCGTTACCAAGCGGGGATACTGCCCGACAGGATGCTTTCAGTTGTGCATCTGTAAAAGTTTGAAGTTGGACAAGCAAATTTCTTTAGCCTCCTGAGGTTGAAGAGTCTTTTTTGCACCTTCTTCACCACACTTACAGTGACCTTGCGAAAGTATTCGGCCCCCTTGAACTTTGCGACCTTTTGCCACACTTCAGGCTTCAAACATAAAGATATAAAACTATTTTTTTGTGAAGAATCAACAAGTGGGACACAATCATGAAGTGGAACGACATTTATTGGATGTTTCAAACTTTAACAAATCAAAAACTGAAAAATTGGGCGTGCAAAATTATTCAGCCCCTTTACTTTCAGTGCAGAAAACTCTCCAGAAGTTCAGTGAGGATCTCTGAATGATCCAATGTTGACCTAAATGACTAATGATGATAAATACAATCCACCTGTGTGTAATCAAGTCTCCGTATAAATGCACCTGCACTGTGATAGTCTCAGAGGTCCGTTAAAAGCGCAGAGAGCATCATGAAGAACAAGGAACACACCAGGCAGGTCCGAGATACTGTTGTGAAGAAGTTTAAAGCCGGATTTGGATACAAAAAGATTTCCCCAGCTTTAAACATCCCAAGGAGCACTGTGCAAGCGATAATATTGAAATGGAAGGAGTATCAGACCACTACAAGTCTACCAAGACCTGGCCGTCCCTCTAAACTTTCAGCTCATACAAGGAGAAGACTGATCAGAGATGCAGCCAAGAGGCCCATGATCACTCTGGATGAACTGCAGAGATCTACAGCTGAGGTGGGAGACTCTGTCCATAGGACAACAATCAGTCGTATATTGCACAAATCTGGCCTTTATGGAAGAAAGCCATTTCTTAAAGATATCCATAAAAAGTGTTGTTTAAAGTTTGCCACAAGCCACCTGGGAGGCACACCAAACATGTGGAAGGTGCTCTGGTCAGATGAAACCAAAATTGAACTTTTTGGCAACAATGCAAAACGTTATGTTTGGCGTAAAAGCAACACAGCTCATCACCATGAACACACCATCCCCACTGTCAAACATGGTGGTGGCAGCATCATGGTTTGGGCCTGCTTTTCTTCAGCAGGGACAGGGAAGATGGTTAAAATTGATGGGAAGATGGATGGAGCCAAATACAGGACCATTCTGGAAGAATGGAGTCTGCAAAAGACCTGAGACTGGGATGGAGATTTGTCTTCCAACAAGACAATGATCCAAAACATAAAGCAAAATCTACAATGGAATGGTTCAAAAATAAACATATCCAGGTGTTAGAATGGCCGAGTCAAAGTCCAGACATGAATCCAATCGAGAATCTGTGGAAAGAACTGAAAACTGCTGTTCAAATGCTCTCCATCCAACCTCACTGAGCTCGAGCTGTTTTGCAAGGAGGAATGGGAAAAAATGTCAGTCTCTCGATGTGCAAAACTGATAGACATACCCCAAGCGACTTACAGCTGTAATCGCAGCAAAAGGTGGCGCTACAAAGTATTAACTTAAGGGGGCTGAATAATTTTGCACGCCCAATTTTTCAGTTTTTGATTTGTTAAGAAAAGTTTGAAATATCCAATAAAATGTCGTTCCACTTCATGATTGTGTCCCACTTGTTGTTGATTCTTCACAAAAAAATACAGTTTTATATCTTCATGTTTGAAGCCTGAAATGTGGCAAAAGGTCGCAAAGTTCAAGGGGGCCGAATACTTTCGCAAGGCACTGTATCTGTGTGTGTGGTCCATTTAAGTTTGTCGGTTCTCCACTGCAGTCCCGTCAATGTAGTTAGGGGTGTGCACCCTCTGCTGTTTCCTGAAGTCCACAATCATCTCCTATGTTTTGTTGACGTTGAGTGAGAGATGGTTTTCCAGGCACCACACTCCCAGAGCCTTCACCTCCTCTCTGTAGGCTGTCTCGTCATCATTGCTAATCATGCTTAGTACTATTGTGTCATCTGCAAATTGATGATTGAGTTGGAGGCGTGCTTGGCCATGCAGTCATGGGTGAACAGGGAGTATAGGATGGGGCTGAGCATGCACCCTTGTGTGGCCCCAGTGTTGAGGATCAGTGGAGTGGAGGTTATGTTTCCTACCTTCAACACCTGGGGGTGGCCCGTAAGGAATTCTAGGACCCAGTTGCACAGGATGGGTTCAGACCCAGGGCCTCAAGCCCAATGAGGAGCTTTTAGGGTACGATGGTGTTGAATGCTAAGCTATAGTCAATGAACAGCATTACATACATACTGTATTATTTTCACAGGCTACCCAGAACATATCCCAGTCCACGTGAACAAAACAATCCTGAAGCGTGGATTCCGATTGGTCTGACCTGCATTGAGTAGTTTTTAGCACGGGTACTTCTTGTTTGAGTTTCTGCCTATAGGATGGGAGGAGCAAGATGGAGTCGTGGTCAGATTTGCCGAAAGGAGGGCAGGGAAGGGCCTCGATATTGATATGTTGATAGAACTTTGGCAGCCTTGTCCTCAAATTTGCTTTGTTAACCTTTAGTGACGCCCAGCCAGTGAACGGGACCGTTATCATCATCTGACACTAATTAGCATAACACAATGGACATAAATCTTCCTAGACAATCTTCCTATTCATGAAAATTCCCCAAGGTGTCTACAACATTGTGACGTAGTTCTCCGCCTTTATGTTGAAGAATACCCATAAGTGGCTACATTGTGTAAGTGGTCACCTGATGGCTCAGTGATTCTCGCGTAAAATACAGGAGGTAGCCATTTTTCCAAATCGGTCCTACTGAAAAAACAATTGTCCCGGTGGATATATTATCGAATAGATATTTGAAAAACACCTTGACGATTGATTATAAACAACGTTTGCCATGTTTCTGCCGATATTATAGAGCCAACGACGGCATTGTCGTGACCTACATTTCCGGTCGATTTCTCAGCCAAACGTGAAGAACAAATGGAGCTATTTCGCCTACAAAAAGCATATATTTGGAAAAAAGGAACATTGGCTATCTAACTGAGAGTCTTGTGAGTGAAAACATTCGAAGCTCATCAAAGGTAAACGATTTAATTTGATTGCTTTTCTGATTTGTGACCAAGTTACCTGCTGCGAGTTGGACATAATGCTATGCTAGGCTATCAAACACAAATGCTTGTCTTGCTTTGGCTGTAAAGCATATTTTGAAAATCTGAGATGACAGGGTGATTAACAAAAGGCTAAGCAGTGTCTCAATATATTTCACTTGTGATTTTCATGAATAGGAATATTTTCTAGTAATATTTATGTCCGTTGCGTTATGCGAATTAGTGTCAGTCGATGATTACGCTCCCGGATCCGGGATGGGGTGTCACTAGAGGTTAAAATCTCCAGCTACAATAAATGCAGCCTCATGATATTTGGTTTCCAGTTTGCATGAAGTCCAGTGAAGCTCTGAGGGCCGTCGTGGTATCGGCTTGAGGGGGGATGTAAACGGCTGGGGCAATGCCGTAGAATTTTCTTGGGAGATAATATGGTCGGCATTTAATTGTGAGGTATTCTAGGTCAGTTGAACAAAAGGACTTCCTATATGTTCCAAGAATTACACCATGAGTCATTAAACATGAAATACACCCCCCGCCCTTCTGCTTCCCGGAGCGATATATATTCCTGTCTGCGAGATGTACTGACAATCCTGCTGGATTTACCAACTCCGACAGAGTATCTCGAGAGAGAGCCATGTTTCCATGAAACAGTTTGTTCCAGGCCCTGATGTCTCTCTGGAAAGAAATCCTTGCTCTAAGCTCATCAACTTTGTCATCCAAAGACTGAACATTAGCAAGTAATATACTCGGACCGGTGGTTGGTATGCGCGCCTCCTAAGTCTAGCCAATAGGCCTCCTCGATTGCCTCTCCTTCCGGCGATGTTTTGGGTCGGCCTCTGGAATACATTAAATTGCTCTGGGAAGAGTGAACAAAGGATCTCCTCCAGGGAAGTCATATTCCTAGTCGATGTGCTGGTAGTTCTGGTGAGTTACCGCAGCTATAATATCCAATTGTTCTTCCTGGCTGTATGTAATGACACAAAACATTTCCTGAGCTAATAATGTAAAAAAATAAAAAATAAAAAAAAGTACATAAAAAATAAATTCTGCAAAGTTTCCCAAGAGCTCGTCCCGATGCTCCCATCTCAGTCATCGCCTTGTTATCCTACATTTCCACACCACCGCAGAAGCTTCGGGCATCTTCCCAATTAAGTAGTGTATATTTGTTGTTGGCTACTTGAAGAAAACTAGGGCCTATCATTCTCAGCCCACCTCTTCCAATGCATTGTGGAAAAGTGTGCATCAAATTCTACTAGATCAGTGGTTCCTTCAAACATTCAACCTCCAGCTGTGTACCCCCTCTAGCAACAAGGTCAGCGCACTCAAACATTTTTTTTTCTCCCATCATTGTAAGTCTCCACACACACACTATACAATACATTTATTAAACGTAAGTATGAGTTGTCGTCACAACCCGGCTCGTGAGAAGTGACAAAGAACTCTTATAGGACGAGGGCACAAATAATAATATTATAATAAGCAATAATTTTGCTCTTTATTTTACCATCTTACATATAAAACCGTTCATTATTTGAAAATTGTGAATAACTAACCACAGGTTAATGAGAAGAGTGTGCTTGAAAGGATGCATGTAACTCTGCAATGTTGGCTTGTATTTTTTATATTTTTTATGTACCTTTATTTAACTAGGCAAGTCAGTTATGAACAGATTCTTATTTTCAATGACAGCCTAGGAACAGTGAGTTAACTGCCTGTTCAGGGGCAGAACGACAGATTTGTACCTTGTCAGCTCGGGGATTTGAACTTGCGGTTACTTCTTTCCGGTTACTAGCCCAACGCTCTAACCACTAGGCTACCTTTCCATTCCATATTGGGGAGAGTCTCAGTCTTAAATCATTTTCCACACAGTCTATGCCTGCATTTAGTTTCCATGCTAGTGGGGGCCGAGAATCACCTCTCACATATGTACGTGGTTGCAAAGGGTGTCAGTGTCTTAACAGTGTGATTTGCCAAGGCAGGATACTCGGAGCGCAGCCCAATTCAGAAATCTGGCAGTGGCTTCGTTCAGATATCGGTAAGTGGACTGGAGGCAGGGCATAAAAGGGATAACAAATCAAGTTGTTTGTGTCGTCCGTTTTGGGAAAGTACCTGCGTACTTGCACACCCAACTCATTGAGGTGCTTCGCTATATCACATTTGACATTGTCCGTAAGCTTGATTTCATTTTCAGACACAGAAGAGCTCCAACTTCTTAACTTCTTGCTCCTACCTGACACGCAGGCGTCCCATCTAGACAATCTGGAAATGCAAATGCGCTACGCTAAATGCTAATAGTACTAGTTAAAACTCAAACGTTCATTAAAATACACATGCAGGGTATTGAATTAAAGCTACACTCGTTGTGAATCCAGGCAACAAGTCAGATTTTTTAAATGCTTTTCGGCGAAAGCATGAGAAGCTATTATCTGATAGCTTGTAACACCCCAAAAGACCCGCAGGGGACGTAAACAAAATAATTAGCATAGTCGTCGCTACACAAACCGCACAAATAAAATATAAAACATTCATTACCTTTGACCATCTTCTTTGTTGGCACTCCTAGATGTCCCATAATCACTATTGGGTCTTTTTTTAATTAAATCGGTCCATATATAGCCTAGATATCGATCTATGAAGACTGTGTGATAAACGGAAAAAATAGCGTCTTATAACGTAACGTAATTTTTTAAAATTAAAAATTTCGACGATAAACTTTCACAAAACACTTCGAAATACTTTTGTAATGCAACTTTAGGTATTAGTAAACGTTAATAAGCGATCAAATTGATCACGAGGCGAAGTATATTCTTTAGCTGTCCGTCTGGAAATAATGTCGGGTAAATCTCAACCAAAATATCCGGTCAGAGACTTGAACAAATGGCTTGTCTCTTCTTTGTTTGACCAAGAAACAAAGCCTAGGCAAATGACAAGACTGTTGACATCGTGTGGAAGCTGTAGGTATTGCAACCTCAGCCCCATTTATTGTGGTTCGCCTTTATCAATGGGTTGAAGTGGCGGATGGATATATATTTCCATTTTCAGTGATCAGATTTTCCTGCGCTTTTCGATGAAACGCACGTTCTGTTATAGTCACAGCCGTGACTTAACCAGTTTTATAAACATCTGAGTGTTTTCTATCCACACATACTAATCATATGCATATACTATATTCCTGGCATGAGCAGCAGGGCACTGAAATGTTGCGCGATTTTTAACAGAATGTTCGAAAAAGTAGGGGGTAGGAGTAACAGGTTAATCATAGCCTCAATTTTGTCCCGCACATTGAATATAGTTGCGGAGAGTCCCTCTAATCCTAGATTCAGATAATTCAGGCGATTAAAAACATCACCCAGAAAGGCCAGTTGTGTGAGTAACTTGTCATCATGCAAGCAGTCAGACAAGTGAAATTGATGGTCAGTAAAGAAAACCTTAAGCTCGCCTCTCAATTTAAAAACATGTCAATACTTTCCCCTTGATAACCAGCACACTTCTGTATGTTGTAAAAGCGTTACATGGTCACTGCCCAGATCATTTGCAGTGCAGAAAATACACGAGTTCAGGGTCCTTGCTTTGTCAAAGTTAACCATTTTCACTGTAGTATCCAAAATGTATTTCAAGTTGTCAGGCATTCCCTTGGCAGCAAGAGCCTCTCGGTGGACGCTGCAGTGTGCCCAAGTGACATCGGGAGAAACTGCTTGCGCACACGTTACCACTCCACTATGTCTCTCTGTTATGGCTTTTACGCCATCAGTACAGATACCAACACATCTTGACCACCAAAGTCTGTTTGATGTCACAAAGCTGTCTGGTACTTCAAAAATATCCTCGCCTGTTGTTCTGGTTTCCAGTGGTTTGCACAAGAGGATGACTTCCTTAATTGACTCCCCATCTACTATAGGACATATACCAGGAGCTGTGCCAGGCCCGCCAAGTCTGTAACGCATATAATTCACTGGCTTGTATGTGTAACAGTGTAGCTTCCGTCCCTCACCTCGCCCCAACATGGGCTCGAACCAGGGACGCTCTGCATACATCGACAACAGCCACCCTCGTGGCACCGTTACCCATCACTACACAAAAGCCACGGCCCTTGCAGAGCAAGGCAAACAACTACTTCAAGGTCTCAGAGTGAGTGACATCACTGATTGAAACGCTATTAGTGCACACCCCACTAACTAGCTAGCCATTTCACACCGGTTACATATGCAAAGCAGTCATTGTTTCAAAACATATCCTTCCATGTCACTGATGCGTTGTGAAACAGTGTTTGATGAAGACATTGTCTGTATAGTTTTTTTGGCCTTTTACCCCAACATTGTCCCAGCCATATCCGCTGCAGCAGGAAGAATTAAGTCCTCCACAATAGCATGGGGCTTGCCTGTCCTAGCCACTCAGTAGCTCACCATATAAGATCCTTCTCGAACCTTATTATTAATGGTATCTGTTGCTTTTATACATGTCTGACTACACGAAAGTTGTCTTAATTAGCGTTCAAAAAACTCCTGTGGCTTATTTTTCAAATTGCCATGTTTTGTTTCTAAATCTCTGCTCAAGAGTGAAGGTTTCATTGAGTTAAGATTGTGTTATAAGTACTTTTGTACAATCTGGCTGAGAAAAGGCACTACTCCCAATATAAGTGAACCCCAAATCAATGTAGTTCTCATTTGTATTTTGTTCGGTGCTTTCCCGGGTAAGGTGGCAGTAGCTCTTCAGGTGCATCAGATTCACAAGTGTCAGTGTTCATCCTAGCTGGGATAACAACAAATGTAGAATTACTGATGCTAGCATTGGATGTGCTCGTGGAAGCAGAACAACTTGTGTCATCGACAGGTGCAGCTGTAATACTGCTGGTAGTAGCAGTACTACCAGTAGAGCTGGTATGTGTCTCTATGGCCTTATTTTTACCATTTATACATTTGAATGAGCAATGAGCAACGGAATGAGCAGCAGCTACGTTTGGCTACATACAGACCGCTTCCTGTATTTAACATTGTGTTGTTATTTCGCTGAACACTAGATGGTTTAGTATTATTTTTGGCAGTGAAATGGGGCTACTCAGGCAGAAAAAAATCTCATCCAAGTGTATAGCCCCATTGGAAAATATAAATGGACTGTTTGAAAATGTGAAGAAAAGAAAAATGTATAGCCCCTTTGGAGAAAAAAAGAAAAAATCTAATTTTTATTTGGCGTACCCTGATCGATGGCATTGCGCCACTTCCCGAAATCAACAAATAATGGGAAACAATGCAATCACGCATGACGCATTCTCATCATGTGAAAATAAATGTTAATAGTATGTGAAATTTTGAAACTCGAGTGGGGTTTAAATGCCAGGATGTTATTCTCATTTAGGATCTTCATCTAGTACAGGTATTCCCAAATTGGGGTACGCCTCATCCCTACTGTGTATCTAATTGGTCAGCTGTCGTCAAAGCCGAAATGAGGAAGACATCCAGGCATTTGAAGCATACTTGATTTTCCAAATGTCAAACACTATTAAACTATTTTTTTGTAGACCCAAACGGCATACCATTTAGGATGCAAGTGTGGATATTCACACATGGCCAGTGACTCTTTTCCTCTCTGCACGGTTCATTAGTCTATCGAAAATGTTGTGTGTTGTATCTCTGGCAACTACAAGGTTCAAATCAATCATGTTTGCTCAATGAAATTGCTGGGGTGAGATTTAGAAGGATTGGTACATTTAACACTTGGGATTGAGCCAGTTTAAAGGATGACCTAATCAGCTGTTTCCTGTCAAGGTCACTATACAGTCCTGTCAGAGCACAGAGCCTGGCCCTGGATGGGCTGCCTGCCTGCCTTCTAAGACGATCTTCCTGAGGGAAGCTGCAGACTAAATCATCTTCAAAGTTCATTAACTGCACATCACACAATCGTATACTGTGACAGGCTGACCTCAGAGGTTGGGCATTAAATGTGGCTCATCCTCTTATATGCTTTAAAACGGTCTGTCCCTACAAGCATAAAGCTTAAAACAGAGTATTTACTCTGGATAAAAGAGTCTTTGTTCTGTGGCACTGGGTCTATTTGGTTTTCCCAAAAATTAAAGCGCCAGGCGGAAGGATAAAGGAAAGGAACAGACCGTGTAACATTCTACAAACTCATAAGCCAGATGGCATGATATTATTGCACTGTATGGATGGCCTACTGGGACATGATTGCATAAAGCATGTGCTTAACAGAGCTGCTAAAACCAGTGTCCCCCTCTAGAATGATTAATAGTCTATTAGATTATTAGATTATCTGCAACATGTACTTGGTTTAATTTATTGCTCACTGTATAATAGCCATGATATTAGCCATCTCAATTCAATACAACAGTCATTGTCAGGTCAATATCTAGTGGCAAGACAATGGATTTTCATCTTAGTATATTGACCTAACTCACTTATTCCTTCCCTCAGAAAGCTCCTTGTTCAGCTTAATATACTCCGATGTTGGCCTAAAGGGAAGTGGCGTTTTTTGTTTTCTCAGTATTACCATATCAGTCAAAGCTCTGTCTTCTCTCATCCAGAACTTGCAGGAATGTGATATTCAATATTGGCTCTATTGAATCACTCTCTGTTGAAGAATAATAACAACTTTGAATAGGCAGACTGCTTTCATTTTTAATGGACTAACATTTTTTTCTAACACAGAAACAGCCTGGTATGCGAGCTGATGAGTACCACTTCTCTGAGATAACAGATCATGTTAGAGGCTTTTCTCATTTTATCAATTGCAGATTCTCTTTCTGAAAGCATGAGTAGTTAGAGTAGACTCACTACTGTGCAGTAAAATATTGCTGTTTTTGTTTTTCTTGCATTGGAAGTAAGCGAATGGCTTGAGTTGCCTTATGAGACGGTCGGTGAGGACCTTTACCATACTGTAGTGTAGAGTAATGAGGCACTGGAGACCAGACTTGTGTACGTTGTGTAAGGCTGGTTTGGAGTAGGCATGGTGATGTATCACTGAACTATTATATATCTACAGTGTCTACAGTACCAGCTTGTAAAGTAGTTAAAGAGGTTGTTTGTACATGGTGCTACCCCCATAAGCACTATGTATTTAAAGGCATATTGTATTCTGTGAGAACAAAGCCACCGTGAACTGTTTGTAATCATATATTTTTAGTTTGAACTACATGTTCCCTTTTGCTTAAGGAATGATATTTAGCCTCTTTATTCCAGTCATAATTGCCATAGCACAAGAACACCGTGTATGGATCTGAGTTATTCTTCCCTCTCTATAATGAAGCCCTGAGAGAGATAACCCTCAGGCCCAGTTTCTATTCAAATGCTTGATATGGTTGGTAGTTGTCTAAATGGTAGATGAAAGAGAACAAAGATTGAATGTATTTTGCTTTTGATCTGTCATTAACCTTTTACATTTGTCCCTTTATTATTATGCCTTCTCTAAGGTGAATCGTACAATAAAACACCTTAAATCTAGTCAAGCAGAGCTACACCAACCTGATAAGGATAATCTCACGAATGCTTTGACAAAGTCACTATTTGTTGAGCTGTTTAGAATCCATAAAGCCAATCAATTATCATCTTTACTCCAAATAAATAATCAGCAATTAATTGCTCTGGACCCTAATCATGGTCTGCATCGTCCATATCCCAATAAAGTGCTTAATACCTATCATAGTTTGTACGGTTGAATATTTTCCTGATATTTTACAAATGTCCCTTCCCGAGAATAAATAACTTCTCCCGGGTAACCCGCTATTTCCCGCCAAAACCTTGAATTGTCATTCAAAAGCATTATAAAGTATATAAATAGGTCTTTGTCTGGATTAGATTAGAGTTTTGATCAAAAATTCAAGCCTGATGCTACTTGAGTCTGATGAGGCATACATTAAATACATTTTATGAGCCTTAAAGACATTTCCTGAACCCAAGCCCAAAAAAGTCCAAATGATTGTGCCTTTATCCAATACATTTTATAGGCAACTCAACATTACATACGACAAAAAAAAACACAATCCCATAGATGTAGCTAGCTATGTGCTCTCTTGGGTAAATAAATGAAACTAGCTACAGTAGGATAATCTTTGAGTGTAAACTTAATTACACTATTATATGGATTGGATTTATGAACATCGTTCAAATCATGATAAAGAAGTGAGACCATGCAGCACATGCAGCCTACAAAGTTACAAGTATAGCCTAGCGAATTAGATTAATGTTGAAATATAATAGGGCCTATTTGTATAATTAGTAGGTGGGACGCATATATACATTTCATAATGTTTCCCCTAATTTTATTAGCCTACCTCAACTTTCTCTATTGTTTGGTCATGCCTTCCTCTCGTTCAAGAGTTAAACGAAATACGTTTTGTTGTCCTTATCTTCATCATGCTAATGACATCCTTGAATAATATAGGACTAGAATTAAATGCAGAAGGCTTTCACTCCTCTGCACAGAGATTGAATGGTTATGAATCTGAATAAATAACTCAAAACAAGAGCTTGAATCACTCTTCGAATAGTCTATTGGTATAAGAAATGCCCAAAACATTATGTCCAGCAAGCTGTTCTAGTCTAGCTTTTCCTACATGGGACGCCAAGAGCTAAGGAGGCTAGCAGAGCACAGGTGCGTACATATTGCACAAGAGACAGAGGCTATAAGCCATCATTAATTAGCTAAATATAAGTTGTTACGAATCCCTTTTGGCCCGACAGTCTAGGGGGGGGGTGGTAACAGACCAGTAAGAAAAGGGGCTGAGCTGGACCCAAGGAAAGAAATAAGTATCCAAAAACATACCTAAACTAGCCTACTTCACCAACAGCTAACTAACCAAAAATACAGGGGGTGGTCCGCCCAGTTCTAACTAGTGTTTTTATACAAAGTATTCGTACGGGTAATGTATGCTCATGGGCAACTTATCTTGGTACCCCCTTTTCCCACCATCAAACAAACACCATAACAAAACCCAATACTCACAGGTGGGGACAAAGTGACATGTAGTTGCAAAAACCAAACAAGAGATCTACAGACAGATGGCATTGACAGAGAGATTGCTCTCTAGAGCAAACAACAGACAGGGTTTTTAAACCAAGGGAAAGGGAATGTGATGGGGTAATGGAAACAGAGGAGGTGTGTCTTCTAATTATCGACTGATTGATGACTGATTGGGGAATGATGAATGCCACCTGTGAGGGGAGAAGGAGAGAAAAGAAATACACACACAGGATACACACACAGGATACCTGTATCCGTAAAACAAAGTCTAATACTGCATTGAATATATTACCTGAAAGAGGTAGACTAATACATCTATATAGGGCTTTATATCAATCTAGAACAGGGTTATCAATTGGAATTGAGTTGATGGAGAGAGAAAAAGACGTGCTGGTTTAAAGCAACGATATTTCAGTCATAGGCTGTTTTAAAACTCTGGAGCTGCAATAAAAAAAAAATCTTTACAATTAAAAATAAAAGCCAGATGGAGATGGGTAAATTTGGTCTTTATATTACTGTAGCTATGCTGCAGCAAATTTAGGCCTATCTGTCACAAGAAAAATGATGATGATGATGATGATGATGATGATGATGAGATGATACTGTAGGTCTACATAGATTGTGAACTGCGCTCCATACTGAGATAGGCTGTCTGTCCCCACCCTGCAGAGGCCGTAGAGAAGCCAGATTTAGACACTGCACATTATTTCACAGTTCCATTTCACGCCATGCTGTTCATATAAATAATGTATTATAATTTACCGGTTTCTCTGAGTTATTTATCCCTGGAAAAGGGAGTGGTTTTGGGTGGTAAATCCAGGTAAATCTCAGTAACCGGGTTCCCTCCATTCAACCCTAATGCTTACTCATCTGTGAAATTTAGTTTGGTATCGTAACCACCTTTCTGCTCTATGTGGAGGGATTGAGGAATCTGCTGCCTTCATAGGTGAATTATATCATTCACTGATCACCTCTAACACCAATTATAATCTCATAGCCTGGTGTAGAATGCAAAAGTGCAGAATGCAGTGTGCTAGCCATTATTTCTATTTGTTGCAGCGTAATGATTAATCTGCATATTTATGCTGTTTGACTTGGTGTCTAGCAAGATGGATGGCCACAGAGGCTGTGTATTCTTGGTGAGTGAGGTATTTTCTGCTCTGTGCTGTGTCGGCCGTCAGTGTAGTTCACTACTTAGATTAACGCTATACTGTGGGGCATGGTTTGAGGGCTCTCTTGATCCTTTACTACTCAAATTAAGGTAAAATCAGCATTTGCCTTCTTTGAGGTTTTTGTCAGAATCTCATATTTCCATAAAGGTACAGTACATGATCTACAATAGATTGAAGTTAATAGTGGATCTGGATCTGACTGCTTTTCATTTTGTTTTTAGGTGGAAACTGAATGGCACCGCGATCACTCCCAAATCAGGCTCACACTATAGCCTGTCTGGAGGCAACCTCCGAATCAGCCATTTAAACAAAGACCAAGATGCTGGAACATATCAGTGCCTCGCCTCCAACTCTTTTGGGACCATCGTGAGCCGAGAGGCCAGTCTAACCTTTGCATGTAAGTCACTAACTAATATTTTATTCCCTCTCTGATCATACTGTACTAGCCAGCAGTGTGAAGGCATGTGACAGAAAATATATGTCAGTGGGACTTGTCATAGTGTCTTGTGTCCCGTCTGATAAAGCAATCAACATGGAAGCGTCTCCTTGGGGAGCAGCATTTGCTAGTGCTGTGACTCAACACTCAGGATCTTAATCCTGATAGAGCTAATACATGAAACTACAACTCCAACGCATAAAAATACCTCTTCATCACTTTCCTCAAGCTTCAACTCAAAATAAATAACAATAAATGCCTACACTACCACATACTGTCTTGATAATACAGGACATACTTTCAAAGATGTTCAGTTAAAGTATATTGAGCAAATGTAATGTCATAGTGAGTACAAAAACCGAACAGAAATCATCTTCTCTCAGCATGTGAAAGTAATGGGAATAGAAGAATAAGATAAAGATAAGATAAAGCAGTATATATTTATATTATTATTTTTCTTGGACATTATAACTGACATACCTGAGTAGAAGAGGATAAATGGTCCCATGTGGCTGTTGGTAGAGCATGGAACTTGCACCACTAAGGGTTGTGGGTTTGATTCCCATGTGGGACTAGTACGAACATGTATGCACTCACTACAGCAAGTCACTCTGGATGCAAATGTCTGCTAAATGACTCAAATGTGAATAAAGATAGCAGAATTTCTGCACATAACTGACAGACTAAGGTCTCAATTTAACTGTTTTCCTTTTGAGTAAGAGGAAGTCAATACTCCTTGCTGCTTCTCCAGTTATTGGACATCCTAAAATGACGACATGGACAGTGAAGTGAATGATGGCTTCTTCAGATTCAGTTCTGATGCCCCACAGTGGGAACAAGGCCGCCCCATCCCTCACAGGCCATTTATTTTGTCCCCCTGGCCGGGCCCAGTCTCACTCCGGAGCAAGAGTAATCCGATTCTGTAGGGATCTCCACTGTCACTATAAGGCGAAACAGTGACAGTTCCATCAATTGTCCGGGCCTGACCTTAAAGTCTTGGGATGTTGTCACATAGTAAGGACCTGCATCTGTGACTGTCATCTGTCTTCTTTATTACTCTTGGTATAGATTAAATAACTCCACATGATGATTGAATGGTGCGGGTTCAAGACAATACTTTAAAGGGCAGTTGATATTATTAGAGAGTGGATCTTTCAATCTGTTAGAATATGTGGTTCATGTCAACATTGAAAGATTTGATTGTAAAATTAGAGCAGAAAGCATTGATACATTAAATTAATTCCATTGGAGAAGAGGACATTTAATACACTGTTTATTGATCTCATAAATACTTTAGATATGAGTGATTATTGATGGATTTGGCCCTGTTATGCCTGCAGGACAAATATACTATACATCATATTAATAATCCATGAGTTCATTTCTTACCTGTTTCCATGTTGTCTGTTCTTGACCTTGAAAATGGTTTTATGTTGATTCAGATTCAATCTTTGAATGGTATTTCACAGTGAAATTTGAACCATCTTTTCACTGTAACATGCATACAATATTTAATGCTCTTAAGTGGTGCAGCCCAGTTCAGCTCAATCAATAATACATTCTGTCAGCTCTTAAAATAATGCTCTTAAAATACATTCGATGGCAGTATGCATCAATCAATACCATCTTCTTCCAGAGAAGCGTAATGAAAGTTGGCTATTTATGTGTTTGAAAATGTTCTCTGTGATGAATTTGCTGGAGCTTGACCTTGTAGAGTTGAGATAATACACTGAACAAAAATATAAACACAACATGCAACAATTTCAAAGATTTTACTGAGTTACAGTTCATATCAGGAAATCAGTCAATTTAAATGAATTCATTAGGCCCTAATCTATGGATTTCACTTCACTGGCAATACAGATATGCATCTATTGGCCACAGATACCTTTAAAAAAGCTAGGCGCATGGATCAGAAATCATGTGGTGTGACCACCATTTGCCTCATGCAGCGCAGCAGATCTCCTTCTCATAAAGTTGATCAGGTTGTTGATTGTGGCGTGTGGAATGTTGTTTTACATTTACATTTAAGTCATTTAGCAGACGCTCTTATCCAGAGCGACTTATCCTCTTCAATGGCTGGGGGAAGTTGCTGGATATTGGCGTGTACTGGAACACGCTGTTGTACACATTGATCCAGAGCATCCCTAACATGCTCAATGGGTGACATGTCCGGTGAGTATGCAGGCCATGGAAGGACTGGGACATTTTCAGCTTCCAGGAATTGTGTACAAATCCTTTCGACATGGGGCCGTGCATTGTCATGCTGAAACATTAGGCGAGTGTGCCGATGAATGGCACAACGAATAGCCTCGCGATCTCATCACAGTATCTCTGTGCATTCAAAATGCCATCGATAAAATGCAATTGTTTTCGTAGTCCGTAGCTTATGCCTGCTCTGTTCACAATGTTGGCATCAGCAAAACGCTCGCCCATGTGACACCATACATGCTGTCTGCCATCTGCCCGGTACAGATGAAACCGGGATTCATCTGTGAAGAGAAGATTTCTCCAGTGTGCCAGTGTCCATCAAAGGTGAGCATTTGCCCACAGAAGTTGTTTATGACGCCGAACTGCAGTCAGGTCAAGACCCTGGTGGGGACGACGAGCACAGAGATGAACTTCCCTGAGACGGTTTCTAACAGTTTGTGCATAAATTCTTAGTTTGTACCAATAGTTTCATCAGCTGTCTGGGTGGCTGGTCTCAGATGATCCCACAGGTGAAAAAGTCGGACGTGAACATCCTGGGATGGAGTGGTTACACATGGCCTGCGGTTGTGAGGCCGGGTTGGACGTACTGCCAAATTCTCTCAACAATGTTGGTGAAGGCTTATGGTAGAGAAATGAACTGCACATTTTAGTGTAATTTTATATTAACAAGGTGCACCTGTGTAAGGATAATGCTGTTTCATCAGCTTCTTGATATGCCACACCTGTCAGGTGGATGGATTATCTAGGAAAAGGAGAAATGCTTGCACAACATTTGATAGAAATACGTTTTTTGTGCGTACATGGAACATTTCTGGGATCCTTTATTTCAGCTCATGAACATGGGTCCAACTCTTTACATGTTGCGATTATATTTTTGTTCAGTTTAAAAAGGATTAAAAAACAGTGAACATCAAATGGTCCCAAAGTACTTTAAGGAGATATGATTTTCTCTGCCTTTCCTCTTGAATTGGCTTGCTTTAATTGCATAGATACCGAAAGCCTTTTCAGTAAGATCCGTAGGAAATAGATAATTTTCATAATGGACGCGCTGATGGTGTCTGAAGAACAAGCTCTGCCTCCTATTTCAGTAATTGGGTTCTGGGTATAGAAAGTATTTTTTTATTGAAATAGGCATTGATAGTAAAACTCATGCATAGTGTCTTAATCATGTTTCTTGTGTACTGTGATTTATTTTTGCAATACTTTGTTGGTGTTGTGATACATTTCCTTGGGTTTATCAAGGTCTCAATGGCTAAAAGTACAAATATTTTAAGAATGTCAAGAATCAATAGATAAGAAGAAGAAGGTTTTCTACATTATTTATAAATGAATAGCAATCTCTCAAACTCTGTACTGTATATCATGTCCATGTCACCCGGGCCCTTTCAACACTGTGGATAGTTATTCTCCCTCTAGGACTGCTTTTCCATTTGGTACAACAACTCTCATGTTTATTTCATTCTGTCTCAATATTCATGGGATTTGTCATTTATTCCTCACAACCTCTCACTCTCAGGATAGACTTGTCCTGGTTGATGTAATGTTCAATCTGTTTGCTCTGTGGATACAAATCCTCTGACGTTGGAACTGTTGCTCACTTTAGTTTATACTGATGGCTAGTTTTCCATCTGCTCATTTCCCTGTCTATGAACTTGAAGTGACAGTGGGGACAGGGAAAGAGCTGTCAGAAATAAATGGAATATCTTTTACGGCGGGCTGCCTACGGATCAACCCCCCCCAAAAAAATAATAATAATAAAATAATAATAATTTTAGGAACTCAGTCGGGGTCTCAACTTACTGTTGAGATTTAGAAGAATACAGAAGATGCAATTTTGACATTTGGTTGTGCATCAGCAGTTTTCTCTCAATTGTTATGTCAGTCACTGAGAGTCACTCAATTAGCCTATGTCAACTACCATTTTTTAGATTGGTAAGTTAGTCTAGCCAGCTATCTAAACTTGTAGTAGTCATGGTCGAATTACCAAATGGGTAGTACACCATTGATGTTATTAGTGACTCTCACTCAAATATCAAATTAAAAACTGCAAACATTTCTCTCCACCCTATGGCAAAATGAATAGAATTGTAGGAAATCAGCTGTAAAACTGCACATTTTTCTCTCCGCCCCATGACAAAATTTGTAGAATTGTAAAATTGCAACATTTTCTCTACACCCCCATGGCAAAAGACATCATTTGTTTTCACTTAGGTCCCCCAAAAGGCTAAGCTAGGCTCTGACTGCATGTGTGAGCATGAATTTGGGTAAGCAGACCCGCGAGCCCGTCATGATGAGTTCAGATTTTTTGTTGCCCCCACCGACATCAAAGTTGCCCATCCCTGTGTTATATCATCTGCGTCTGCTTACATGTAAGAGATTTGGCGGTCATGCTTAGATACAGTGGTGGAAAAAGTACCCAACTGTCATAGGTTCCTGTCCTGCGAAGTATTCAAAATGTAACGAGTACCTTGTGGAAAAAATCCTATACAATATTTTCTTTAGGAATGTAGTGAATTTAAAGTACAATTAGTCCAAAATATAAATAGTTAAGTCAAGTACAGATACCCCAAAAAATGACGTAAGTAGTACTTTAAAGTATTTTTACTCTAGTACTTTACACCACTGCTTAGATATCCTTTTTTCTCTAGTAATGCCCCATGTGTATTGTTTACTGCACTTTTGGAGCTAGGAACATAAGCATTTCACAACACCTGTGATAAGATCTGCAAAATATGTGTACGCAACCAATAACATTTGATTTGATTTGAATTACAACCAACCAACACCCAGCTTTTGAATTTCAATATGGACAACAATCGGCACTCTGAATAGGTATATGTACATATTCTTCAGTTGGTGAAAGTTTTGTTCCTCTAGATATTTTCCAGGATTGTCAATGTTACCCCCCTGAGTAGCAGTGCTCCAAATAATCTGACGTTACCCTTCCTCCCATGAACTTGTGATGGATGGTGGTGCTGCCAGTGAGGAGTTGGCCCTGTCTGCTGCCTGACGCATGGCTAACTGATGGATTAGAGGGCCGCTCTCTCACTCAATACCGTCTTCCCTTGATTATTATTTCTATTGATTCTTTATCAGTGATTATGTAGAAGATGCACACCCATAATTCATATGGATGAATAGCTTGTATATACAATGTTTCTGAGTCACAGAGGTGCCACCTCAAAGGTCATGATTTTAATGTGATACATTGTTCTACAGTGTATTATTGTTTGACTACAGAGTTAGACCAAAGATTTACCAATAATAAGCTATGGGATGTATTTGTTGTAAATGAATATGGAAATGTGGGTCCAGATTAAAACTATGTTAGTGCAGACATTTTTATACATACTGTATACATTTTGCCACAATACAGTCCTCAGTCGTTTTTAGTTTGTACTCAAAGAGTACAGCTGTATTGCTCTCACAGAGCATGTGCAATTATGCAGACAGATGTGCTGTTTTTTAACTTCCGTTTTTTCATCTTTTATACGAGCCCCCCGCATCCAGAGATTTGAGAATCCTACTAGAGTTGCTAAACATGGTGTAAAATTCCCGTAACTCCTGAAGGATTTACATGAATCCCTCGTTTAAATGCAAATATTTCCTGAACACTACTCTCCAGCTGTTGTGATAATGTGAATAGAGGGAGTACGGTAAACTGAGTTAATTAAGTGTAAATAGCTACCAGCTATATTCTGGCTTTAGAACTTTTTTACCTGCATAGACTGTATGCAATTGCATCCGATGTCATGTGCTTGTCTCCCCTTTGTGGCTTTAAATGGTTCTTCTATGATAAGAACAAAATTAAAGTAAATTACTTTCATTACTGTACATTTGAACTTACGCTTTTTAAACCTACGTTATGATGTAATGTCAGCCACAGTTAACCCCAGTTACAGTAAGTTAAGCGTGAAAAGATGAATCTATCTTTCAAGCGAAATTAACTCCCCTGTGAAATGAAATGCTTACTTGAGGGTTTTGTGTATGTGTGCCATTGGGGGTGAATATGCAAGACAAAATATTTAGGTGCCTTTGAATGGGTATGGTAGTAGCTGCCAGGTGCACCGGTTTGAGTGTGTCAAGTACTGCAACACTGCTAGGTTTTTCACGCTCAACAGTTTCCTGTGTATCAAGAATGGTCCACCACCCAAAGGATATCCAGCCAACTTGACACAACTGTGGAAAGCATTGGAGTAAACATGGGCCAGCATCCCTGTGGAATGATTTTGACACCTTGTAGAGTGCATGCCCCGACGAATTGAGGCTGTTCTGGGGGCAAAAGGGTTGCAACTCAACATTGGGAAGGGGGTTCCGAATGTTTTGTACACTCAGTGTATATTACTTTACCTTAATTTCTCAATAAATCTTAGGAAGAGTAGTTCAATACCAACATTTACAAGGCCTGCCTCTTTTCTTGCGACTGAGATGAGAATTATTAGGCATATCTCTTGAAGGCTGACTGCATGCTTTCATGCTTTCTTTTGAACAAAAAGTGCCCATGTGCACAGATGTGTGCTCAGAGGAGCATGCATTTGGTCAAGTCTCCAGCACTGTCCCCTCTGACCTTACAGGCTCTTCTTGAGGCATTGGCTGTATCATTCCTTAATAAGTATTTTGGCTGGGATCTTCAGGACCTTTTTGCAACAATGGTTTGTTTGCTCTGCTTCTGATTTTAGGACGGGAGGGGGCACAGTTTGATTTTAGCGCTATCATTATCTCTCTCTCTATGTGTGTGTGTGTGTTTGGGGGGGGCTGCGCGCACATGGGTGTGTGCATGTGTATTTTATCGGGATGATCAAACATAGCCTCCTGCACTGGCAGTGAAGTGGCCCCAGTACCGCTTCGTGTTACTACAACGGCTTTTATCCTAAATAATGCCCAAAAATATACTTTGTAAAATTTACTCAGCACCTTAGATGTCCAATGCTTTTGTCCACTTTGTTCCTTCAGGCTCTCTATTTCCTAGGCTCTCTGGGGCTTTTATCTAGCACCCCATCCTGTGTTGAGATGAAAGAGGGTGGCAGTGTCACTCCAAACCTTTTGTTACCAATCCCCTGGTTCCCAAATTGGACCACTATAGACAAAGAATTACCTCCATGGGCCCACATGTACGGGACATCTGCAAGCCATTCATTAAAACTGTGTTTTGATAGAGAAAAGTCAAGGAGTCTAGACTTACCAAATGAGGAGTTCACTTGCAGACAATAAGCCCAAACAGTCAGTCAGAGATTCATGTTTTATATCATATTCTCTTTTACCTGTAAAACTGTCTAGAATATCATTGTGAAATTTGAACTGCCATAGCACATGAAACCAATTTGGATGTAGACAAATGTGTTCAGAATACTATTCAACATCAATTATTCACAAATGGAATTAACTTTCTACTTATTTCTATCAGTCTGCGGTTCAATGGTATCAGAAAATCATCTCTCTTTTTTTAGAGATCAGTTAAATTGCTGAGGTAGATGCATAAAGCTAATTGACTCTTAATTGCCAAATCTCACATTCATCTGTGAGAAATTGCAAAGAATTGCTTTTCTTAATAGAGCTTAAGAGTCTCAAATAGCTATTAGCAAAAGTGTGTTCCTGGGTTAAGAGGAGATTTATGTTTGAAGAAATAATTAAAGCCTGCCTCCTAATCGACTTGTCCCATAACCAGTATGACATATATTAGCTGACCTTATAGTCCTCTTAATAAATCAGTGAGCCCAGTAATTTTACATTTAAATCTGCTCCTGGAGCAGAACTAACAGCAATCTAGTTTGAAAGCAGGTTTGGTTGGTTGCTGAGAGAGATGCTCAGGACTTTCCATCAAGTCGCCCTGGAAAGAGAGAGCTTTCATTCCAGCATTGATGCTCGAGGTGACATGACAATATGGAGCATATTACAGAGGTTAATTAAGGTTAATTAATCCAATTGGAACAATATGTGCTCTTAAATCTGCACCCGTTATCAAATAAATGTCTCTTTGTTCCCAGTGGTAGAAAGATACAGTATGAATGTATTTTGTGTCACCAGCTGTCTTTCTAAATTTGGCCATTTTTATGTAGACAGGCTTCATTTTAGCCACTTGCAGTAAGTTACCACACTGCAAAAAAAATGAAAATCTTACCTACTGTAGACTTCACCTAGATTTCTGTTTATCTTGTATTGAGATAATTCAGTCAAAATTACTTGTTTTTTGTTGATTTAGCTTACCCTGAAAATGCCTTTGTCTTGTATTAAGATATTCTGACTTGTATCAAGCCTTTTTGTAGGTTAAAATAAGCTAAATTATCTGCCAGTGCACTGAGATAATTTGCCTTGATAAGACTCCAGATCATTTAGCTTATTTTAACCTACAGTAATAAAAGGCTTGAAACAAATCAGAATATCTTAATCCAAGACAAATGATCTTGATGCAGTTTCTGGGTAAACTAAATCAACTCAAAACAAGTAAATGCATTTTCTGGGTTAGGTAAATCAACTCAAACAAGTCATTTCAACTTAATTTTATCAATACTGTGTCATCACATATAAACAAAATGCAACATTCAGTACACTACAATAACAACAACAAATATTACCAAGATATTTTATCTTGTATTGAGGTAATTAACTCAAAAGTTACTTGTCCACAAGCTCGCTGTTGCTGTTTTGTCTTTGTGAGATATCTACAGTACCTGTCTGTGCAGCTTTTATTTCTCCAAACTAATGTATCTGTTTTGTGGAGCTGCTCCTTTCATGTCTGTGGTAGCTGTGGCATTATTCCAAATTGAATCACTGCTTACAACCTCTTGAAAGGCATTGAGAAGTTCCTATTGCAATGTATTTATCCAGCTCCCACCCGAGACTCCTCTACACACTCATCCATGAAGACTGTTCTGTGCTCCCCGAATTACCTTTACACAGATCTGCTGGGCAACAATAGCAGGGAGAATTGCAGGAAGCTGTTGTGACCTGTTATTGTTTTCCATCAATTGTCAAGCATAAATTAGTTTCAATAAAAAGGTAATTTTAGTTTCTAAGCCATTTTGAAATTGCTTTGTAATGTTTGCGGTAGTAAGAGTGATGAAAAAACCCACAATGGCAACCTGATAACCACTGGAGCCATTAAAATCCTTCATGTGTGACTTGGGCTAAGAAAAATACTTTCTGCCTACTGGAGCCCCATATTGATTTGGGCCTTATTGGTTTTATCCACAACACTTTGGGTCCAATATCGACTTTTTAATGTTTGGGGACTATGAGTTCATAATTTCAGATGTAAAATTACATGATCACAGTTATTTTGCCGTCTGCCTCAGCTGTGATATTTTTCCGTCTGGCTCAGCCGTGCTACAATGATCTAATCTAGTGGTGATAACATTCTCATGTGGTAGTGATTCCTACATGGTTGCACAGTGTTGTATATACTGTTTGATACCCTTTCGTCTTATTTCTCGTCTGTTTTTCTAGTATTACATTATAATTGATTATTGCATTGTTGGGTTTTGAGTTTGCAAGAAAGGCATTTCACTGTACTTGTGCATGTGAAATTAAAACTTGAAACTATTAAATATCTAATATGTAGTACAAGAATTACTTTTACTGCATGAAGCAGTAATAATCATCTTCAACGTAAAAGCTTTCACAGCACTGAAATGTTTCAATCTGTTCAGCTTTGCCCTAGACAAATGCATTTTACTGCAATGGGTGGCTTCATAGATAGATTATTCTTTGTGTTTGAGGATTTTCTGATGAAATCAAACTTGGTTTCAGCCCAATGACACTCCTTTCTTTCTCCCTCAATTGTATTGATTAATGGAGTCATTAAAATGATGGGTTTTGATAAGATGTTATTCCTTAATCGTGTGAATTTAGAATGCTTACTGTGTGCAGTGTTCATAATGTTTGGAAGATAGACATGTTGGCTTCCATCTTTAGACAAATGGTAGTTTTCATCAGCTTTCTGTTCACTTGGCATTATTGGTGACAATATTCTCACATTGAGACTTGGGATCCCTCAGTAAACAGCAGTGGTGTAAATTACTTAAGTAAAAATACTTTAAAGTACTACTCCTTAAGTCGTTTTTGGGTGGTATCTGTACTTAACATTTATTTTTTATTTTTGACAACTTCTAATTTTAGTCCACTACATTCCTAAAGAACGCATGTACTTTTTACTCACATACATTTTCCCTGACACCAAAAAGTACTTGTTACATCCTCCTCATGCAGAACAGAATTTTAGTCCAATTCACGCACCTATCAATTTAACCAGTTGTCCTCCCTACTGTCTCTGATCTGGCAGACTCACTAAAAATAATACTGACTTTGCTCTGTCTGTCCGCAAATAAAAAGGAAATCGTTATGTCTGGTTTGCTTAATATAAGGAATTTGATGAATGGCATGTACTTTCACTTTGTACTTCGACTCAAGTATGACTGTACTTGAAAATGTAAGGAAAATGTAAGGAAAATACAGACATCATTGCTGTATGATGCGTTTTGCAGCATCATATGGGGATGATTTTTGTATTTTGGAAGCTACATGTCTTGAAAACTCGATTGCTGACGAGCAAAACATTTTGGGACTAATATAACAAATACCAAAATATAGTTTTCGGGTGGAATTTTCTGTTAACTTGTTGTAACTCCCATGCCATGAACGGCATCGTTGTCATCATCTGACACAAATTAGCATAACGCAACGGACATAAATATTACTAGAAAATATTCCTATTCATGAAAATCACAAGTGATTTGTTAATCACCCTGTCATCTCAGATTTTCAAAATATGCTTTACAGCCAAAGCAAAACAAGCATTTGTGTAAGTTTATCGATAGCCTAGCATAGCATTATGTCCAGCTAGCAGCAGGTAACTTGGTCACGAAAATCAGAAAAGCAATCAAATTAAATCTTTTACCTTTGATGAGCTTCGGATGTTTTCACTCACAAGACTCCCCGTTAGATAGCAAATGTTCCTTTTTTCCAAAAATATTATTTTTGAAGGCGAAATAGCTCCGTTTGTTCTTCATGTTTGGCTGAGAAATCGACCAGAAATTGCGGTCACGACAACGCCGAAAGATTAGCTCCATAATATCGACAGAAACATGGCAAATGTTGTTTATAATCAATCCTCAAGGTGTTTTTCAAATATCTATTCGATAATATATCCACCGGGACAATTGTTTTTTCAGTAGGAGCGAGAGGAAAAATGGCTACCTCTGTATTTTACGTAATAATCACTCTGAGAGCCATCAGGTGACCGCTTGCGCAATGTAGCCGCTTACGCTTATTCTTCAACATAAAGGCATGACACTACGTCACAATGCTGTAGACACCTTGGGGAATACGTAGAAAAAGTCATCTGGTTGATAGCCCATTCACTGCTCAATAGGGACGCATCGGAACGCAGAGCATTCAAAACATGAGTCACTTCCGGATTGGATTTTTTCACCTGCAATATCAGTTCTGTTATACTCTCATACAATATTTTTTACAGTTTTGGAAACTTTAGAGTGTTTTGTATCCTAAGCTGTCAATTAATATGCGTATTTTAGCATCTTGTCCTGACAAAATATCCCATTTACTTTGGGAACGTTATTTTTCCAAAAATTAAAATACTGCCCCCTAGTCACAACAGGTTTTAATAAGTACACTTAAAACCAGATACTTTTAGACATTTACTCAAGTAATATTTTACTGGGTTACTTTCACTTTTACTTGACTCTTTTTCTATTAAGGTATCTTTTTTTTCAGCTTAAGGTTGTTTACCACCCCCAAATGTGTATACTTACTGCACAAGACAATGCTCACAAGGATTTCCATTGTGACTATTCATCTCCAGCTAAATACACTTCTCACCACTTTTCTTTCTGACCAATGTTTACTTTCGATAAGTTGGATGCACAGCACAGCTGCAGCAAAGATGAGATTTTCAATTTTGAATAAAAGAGTCAGTCTTTCCTCTTTTGATTTCCCTCTAATTTGTAGGCTCTGTTTTCTTGCTCTGCACAAACATGTTATTTTTCCCTCGGTTTTATCTTACAAACTATCAAAGATTTGTTGGGCCACAATCCAACAGGGGGTTTTACATAATACCTATTGTTTTTCAGACTTGGGGAACTTCAAGACCCACCGAAGAAACTCAGTGTCAGTTCGCGAGGGACAGGGGGTGGTGCTGTTGTGTGGTCCCCCATCTCACTCTGGAGGTAAGACAGCAAACACAGACTCTTTGCAGTGATAACTGAGCAATGCTATTTCACCCACTTGTCAGGCTATACCCTCTCTCTCTCTCTCTCTCTCTCTCTCGAACACATTTAAACTTTTAAAACAGCTGTTTTCAGAAATGTCTAAGGCTGAGGCATCAGAAATGGAGAGTGGGGTTTCCAGACAGGCTTCTCCTCTCTGCAGCTTTCAGCTGCTGCAGCTGCTTATCTTACTCTTTCTCATGGTTCTAAGACCGTCAGCAAGTGTTAGCTTGCCAAACTGCCCTCTGGAGAGACAGGTATTTGTGTGCCACTAGCCTATAGCTCACTAAGTTCAACCAACACCCTCATCACCAGCCTCTGTGGGGGGCCAAGTGATCTCCAACAGATCTTTCCCGGTATCCAATAGATACTGTAGCTCAAACATTATCTTCTTCTGCTAACCATGGGGGATCAAGCCATTCTTCTCTGTAGGGAGTTCTGTTTTCTCTCCCTAACAGCCTTGAAGTCCCACCTCTCCTTCTCATTTATTGGATTTATGTGAGTGCCTCTCAGGCCTCACCCTATCTGTGCCTTCCATGGTCCTCTGTAGCTCACTTGGAAGAGTATGGGACTTGCAACGTCAGGATAGTGAGTTTGATTACGTAAAATGTAAGCACCACAGGAGGGTGGTGAGGGGAGGACAGCTCATAATAATGCTGGAATAGAGTGAATTGCATGGTATTAAAAGATATTAAAACCATGTGTTTGATACCGTTCCATTAATTTCCTTCCAGCCATTACAATGAGCCTGTCCTCCCCAATTAAAGGTGCCACCAGCCAGCTGTGGTATGCACACATACACAACTATAAGTCACTTTGGATATAAGTGTCTGCTAAGTTGAATATATTATTTATATTTTATAATTTCCTATATCAGTGTGATTACATTGTATTCATTAAGAGAGTAGAATGTGTATTTGCAGCTTATTCCTGGTGTTGACAGTGTTTCTCAATTATAAGCACTTTATTAGCTTCATATCCAAAACATGTTTTCTCATCAAATTACCATTGGTTGATGTTAGTTTCTTTCACACTATAAGCGCTTCAGAACTGAGAATTGTAATTTTTCAGTTCTACTGAATATCCTTACATGATGAAACAGTGTAATTCATTACTTTTTAAAAGCAAATTGAATTTGTGTCTAGTTTCCATAGTGAAGCATACAGCATGTTGCTTCTGTTGTGTTTTCTATTTGATGTCACACAGATGTTCATCAGTTGTTAACAGGTCAAAGGAGAAAATGAATTGCTTTAGTTCTCACCACTTCTGAGGAAGTGAATAATACTCAGAGGTGATAATAATACTCAAAATAACTTTGTATTCCCTATAGCTGAAAAGGGTCTCTGGTGTTACTTATTCAGAAGCTACCTACATGAGAAAACAATTGCATTTTCTCTTGCTATGACTATAAGCATTAACTGCTACTGTAGGCACACATGTAAGGGTTTTCTGGTGAAAGAGAGGCGGACCAAAATGCAGCGTGGTGGTTATTCAGGTTTTTAATAAAGACGACTATACATGAACAGACTATACAAAACAAGAAAAGTGAAAACCTAAACAGTCCTATCTGGTGCAAACACAGAGACAGGAACAATCACCCACAAAACCCAACACAAAACAGGCTACCTAAATATGGTTCCCAATCAGAGACAATGACTAACACCTGCCTCTGATTGAGAACCATATCAGGCCAAACATAGAAATAGACAAACCAGACACACAACATAGAATGCCCACCCAGCTCACGTCCTGACCAACACTAAAACAAGGAAAACACATACGAACGATGGACAGAACGTGACAACACATCTGTAAAAATAGGGTATCCACAGATTTCCAATCACTTATGCGCTATCATTTTGGCTGTCACCTTTGTCCCTGTTAAGCTATTTTTAAACTTTTGGATTGGTAATTTGTCTTCTTTTTTTCGTATTGTACCCCCTTTTTCATGATATCCAATTGCGATCCAATTACGATCTTGTCTTGTCGCCTCAACTCCCCAACAAGCTTGGGAGAGACGAAAGTCGAGTCATGCGTCTTCCCGAAACATGACCCGCCATGTTCCGGAGGAAACACCATTCAACTGACAACCAAGTCAGCCTGCAGGTGCCCGCCCCACCACAAGGAGTCACTAGAGCGCAATATGCCAATTAAAGCCCTCCAAGCCAAACCCTCTCCTAACTTCGACAATTGTGTGCCGCCATATGGGACCAGTTGCAACACAGCCTGGGATCGAACCCAGGTCAGGGGTGACACCTCAAGCACTGCATATCAGTGCCTTAGACCTTTCTTACATCAGCTTGCTTGCGTTTAGATTGGAGGGGTGGAAATATTTGAGGTGTGTCCTTAAAAACATGATTGAAAGTACTCATTTTAGGCAGCGTTAGTAGGGATATTTAAGACAAACTCTGGTTTTAGCTGTTGGTTATGGCATGAATTTTGACAGCGGAAAGTAATGTGCTTTTGGTGCCTGTACACATAGAAACGGTCTGGCTCATGAGACTGAAAATAAATCTTAATCACCAATTATTAAAAGATACATTTTGAGAGGAGCAAAACAGGGAGCTGACATTCCCTTTTTATCTAAATATTTTAGGCAGGCCTCACTCCCTCCAAATACAACACCCGTTCTGCCAGTCACATTCGGTTAAAGGTCCCCAAAGCACACACATCCTTGGGTCGCTCGTCTTTTCAGTTTGCTGCAGCTAGCGACTGGAACGAGCTGCAATAAATACTCAAAACTGGACAGTTTTATCTCAATGTCTTAATCTCAATCATGGACACTCTTACTGACAGTTGTGGAGCTTTGCGTGATGTATAGTTGCCTCTACCTTTGTGGCCTTTGTGCTGTTGTATGTCCCCAATAATGTTTGTACCCTGTTTTGTGCTGCTACCATGTTGTTCTGCTGCCATGTTGTGTTGCTGTAGTACCATGTTGTTGTCATGTAGTGTTGCTACAGTACCATGCTGTGTTGTCATCTGTTGCTGCCATGCTATGTTGTTATCTTAGGTCTCTCTTTATGTGATGTTGTGTTGTCTCTGTTCTCGTGATGTGTTTTGTCCTATATTTCTATTTCATTTCTATTTATTTTTAATCCCAGCCCCCGTCCCCGCAGGAGGCCTTTTGCCTTTTGGTAGGCCGTCATTGTAAATATATGAATATGAATATTTGCCTAGTTAAATAAATAAATATATATAAAATACAGCTCCTGTTCTGCATGTACATAAAACAGCCTCCATGATGTAGGCTACTTGTGTCCATGCACTTTGTATTTAGAAGTTATTTTTCTGTAACAATTGCTTGTTTTAAGTTTGATATGGTTAAAACCCAAGGCCTCCGTAACTACCCTTACCCCTAGGCCTACTATAACGAAGGCTGGTTCAACAGTAATGTGTTTTCTTTTTATTCTGCAGATTTTATGATATCGTTACATTTTACATTTATTTATGATTATTATTATTTTTTAAAGAAGCAGATAAATGAAATTATGAAAAATATTAAAACCAAACTTATTAGAAAGATTCACCGTCCTAGTTTAATGATGTCGTCTATCTCATGCTGTCTGGTCCAAAAAAGTATGACATTGTTGCCAGCGGTAGTATTGAATGCAAGGGAAGCCAGATAGCATTTGGCCTCCCTTGATAAAAAAAGTAGATAATAATAGCCAATCAGCATTGAGCTCAACTGAGTGAGCTCAGCTGTGAATGGTCCTGGCGCACCCCAACAAAGTGTCAATGGAAGCCAGTTTGGATTTGGCGTCACTCCTATCTAATCGCATCGAGAAGACATTTTACATTTGCATCTTGTTGTGTTGTTGTCCTCCGGTGGCTAGCTATCTAGATAAAATTGGCACTTTCCTAAATTAGCCATGGATGGAAATGGGGATTTGGACAACAGCAATTCTGATCCAACCGTTAGTTCATACATTGTGCCCCTGGCCTGTGAGGATAGATGTTTAATATGTTTATGTTTGATTTATTTTTATTTAACCTGGCAAGTCAGTTAAGGACTAATTCTTATTTTACAATGACGGCCTACACCAGCCAAACCCTGCCCTAACCTGGATAACGCTGGGCCAATTGTGCGCCGCCCTATGGGACTCCCGATCACGGTCGGTTGTGATACAGCCAAAGATCAAACCGGGGTCTGTAGTGATGCCTCTAGCCCTGAGATTTAGTGCCTTAGACCGCTGCGTCAATAGGGCGCCCTAAAACAATCTTTGGCTATCCATCTACAGTGCCTATGTAGCTAGATGTAGAAGGCTAATGTTAACTAGCTAACGTTACCCATGAAATTAAGTTAGGCTGGCGAGCCAGCATTTCAGCCAGGTAGCCAACAAAAAATAAAAGTGTGTACTGTATGACAGAGTGACAGACCGTTTCATCAACATGAACGAGAGGAAGATGGCATTGTCATTTCTCTACAAGTAGGGTATTCAGCATGTTTTTTCTACATGCATGAATGCACACGCACACAAAATCAGAAACATGGACAGCCACATCATATTTAGCTCATGTTTATAGGACTAAATTATTTTTGGTATATTTTAGTTGTCACTGTATTAGACTTAAGCATAGGTGATTTGAGGATGTTGAAGTTGAAATGGTCCTGAAATAGTGGACGCAGCTCCTTTTTTCTTTACGACTTGCGGTAACTCTGAGTGGTTCTAAATCAATAGTTGTTCAGTGGTCCAAAAATGTTGAAAACATTAACTTGCTTGACCATTCTGTAGGTCATGTAACTGTTTGTTACATGCAATATGCTTTGTGGACTTCACTGGACAGAGGTTGCTCTCTGGTTTTGTGATGAAACGGTGTGGTTGAATTTATTCTGCCACTGTGACTACTTATTGTCATGGCCTTCAAGCCTATATATCACGGTCGCAAGGCATATGAACTAATAGGTTATAGAGCAAAATCACAATTAATACAGCACATAGGTTGTAATATAGATTTGGTTTCTGGCTGCCCAAGTGATTTTACCCACAGATTCTGCTTGTCTCCAGTCATGTGAAGGAGAATTGCATGAAATGTGTTTATAAAAGGCATTTTTTTTCTCTGGCTGCTAATAAGATGATAGATTCATGCAGTGCTTTTATTATAAAGGAGATAATCCCCCCCCCCCCACCTGTCCACGGGGGTCTGCGAATCCACAACCTTCTGGCTACTTTGCCATGTAATGCTCACAAAACAAAGAACAGTATATCTTATACTCTACTCTGTCCTAGGCGTGAGATTAAATGGTAGGCTTGTTCTCTGCTGTCCACTTTATGTTTTAATGATTGTTTTGGGTATACGGTGGGTCACTATTTTTCTTTTCAATCATATATTTTACTGAAGTGATGGCTATCCATTTTCATTTCAGAGAGGTCTGATTTTCAGTTGTACAGTCCCTAAGCATAGGCGGCGGTTGCAGAGGAATTATTTGAGATTTTTAAAAAGTAGCAATTTGTAGTTTGTAGCCTGTTGGGATTCTTCCTAACAAATGCTTGACAGGCTCCATGGCCAATTAGAATTTCAGATGTGCATTTTTCATATTTTGGTGCCAATGTGTCTAAGCTGAAACAAAGGTGCAGAAAACTGCCTGAAACAAGTTAGGATTCAACCCTTCCCACTAACATTTATCATAGTCCTCCATCTATAAATACAGGCATTGTTAATAGTAACTTGATCTACCCTCATATTTTCAGTGTTGATAATTCAATATCTAATGTATTCAGTGGATGGCTGGCTGCTGGTTGAAAGACCCTGTTCGGGGATGACATCTACACTTTAGTTTGTGTTTTAATAAACCTATTACTTCTTATCAAAGACAGGAGAGAAAACATTTCAAACTCGTCAGACATGTTCGTACATCTAATAGAGGCCACTTCGAGGCTTGTGACTCACTACCGATGCACGGTACCATCTCAGCCTGTCAATTAAAAATGTTTCTCTGTGAGTTACTTGTCTTCTTAGTAATGAGAAGTGGAACATCAGTTTTATTGTCACAATGTTGTTTCAGAAAGCATACAGTTATACTGAACTCGAAGGTGATATTTCATCTCAAAGATAGTGAACATTTCTTCATGGAATATAGGTTTCCATTGTTTGTTCATGCAAGGTTTTCCACTGTTGTCCTTGAAGATCAGATAAAATTCATTTCAAAGTTAGTGTCTGTCATATGCTAGGAACAAAACAAAATAGTATGCCTCAGAGTATTTCCCTGTGCTGGCGCAGTCAGTTATCGTGAGTGTCTTTGCGGGGTCCTTGCCACTTAGCTGATGTGCTGGGTTTGTACAGAAGGAAGACTTTGTACTTCTAAGTTGTATTATGTTGCTGTCTTTGTGGTGTAATAATAAAACGAGAGGCACCGACTGTAGTAGCTCATGAATACACGGAATGGAGATCATGGAAAGACTCTGTTGAAAACAGATGTGCTATCTTAACTTGATCACTCTTTTGTTCCAATTGTAGTGTATTTAAAGTTTAAAAATGCTTCTAAAATGTGTAATTTCCACTATAAATGTCAAACTTGATTTATCCTAACTAAAAATGCATCAACCCCTACAAAAATGTCCATTCATTATAATCCACATTTCCTATTGCTGCAGGATTATTTTCTTGCTGTGAGAAACTGGCCATATTAAGATAGAACACCTGTATATAGAATGTAGGCAAGCCATGAGTGCATACTGAGGTGATGCCACACCAATGTGATGTAATGGTTAGTACGAACCCTGGATCCATCAAATAATTAGCAATTACATTGTATGTCACTCATCTCTTCAAGATGGTGACAACCTATGACATGTGATGATGAGAACAATCTGTTATCATGCCACACTGTATCTCACAAATCCTGTATGTGGGTGGTGCAGTATTAGATGAGAATTCCAGCCTTATTCCTTTGCCTTATTCATTACCGTATGTTGGTGGGCCAGGCCATGGGTACCAGCCTTGAGGACCCTCAGTGCCAGTGTATCCCCAGGGCTCTGCTGAGCCTCTGCCTGCCAGAGTGCCTGTCAGGGGACCCATAAGTAGCAGACAGCTGTCCACAAGCTCCCTGTGCTGGAGAGTGCATACTTAGTGGGCTCAAAAATGCAGATTGAGCTATACGATCTACTGGCAAGGGAGCGAGGGAGTGTGTGTGTGTGTGTGTGTGTGTGTGTGTGTGTGTGTGTGTGTGTGTGTGTGTGTGTGTGTGTGTGTGTGTGTGTGTGTGTGTGTGTGTGTGTGTGTGTGTGTGTGTGTGTGTGTGTGTGTGTGTGTGTGTGTGTGTGCCCTACAGCTTGTGGGTTAGCGACGTACACACCAGCAGAATGTTTACTGAAATGCATTTACAGGTCATCTGTGACTGTATTTCAGAGGGTTTTTGCTGTCAGGGCTTATGTATAATCTGATCAGTGGATGGCACATTTTATCATCTCCATAAATAAACTCCTGACTTGTTAACTCTTAAATATTGTATTGAAACACATTTTTTACACCCTGGCTATTGCCAGAGGATCAATACCCACAGAATGTAATTTGCCACAGCCATTTGCAATAGCACTGCAATAGCATCGTCCTACCATACTAATGACACTTACAGGTGAGATGCATGCGTTTCCTGTGATGGTGTTATTGACCTTTCCAAGATGAAAATCAAGTACAAGGAAAAGTCTTTCATACAGACATACACTACAAGACATGTTGCAATAATTGTATTGTTCTCCATTACTAGACATACAGAGACAGTGCTACTGCACTCTCTTGATAAAGTATTTGTATATAGTTCCACGTGTGTACTTAGAGGAATATATGCAAATACTGTAACTCCACCTGCACAACAACATAGGTCTAGGACTATACATCCTTTAAGCAGGGTTCATACAAACATTGGCAAGGTAAATTCAAGGACTTTCAGGGACTTTTTCAAGCCCTTAATTATAATTGTCCTTAATGTTATACAGTTGTATAACTCACTGTATATGATTGTACGTATAGGGCCTAATATAGACCCCCAAAAAAAAGAACAAACATGCAAAAAATGTTTTTTTTTAAAGTAGGCCATTAGCACTTTAAGAATAATGAATCTTTTTGGCCTTGCCAATGCATTGATATACAAATTATTCTGTAGCCTATTCTGTAGCCTCTCAGATTTGAATCTCACCATCGCTGTTTTTATAATGAGAAAGTTACCAAAAACCAGTTTCCTTTTGTAACGGACGGATTTGTATGAAAAGCCAAGTTGAAGCCAGCATTAGATGCTGTCATGCTAAAAGTAACCCCACAGGTTTTTACCGCAACAGAGTGGCTCAACAATTGAAACAATTGAAAGTGGCCACATAACTCACACAAAATGTAATCAAAAATAAATATAAGGATGCAAGAGAACTTATTAACTGGCTACAATAATTACAATGACTTAATACAATAATTCAAGCACCAAATTGAGGAAATGTCTGATTTTCAAGGTAGGCCTATTCTAGTACTTGATTTTCTGAGCTCCAAATTCAAGTTCAAGTAGGCTACTTCAAACCCCTTTTATTGTTTCAAATTACAGGTTTAACATGGAAAGCAAAATGTATTTGTCATGTTATTTCATTACCAGATCATGATGTGAAGATGCCCACTAAACTATGTAAATTATTGTCATTATATTTAGAATAGTTTATAGGAATAGCGTTTGGTGTTGCACAATAGTCTATTCTACACAATTGCACACAGTAGACTCGGTGTCCAATCCGAGGCACAAAAACACATGAAAATATTAACTCATTACCTTGATGTTTTTTCGGTTAAATCTAATACGACCCTGCTGTAAATCAAGCAGACTACAACAGATGATCAACATCAATTCGTTAGGGATATTATATCCAACATTGATCTAGGCACAACTGTCTTCACTGGTGTAACGATTGAAAATATTCTGGACATTCCTCACGAACACCTTTTTTCCAGCACTTGGGTTGTTGGTGCATCAAATCAAATCAAATCGAATCGCATGCACTATCACAACAGCTGTTCGTCACTCAGAAAATTCCTTCCTTGATCAGATGAGGATTGTGAAAATATCACGGCGCAAATAAACAGTGTGACACCAAATGAGCACCCAACAAGTATTATGCATAATTATTGAAGAAACCACCTTTTGGGGATTTGACTGTTCTTAAAAACTGCTTTCAACCTGTAACATAAGGAGACACTAAATGTTACGTAGTTACACTGCATTTCTTAGATCTCTATACAAAAAACTGTCCGACAGCTAGATCCAGGTTCTTACAGGGTTCAAGTTCAATGTCTAATTTAACCGATCAATACTTAATAGATGATATAATGACAACTTACACTGCCATTAATGCAAGGACAGAAAAATAATGTTTTTTGTCACACACAATTTTGGAAAAATCTGTCAACCATGAGAAAGGGTTAAACAGCTTTTAAATCAACTTGTGAATTAGATTGTATATAGCTATGTTTCCCCCTTTATATCTTAATGTAATGACAAAAAAAGTGCTGATTTTTTATTAATGACTTATCAACAGGTGTAACAAGTTGTCCAGCGTAGGGAAATCCTCACTGACACCTTAGTTTATAGAAAGACCTATAGTAGAGGCCCATTGCCAGTGTGGATGGGAATACACAAACACATGTCATATTCGAGGGAACCGTGAATGACACAAGCTTTGCTTCTCAGAGTGTGCAGTAAGTAGCATTGAGTTGTTGTTGTCGTTGTCTGGTGTGTATGGGGGGAGTGTATTCTAGGTGCCTTTTCTGCTATGCTATCTAGTTGGCTGTGTGTAAGCACCTCGTTCCTCTCTGCTGGACACCAGTCACACGTCATGTCCCCAGTCTCCCGTGCCCCAGTACATAAACACAAATCCCTCAATGCCAGTGGGGATTTCATCCCTTGAGGAATACATTACATGTCATCTGCTCTGCAAGGAGAAAATAACAATCCTGGAAAACAACACACAGCTCAGTTGTGTTGTGTTTTCAACACCAAGCTTGGGTAGCAGGCTTGTGCCTCTGCACTGAATACGGTGTTGTTGCTAACCATGACGATGACAACATTTCAGCTTTCAGTGTTGCAAAGAATATTAACTCAACTGCAATGTGTTTTTCCTTCTCGTGTAAGATTATTTAGGCTTGTGTATGATACATTTTCTACGTCTTTATTCAAAGGTATAGAAAATATTGCTTAAGTGAAATTGTAGCTGCATGTATGATTATAATATTGCTTTCCTTAATGGTCGCTTTATTTAATAAACTAAGAGATTGATGTAGAGTTGGCTGTCTGGAAGAGTGGTTATGGTACAATCTAAACAATAGATGGATGTTTCCTTGACTCCTTGGAATGATTGCATTGATATACTGTCTTTTTTTCTCAGATGTGCATTGTACACAAATCCCTCTCATTTATATTGATTGACCTCAAGTGTATATGACAAAAGGATAGGGTGCAGCCATGTTTTTTTATCCTTGGCATAGAAACCATGGACGAGGCACTATCTGAACCAGTGTTTTCAAACAGTTTCGGTGGGGCATAACATTAATCATGTACTGCATATTCTGTAACTCAATGTATTATAAAGAAGCTAGCCAGCTAACTAGCTACTAGCAAGTAGTCAGTTAGCCACTGCTAGCTGTCATCACTGTTAACGCGAACATCTGCCAGCCTCAGCCCGGTCAATTCCTGCCAGTCTGCACAGCGCGATATCATCCCAGAACATATTGGACTACTTTTTCTCTACCACATCTCCGGATTCCTACCGCAAGCTCTGAACCTTTACTTCGGATCATCGCAGCTAGCTAGCTGCTATCCCGAGTAGCTACTCCTGGCTAACGTCTCTGTCCCGAAGCAAGCACCAGTTAGCCTGGAGCTAGCCTCGAGCTAGGCCCATCTCCCAGCTAGCCGAAGAGATCCATCAGAAAATTCCTGGGCTTCAATACCTCTTTTGCCAATTAGCCTGGACCCTTTGCCTCCGACACGGAGACCCGCCGATCCATCACGACTGGTCTGCCGACGTAACCGTCCGTGGGGGTTTCAACAGGCTCTTCCATTGCGACGTACCCCTGAGGCCCATCTGCTAGCCTGCTAGCCCCGGCCTGCTAGCTGTCAGAATCGCCGTGCCTATGATAACTTTGCTACACATGCCTCTCCCTAATGTCAATATGCCTTGTCTACTGCTGTTTTGGTTAGTGATTTTTGTCTTATTTCGCTGCAGAGCTTCCAGCCCTGCACAATATGCCTTAGCTAGCCCTTTGTTCCACCCAAATCAAATCAAATTTTATTTGTCACATACACATGGTTAGCAGATGTTAATGCGAGTGTAGCGAAATGCTTGTGCTTCTAGTTCCGACAATGCAGTAATAACCAACAAGTAATCTAACTAACAATTCAAAATCTTGGATCACTGTCTTATACACAGTGTAAGGGGATAAAGAATATGTACATATAGATATATGAATGAGTGATGGTACAGAGCAGCATAGGCAAGATACAGTAGATGGTATCGAGTACAGTATATACATATGAGATGAGTATGTAAACAAAGTGGCATAGTTAAAGTGGCTAGTGATACATGTATTACATAAGGATGCAGTAGATGATATAGAGTACAGTATATACGTATGCATATGAGATGAATAATGTAGGGTATGTAACATTATATTAGGTAGCATTGTTTAAAGTGGTTAGTGATATATTTTACATAATTTCCCATCAATTCCCATTATTAAAGTGGCTGGAGTTGAGTCGGTGTCAGTGTGTTGGCAGCAGCCACTCAATGTTAGTGGTGGCTGTTTAACAGTCTGATGGCCTTGAGATAGAAGCTGTTTTTCAGTCTCTCGGTCCCAGCTTTGATGCACCTGTACTGACCTTGCCTTCTGGATGATAGCGGGGTGAACAGGCAGTGGCTCGGGTGGTTGTTGTCCTTGATGATCTTTATGGCCTTCCTGTAACATTGGGTGGTGTAGGTGTCCTGGAGGGCAGGTAGTTTGCCCCCGGTGATTCGTTGTGCAGACCTCACTACACTCTGGAGAGCCTTACGGTTGTGGGCGGAGCAGTTGCCGTACCAGGCGGTGATACAGCCCGCCAGGATGCATCTGTAGAAGTTTGTGAGTGCTTTCTTCAGCCTCCTGAGGTTGAAGAGGCGCTGCTGCGCCTTCTTCACGATGCTGTCTGTGGGAGTGGACCAATTCAGTTTGTCTGTGATGTGTATGCCGAGGAACTTAAAACTTACTACCCTCTCCACTACTGTTCCATCGATGTGGATAGGGGGGTGTTACCTCTGCTGTTTCCTGAAGTCCACAATCATCTCCTTAGTTTTGTTGACGTTGAGTGTGAGGTTATTTTCCTGACACCACACTCCGAGGGCCCTCGCCTCCTCCCTGTAGGCCGTCTCGTCGTTGTTGGAAATCAAGCCTTCCACTGTTGTGTCGTCCGCAAACTTGATGATTGAGTTGGAGGCGTGCGTGGCCACGCAATCGTGGGTGAACAGGGAGTACAGGAGAGGGCTCAGAACGCACCCTTGTGGGGCCCCAGTGTTGAGGATCAGCGGGGTGGAGATGTTGTTGCCTACCCTCACCACCTGGGGGCGGCCCGTCAGGAAGTCCAGTACCCAGTTGCACAGGGCGGGGGTCGAGACCCAGGGTCTCGAGCTTGATGACGAGCTTGGAGGGTACTATGGTGTTGAATGCCGAGCTGTAGTCGATGAACAGCATTCTCACATAGGTATTCCTCTTGTCCAGATGGGTTAGGGCAGTGTGCAGTGTGGTTGAGATTGCATCGTCTGTGGACCTATTTGGGCGGTAAGCAAATTGGATTGGGTCTAGGGTGTCAGGTAGAGGGTGGAGGTGATATGGTCCTTGACTAGTCTCTCAAAGCACTTCAGTTACCTTAGCTTTCTTGGGAACAGGAACAATGGTGGCCCTCTTGAAGCATGTGGGAACAGCAGACTGGTATAGGGATTGATTGAATATGTCCGTAAACATACCGGCCAGCTGGTCTGCGCATGCTCTGAGGGCGCGGCTGGGGATGCCGTCTGGGCCTGCAGGCTTGCGAGGGTTAACACGTTTAAATGTCTTACTCACCTCGGCTGCAGTGAAGGAGAGTCCGCATGTTTTCTTTGCAGGCCGTGTCAGTGGCACTGTATTGTCCTCAAAGCGGGCAAAAAAGTTATTTAGTCTGCCTGGGAGCAAGACATCCTGGTCCGTGACTGGGCTGGTTTTCTTCTTGTTGTCCGTGATTGACTGTAGACCCTGCCACATACCTCGTGTCTGAGCCGTTGAATTGAGATTCTACTTTGTCTCTATACTGACGCTTAGCTTGTTTGATAGCCTTGCGGAGGGAATAGCTGCACTGTTTGTATTCGGTCATGTTACCAGTTGTCACGACTCCGACCGAAGGACACTCCCCTTCCCGTTCGGGTGGCGCTCGGCGGTCGTCGTCGCCGGCCTACTAGCTGCTACTGATTATTTCCTCCCCCTCCTTATGTGTTGATTGAGTGCACCTGTTTTGAATTAGGTAGTAGGCTTTATTAGTCAGCCGGCCCGCAGAGTTCCTTGTGCGGGATTAATTATTGTGACCATCTGTTTTAGTGTACTTGTGTGCACGTCTATGGGTTTTGTGTTTTTCACATTTTGTGGGTTTTCCCTAGACCGTTTAAGTCCCCCTGTTTGGGGGCATTTGTGTGTTCATTACGCCCTGTGTGTTCGTGAGGGTTGGCTTATGTTCGCCGTTTGTCGGTGCATTAAAATAGCACTCACCTGAACTCTCTGCTTCCTGCGCTTGACTCCTCACCCATTACACTCAGATCGTTACAGAATCCCGCACCACTGGAATGGAGTCAGCAGGAGCAACAGCCACTCCCCTCCCATCGATTGAAGAGAGGGTTCTACATCACACCACCGTTCTCCATTGGATCGGAACGGCGATGGATCTGGTGATGGAGAGAATGGACCGATGGAAGAGAAGCGGTCTCCACTCTCCACCTTCGGCCCTCCCTCCTCAGAACTCCCCATCTCCCGACTCCAGCACCCTCCGTCTTACGCTCCCGAGGGTCTATGATGGAGCGGCAGCAGGGTGCCAGGGGTTCTTACTCCAGCTAGAACTGTACCTGGCCACCGTCAGACCTACTCCCTCGGGAGCGGAGAGGGTGAATGTCCTCATCTCCTGCCTCACGGGTCGTGCTCTGGAGTGGGCAAATGCAGTTTGGAATGGCCCAGACTCAGCTAAGGAGCACTACCCCGAGTTTTCTCGCCGCTTCCGCGCCGTGTTTGACCATCCTCCAGATGGCCGAGCGGCGGGAGAACGACTATTCCATCTTCGGCAGGAGAAAAGGAGCGCCCAGGATTACGCATTGGAGTTCCGTACCTTGGCAGCAGGATCCGGGTGGAACGACAGGGCCCTTATCTACCACTACAGGTGTAGTCTCCGGGAGGACTTCCGCAGGGAGCTAGCGTGTCGGGACACCGCTCTTTCATTGGATGAGCTAATTGACATGTCCATCTGACTGGACAATCTGCTGGCTGCCCGCGGGCGTTCGAGAGAGGGTCCTGTGTGTTCCACCACCCAGCACCTCCACTCCTGTTTCGATGGAGTTGGGAGGGGCTTTGCCGAGGGGTACCGGAGGAGGAGGCTCCCTCTGCACCAACTGTGGTCGGAGAGGACACACGGCCGATCGGTGCTGGGGGGGTCCGTCTGGGAGTCGAGATGGCAGGCGGAACATTTCTCGATCACCCCAGGTGAGTCAGCACCAAACTCACCCAGAACCCCCTGTTGGTCACATGTTTGTCTTGATTTTTTTTCTTACATTTTTTCCCTCTTCCCAGCATAGGGCGCTAGTCGATTCAGGCGAAGCTGGGAACTTTATGGATCGCGGACTTGCTATTAAATTAGGTGTTCCGCTTGTGCCGATAGATTCTCCCTTTCCCGTGCACTCCCTAGATAGCCGGCCATTAGGGTCAGGGGTGGTCAGGGAGACCACGATCCCACTGGACATGGTAACGCAGGGGATTCATAAGGAGCGTATCAGTCTCTATATTATTGATTCGCCTGCGTTTCCAGTGGTGTTAGGGATTCCCTGGCTGGCCCGGCACAATCCTAAAATTTTATGGAAACAGGGGGTTCTCCAGGGGTGGTCAGAGGAGTGTTCTGGAAGGTGTCTGGGAGTTTCCGTCGGTGCCACCTCGGTGGAAAGTCCAGACCAGGGTCCCACAGTGAGCATTCCCCCCGAGTATGCCGATTTGGCAATTGCTTTTAGTAAAAAGAAGGCGACTAAATTACCACCACATCGACCGGGAAGGGATTGTGCAATAGATCTCCAGGGTAACGCTGCGCTTCCCAAGAGTCACGTGTACCCATTGTCCCAAGAGGAGACGTTGGCCATGGAGACATATATCCCCCCTCCTCCCTCTCTGCAGATGACTTCGTCAACCATTTTGAAAAGAAGGTCGACGACATCCGATCCTCGTTTGCTAAGTCGAACGACACCGCTGGTTCTGCTCACACTGCCCTACCCTGTGCTCTGACCTCTTTCTCCCCTCTCTCCAGATGAAATCTCGCATCTTGTGACGGCCGGCGGCCCAACAACCTGCCCCCTGACCCTATCCCCTCCTCTCTTCTCCAGACCATTTCCGGAGACCTTCTCCCTTACCTCACCTCGCTCATCAACTCATCCCTGACCGCTGGCTACGTCCCTCCCGTCTTCAAGAGAGCGAGAGTTGCACCCCTTCTGAAAAAACCTACACTCGATCCCTCCGATGTCAACAACTACAGACCAGTATCCCTTCTTTCTTTTCTCTCCAAAACTCTTGAACGTGCCGTCCTTGGCCAGCTCTCCCGCTATCTCTCTCAGAATGACCTTCTTGATCCAAATCAGTCAGGTTTCAAGACTAGTCATTCAACTGAGACTGCTCTTCTCTGTATCACGGAGGCGCTCCGCACTGCTAAAGCTAACTCTCTCTCCTCTGCTCTCATCCTTCTAGACCTATCGGCTGCCTTCGATACTGTGAACCATCAGATCCTCCTCTCCACCCTCTCCGAGTTGGGCATCTCCGGCGCGGCCCACGCTTGGATTGCGTCCTACCTGACAGGTCACTCCTACCAGGTGGCGTGGCGAGAATCTGTCTCCTCACCACGCGCTCTCACCATTGGTGTCCCCCAGGGCTCTGTTCTAGGCCCTGTCCTATTCTCGCTATACACCAAGTCACTTGGCTCTGTCATAACCTCACATGGTCTCTCCTATCATTGCTATGCAGACGACACACAATTAATCTTCTCCTTTCCCCCTTCTGATGACCAGGTGGCGAATCGCATCTCTGCATGTCTGGCAGACATATCAGTGTGGATGACGGATCACCACCTCAAGCTGAACCTCAGCAAGACGGAGCTGCTCTTCCTCCCAGGGAAGGACTGCCCGTTCCATGATCTCGCCATCACGGTTGACAACTCCATTGTGTCCTCCTCCCAGAGCGCTAAGAACCTTGGCGTGATCCTGGACAACACCCTGTCGTTCTCAACTAACATCAAGGCGGTGGCCCGTTCCTGTAGGTTCATGCTCTACAACATCCGCAGAGTACGACCCTGCCTCACACAGGAAGCGGCGCAGGTCCTAATCCAGGCACTTGTCATCTCCCGCCTGGATTACTGCAACTCGCTGTTGGCTGGGCTCCCTGCCTGTGCCATTAAACCCCTACAACTCATCCAGAACACCGCAGCCCGTCTGGTGTTCAACCTTCCCAAGTTCTCTCACGTCACCCCGCTCCTCCGCTCTCTCCACTGGCTTCCAGTTGAAGCTTGCATCCGCTACAAGACCATGGTGCTTGCCTACGGAGCTGTGAGGGGAACGGCACCTCAGTACCTCCAGGCTCTGATCAGGCCCTACACCCAAACAAGGGCACTGCGTTCATCCACCTCTGGCCTGCTCGCCTCCCTACCACTGAGGAAGTACAGTTCCCGCTCAGCCCAGTCAAAACTGTTCGCTGCTCTGGCCCCCAATGGTGGAACAAACTCCCTCACGACGCCAGGACAGCGGAGTCAATCACCACCTTCCGGAGACACCTGAAACCCCACCTCTTTAAGGAATACCTAGGATAGGATAAAGTAATCCTTCTCACCCCCTTAAAAGATTTAGATGCACTATTGTAAAGTGGCTGTTCCACTGGATGTCATAAGGTGAATGCACCAATTTGTAAGTCGCTCTGGATAAGAGCGTCTGCTAAATGACTTAGATGTAAAATGTAAATCACGGAGTCTCTGGGACAGGGGTACATTCGGTCCTCCATTTCACCCGTCTCCTCGAGTTTCTTTTTTGTGAAGAAGAAGGAGGGAGGATTGCGTCCGTGTATTGATTATAGAGGTCTAAATGCCATCACAGTGGGGTTCAGCTACCCACTACCTCTCATTGCTACGGCAGTGGAATCCTTTCAGGGAGCGCAGTTCTTCACAAAATTGGATCTCAGGAGCGCGTATAGCCTGGTGCGTATTCGGAAGGGAGACGAGTGGAAAACCGCATTTAGTACCACATCGGGCCACTATGAGTACTGTGTCATGCCGTATGGGTTAAAAAATGCTCCAGCCATTTTTCAAACCTTTGTAGACGATATTCTCAGGGACCTGCACGGGCAGGGAGTGGTTGTTTATATCGATGACATTCTGATCTACTCAGCCACTCACGTTGCGCATGTGTCTCTGGTACGCAAGGTGCTTGGTAGACTGCTGGAGCATGACCTATACGTCAAGGCTGAGAAGTGTGTGTTCTCCAAACGAGCCGTCTCCTTTCTGGGTTATCGCATTTCCACCTCGTGGGTGGAGATGGAGGGTGACCGCAGTAAGGCCGTGCGTAATTGGCCGACTCCAACCACGGTAAAAGAGGTGCAGCGGTTTTTGTGTTTTGCCAACTACTACCGGAGGTTTATCCGGGGTTTTGGCCAGGTAGCGGCTCCAATTACCTCACTGCTAAAGGGGGGCCCGGTGCGGTTGCGATGGTCAGCAGAGGCGGACAGAGCTTTCAACAGGTTGAGGGCGCTGTTCACGGATGCACCCCTGTTGGCGCATCCGGACCCCTCTCTAGCATTCATAGTGGAGGTGGACGCGTCCGAGGCTGGGGTGGGTGCCGTGCTATCACAGCGCTCGGGTACGCCACCAAAACTCCGCTCCTGCGCTTTCTTCTCGAGTAAGCTCAGCCCAGTGGAGCGTAACTATGATGTGGGGGACCGGGAGTTGTTAGCGGTGGTCAGGGCTCTGAAGGTGTGGAGACACTGGCTTGAGGGGGCTAAGCACCCCTTTCTCATCTGGACCGACCATCAAAATCTGGAGTATATTCGGGCAGCTAGGAGACTGAACCCGCGGCAGGCAAGGTGGGCCATGTTTTTCACTCGATTCCGGTTCACTTTATCATATAGACCGGGCTCCCAGAATGTGAAGGAGGACGCACTGTCCCGCCTTTACGACACGGAGGATAGGTCCACCGAACCTACTCCCATCCTTCCGGCCTCAAAGCTGATGGCACCGGTGGTATGGGAGGTGGACTCGGACATCGAGCGGGCGTTACGGGCTGAACCCGCGCCTCCTCAGTGTCCGGCGGGGCGGAGGTACGTGCCGCTTGGTGTTCGGGACCAAATGATTCGGTGGGCTCACGTCCTACCCTCCTCGGGTCACCCTGGGGTGAGGAGGACAGTGGGGAGCCTTCGGGGGAGGTATTGGTGGCCTACCTTGGCTAGGGACGTTAAGGTTTATGTCTCCTCCTGTTCGGTATGCGCCCAGAGTAAGGCTCCTAGGCACCTTCCTAGAGGGAAGTTACAACCCCTCCCCGTTCCACAACGGCCATGGTCACATCTATCGGTAGATTTCCTGACCGACCTTCCTCCGTCTCAGGGCAACACCACGGTTCTGGTGATTGTGGATCGGTTCTCTAAGTCCTGCCGTCTCCTCCCATTGCCCGGTATCCCAACAGCCCTACAGACCGCGGAGGCATTATTCACCCACGTCTTCCGGCACTATGGGGTGCCGGAGGACATCGTTTCTGATCGGGGCCCCCAGTTCACGTCCCGAGTATGGAGGGCGTTCATGGAGCGTCTGGGGGTCTCGGTCAGCCTGACCTCCGGTTATCACCCCGAAAGTAATGGGCAGGTGGAGAGAGTAAACCAGGAGGTGGGTAGGTTTCTGCGGTTGTACTGCCAGGACCGGCCAGGGGAGTGGGCGACATACATCCCCTGGGCTGAAATGGCCCAGAACTCACTACGCCACTCCTCTACTAATGTGTCCCCCTTTCAGTGTGTGTTGGGGTACCAGCCGGTCCTGGCACCGTGGCATCCGAGCCAGACCGAGGCTCCTGCGGTGGAGGAATGGGTGCAGCGCTCCAAAGAGACCCGGAGGGCCGTCCAGGAATCCCTTCAACAGGCTAGTGTACGGCAGAAAAGGAGTGCTGACCGCCACCGCAGTGAGGCCCCCGTGTTTGTACCAGGGGACAGGGTCTGGCTCTCGACCCGAAACCTACCCCTCCGCGTGCCCTGCCGGAAGCTTGGGCCGCAGTGTGTAGGGCCGTTCAAAGTCCTGAGGAGAATAAACGAGGTGTGTTATCGATTACAACTCCCTTCCTATTATCGTATTAACCCCTCGTTTCATGTGTCTATCCTCAGGCCGGTGGTAGCTGGTCCCCTACAGGACGGTGAGGTACTGGAGGTCCCTCCTCCCCCTCTGGACATCGAGGGGTCCCTGGCGTATACGATACGGGCCATTCTGGACTCGAGACGCCGGGTGAGGGGCCTGCAGTACCTCGTGGACTGGGAGGGGTACGGTCCGGAGGAGAGGTGCTGGGTACCCACCAGGGACATTTTGGATCCGTCAATGTTGAGGGATTTCCATCGCCTCCATCCGGATCGCCCTGCGCCTCGTCCTCCGGGTCGACCTCGAAGCCGATGTCGGCGCGCTGCGGGAGCCACGCGTCAAGGGGGGTACTGTCACGACTCCGACCGAAGGACACTCCCCTTCCCGTTCGGGTGGCGCTCGGCGGTCGTCGTCGCCGGCCTACTAGCTGCTACTGATTATTTCCTCCCCCTCCTTATGTGTTGATTGAGTGCACCTGTTTTGAATTAGGTAGTAGGCTTTATTAGTCAGCCGGCCCGCAGAGTTCCTTGTGCGGGATTAATTATTGTGAACATCTGTTTTAGTGTACTTGTGTGCATGTCTATGGGTTTTGTGTTTTTCCCATTTTGTGGGTTTTCCCTAGACCGTTTAAGTCCCCCTGTTTGGGGGCATTTGTGTGTTCATTACGCCCTGTGTGTTCGTGAGGGTTGGCTTATGTTCGCCGTTTGTCGGTGCATTAAAATAGCACTCACCTGAACTCTCTGCTTCCTGCGCTTGACTCCTCACCCATTACACTCAGATCGTTACACCAGTCACCTTGCCCTGATTAAAAGCAGTGGTTCGCGCTTTCAGTTTCACGCAAATGCTGCCAATCCACGGTTTCTGGTTAGGGAATGTTTTAATCGTTGCTATGGGAACGTCATCTTCAACGCACGTTCTGATGAACTCGCACACCGAATCAGCGTATTCGTCAATGTTGTTATCTGACGCAATACGAAACATATCCCAGTCCACGTGATGGAAGCAGTCTTGGAGTGTGGAATCAGCTTGGTCGGACTAGCGTTGGACAGACCTCAGCGTGGGAGCTTCTTGTTTTAGTTTCTGTCTATAGGCAGGGATCAACAAAATGGAGTCGTGGTCAGCTTTTCCGAAAGGAGGGCGGGGCAGGGCCTTATATGCGTCGCGGAAGTTAGAGTAACAATGATCCAAGGTTTTTCCACCCCTGGTTGTGCAATCGATATGCTGATAAAATTTGGGGAGTCTTGTTTTCAGATTAGCCTTGTTAAAATCCCCAGCTACAATGAATGCAGCCTCCGGATAAATGGATTCCAGTTTGCAAAGAGTCAAATAAAGTTCGTTCAGAGCCATCGATGTGTCTGCTTGGGGGGGAATATATACGGCTGTGATTATAATCGAAGAGAATTCTCTTGGTAGATAATGCGGTCGACATTTGATTGTGAGGAATTCTAAATCAGGTGAACAGAAGGATTTGAGTTCCTGTATGTTTCTTTGATCACACCATGTCTCCTTAGCCATAAGGCATACGCCCCCGCCCCTCTTCTTACTAGAAAGATGTTTGTTTCTGTCGGCGCGATGCGTGGAGAAACCCGCTGGCTGCACCGCCTCCGATAGCGTCTCTCCAGTGAGCCGTGTTTCCGTGAAGCAAAGAACGTTACAGTCTCTGATGTCCCTCTGGAATGCTACCCTTGCTCGGATTTCATCAACCTTGTTGTCAAGAAACTGGACATTGGCGAGAAGAATGCTAGGGAGTGGTGCACGATGTGCCCGTCTCCGGAGTCTGACCAGAAGACCGCCTCGTTTCCCTCTTTTATGGAGTTGTTTTTTTGGGTCGCCGCATGGGATCCATTCCGTTGTCCTGGTTGAAAGGCAGAACACAGGATCTGCGTTGCGAAACTCATATTCTTGGTCGTACTGATGGTGAGTTGATGCTGATCTTATATTCAGTAGTTCTTCTCGACTGTATGTAATGAAACCTAAGATGACCTGGGGTACTAATGTAAGAAATAACACGTAAAAAAAAAAAACAACTGCATAGTTTCCTAGGAAAGCGAAGCGAGGCGGCCATCTCTGTCGGCGCCGGAAGTATGCTTAAATGGTATCTCTAGAGACAAAACCTCTCTCATCATCACTCAATGCCTAGGCTTACCTCCACTGTACTCACATCCTACCATACTCTTGTCTGTAAATGTTGCCTTGAATATATTCTTCTGAGCCCAGAAATCAGCTCATTTTACTCTCTGTTCCGAACGCACTAGACGACCAGTTCTTTTAGCCTTTAGCGGTACTCTCATCCTACTCCTCCTCTGTTCCTCTGGTGATGTAGAGGTTAACCCAGGCCCTGCAACCCCCAGCATCACTCCCATTTCCCAGGCGCTCTCATTTGTTGACTTCTGTAACCGTAAAAACCTTGGTTTCATGCATGTTAACATTAGAAGCCTCATCCCTAAGTTTGTTTTATTCACTGCTTTAGCACACTCCGCCAACCCTGATGTCCTTGCCATGTCTGAATCCTGGCTTAGGAAGTCCACCAAAAATCCTGAAATTTTCATCCCTATTTATAACATTTTCCGACAAGTTAGAACTGCCAAAGGGGGTGGAGTTTCAATCTACTGCAGAGTTCTGTCATACTATCCAGGTTTATGCCAAAACATTTCGAGCTTCTACTTTTAAAAATCCACCTTTCCAGAAACAAGTCTCTCACCGTTGCCGCTTGTTATAGACCCCCTTCAGCCCCAAGCAGTGCCCTGGACACCTTAAGTGAATCGATCGCCCCCTGTCTATCTTCAGAGTTTGTACTGTTAGGTGACCTAAACTGGGACATGCTTAACACCCCAGCTATCCTACAATCTAAGATTTGCCCCCAATCTCACACAAATTATCAATGAACATGGATTTAGGGTTTAAGTACAACCCTATATCCGTAATCATAGGCACCCTCTTAGATATCATCCTGACCAACTTGCACTCTAAATACACCTCTGCTGTCTTCAATCAGGACCTCAGCGATCACTGCCTCATTGCCCTTGTGCGTAATGGGTCAAACGACCACCCCTCATTACTGTCAAATACTCCCTAATACACTTCAGTGAGCAGGCCTTTCTAATCGACCTGTCCCGGGTATCCTGGAAGGATAATGACCTCATCCTATAAGTAGAGGATACCTGGTTGCTCTTCAAAAGTGCTTTCCTTTCCATCTTAAATAAGCATACCCCATTCATAAAATGTAGAACTAAGAACAGATATAGCCCTTGGTTCACCCCAGACTTGACTGCCCTTGACCAGCACAAAAACATCCTGTGGCGTTCTGCATTAGCATCGAATAGCCCCCACGGTATGCAACTTTTCAGGGAAGTCCGGAACCAATATACTCAGTCAGTTAGGAAAGCTAAAGCTAGCTTTTTCAAACAGAAATTTTGGTTCCTGTAGCACTAATTCCCACATTTTTTGGGACACTGGAAAGTAGTCCATGGAGAATAAGAGCACCTCCTCCCAGCTTCCCACTACACTGTGGCTAGGAAACACTGTCACCACCGATAAATCTACTATAATTAATAATTTCAATAAGCATTTTTCTACGGCTGACCATGCTTTCCACCTGGCTGCCCCAACATCTCAGCACCCCCTGCAGCAACTTGCCCAATACCCCCTCCCCCACTTCTCCTTTACCCAAATCCAGACAGCTGATGTTCTGAAAGAGCTGCAAAATCTGGATCCCTACAAATCATCTCTGCTAGACAACCTGGACCCTCTCTTTATAAAAGTATCCTCCGAAATGATTGCAACCCCTATTACTATGAATTTTGTATCGTCTGAGATCCCCAAAGATTGGAAAGCTGCCGCGGTCATCCCCATCTTCAAAGGGGGAGACACTCTAGACCCAAACTGTTATAGACCTGTAGCCATCCTGCCCTGCCTTTCTAAAATCTTCGAAAGCCAAGTTGACAAACAGATCACCGACCATTTCGAATCCCACGTACCTTCTCCGCTATGCAATCTGGTTTCCGAGCTGGTCATGGGTGCAGCTCAGCCACGATCAAGGTCCTAAATGATATCATAACCGCCAAAAAAAAAAAAAGACAGTACTGTGCAGCCGTCTTCATCTACCTTGCAAAGGCTTTCAACTCTGTCAATCACCACATTCTTATTGGCAGACTCAACAGCCTTGGTTTCTCAAATGACTGTCTCGCCTGGTCCACCAACTTCTTCACAGAGTTCAGTGTGTCAAATCGGAGGGCCTGTTGTCCGGATCTCTGTCAGTCTCTATGAGGGTGCCACAGGGCTCAATTCTCGGGCCAACTCTTTTCTCTGTATATATTAAACATGTTGCTCTTGCTGCTGGTCATTCTCTGGTCCACCACAGACGACAGACGACACCATTCTGTATACATCTGGCCCTTCTTTGGACATTGTGCTAACAAACCTCCAAACCAGCTTCAATGCCAAACAACATTCCTTCTGTGGCCTCCAACTGCTTTTAAATGCTAGTAAAACTAAGTGCATGCTCTTCAACCGATTTCTGGCCGTACCATCCCGCCCGACTAGCATCGTTACTCTGGATGGTTCTGACCTAGAATATGTGGACAACTACAAATACCTAGGTGTCTGGTTAGACTGTAAACTCTCCTTCCAGACTCACATTAAGCATCTTCAATCCAAAATTAAATCTAGAATCGGCTTCCTATTTCGCTGCAAAGCCTCCTTCGCTCATGCTACCAAACATACCCTCGTAACAGTGACTATCCTACCGATCCTTGACTTCGGTGATGTCATTTACAAAATAGCCTCCAACACTCTACTCAGCAAACTGGATGTAGTCTATCACAGTGCCATCCATTTTGTCACCAAAGCCCCATATACTACCTACCACTGCGACCTGTATGCTATCTTTGGCTGGCCCTCACTACATACCCATCTCCCAACCCACTGGCTCCAGGTCATCTACAAGTCTTTGCTAGGTCAAGCCCTGCCTTATCTCAGCTCACTGGTCACCATAACAACACCCACCCGTAGCACGCGCTCCAGCAGGTATATTGCACTGGTCATCACCAAAGCCAAGACTTCCTTTGGCTGCCTTTCCTTCCAGTTTTCTGCTGCCAATGACTGGAACGAATTGCAAAAATCACTGAAGCTGGAGACTTATTTCTCTCTCTCTAACTTTCAGCATCAGCTGTCAGAGCAGCTTACCGATCACTGTACCTGTACACAGCCAATCTGTATATAGCACACCCAACTTCCTCATCCCCATATTATTACTAACCCTCTTGCTCTTTTGCACCCCAGTATCTCTACTTGCACATCATCTATCACTCCAGTAATAATGCTAAATTGTAATTATTTCACATCTATGGCCTATTTTTTGCCTACCTCCCTACTCTTCTACATTTGCACACACTTTACATATATTTTTCTATTTTTATTTTCTATTGTGTTATTGACTGTACATTTATTTACGTGTAACTCTGTGTTGTTGTTTTTGTCTCACTACTTTCCTGTAACTTGGCCAGGTCACAGTTGTAAATGATAACTTGTTCTCAACTGGCCTACCTGGTTAAATAAAGGTTAAATAAAATAACAAATAAAACAAATTATAGAGCCCATCATGATTCCTGTGCTTTTAATTTTATTGGAGTGCACTGCTTTCACTCATTGCTTTTCTGTGTGGTGCATAGTGTTTTATTAAATGTTGTGGTGTACAGTAGCAGCCTAGAAAGTAGGTGAGGCAGGAACACATTGGATTCCTTGTGTCTCCAATCTATTACTTTATGTGCCTTCAGATTTGGCCAGTTTGTTTGCAGTTCAGTATTGGAAAAGCTTTGATTAAGTGGAAGCTCTCGATATGATTAATAACTCCTTAAGCTATAAGGCCCGAGGGGGCGTGGTATATGGCCAATATACCACAGCTAAGGGATGTTCTTAAGGACGAAGCAACGCAGCTTGAACACAGCCCTTTGCAAAGGTAGCAGCTAATGGGGATCCCTAATAAATACAAATACAAATATCGGCTATATATCACAAACCCCCGAAGTGCCTTATTGCTATTATAAGCTGGTTACCAATGTAATTAGAGCAGTAAAAATAATCTGTGGTATATGGCCTGATATACCACAGCTTTCAGCCATTCAGCATTCAGGGCTCAAAACCAACCACTTTATAAACAATTATACATCCCAGGGTTTTTGTATGTTTTTGCAATAAAATTCCTTAGATCTAAATCTTTTAAGATTTTGTAATAATATTCTCTGATCTAAATATTTTATGCTTTTGCTATAATATTTCTCATATCTAAATATGTCATCACTATGCTTCTGATCTATTTAACATCTACATTATATTTGCTCATCATACACTCAGGCCTGTCTAGCCCAGGACATAATGAGATGGGCAGCCAATGGCCAAACATATCTTATCAACCTACATCTTCGAGTCATTTGCTTATAAGTGATCTTGTAATTTAAAATATATATCTGATATTTTTGCAGTATCAGTATGCTTTTATGTCAAAGACACTGAGGTTCAATAACACAGACTAATACTTTGCTGATGTGGTTTTAAATCAGAAGCATCAAATTTCATTTGTGGATCTTGTGGTATGGATTGAAGTGGTCATTTAAATTAACATTATCATTACCAATTTTGCGACATTATAGAATAACAATGATATTTTGACATTGGCTGTTCTTTTTTGCCGAAGGTCAATGTCTGCATCCAGAGCCCACCTGCTCCTGCTCGTCAGCAGAAGAGAGACAGGCAGCGAGACGGGTGGGTGCAGATCAGGAACGACACAGCCTGCCAAGCCAGATTCAAGCATAGGCAGAGCTGCACACAGGCTGAGTTTGGAGCTGCCTGTCAAATCAAATCAAATTTCACATACACATGGTTAGCAGATGTTAATGCGAGTGTAGCAAAATGCTTGTGCTTGTTCCGACAATGCAGTAATAACCAACAAGTAATCTAACTAACAATTCCAAAACTACTACTTATACACAGTGTAAGGGGATAAAGAATATGTACATAAAGATATATGAATGAGTGATGGTACAGAGCAGCATAGGCAAGATACAGTAGATGGTATCGAGTACAGTATATACATATGAGATGAGTATGTAAACAAAGTGGCATAGTTAAAGTGGCTAGTGATACATGTATTACATAAGGATGCAGTAGATGATATAGAGTACAGTATATACGTATACATATGAGATGAATAATGTAGGGTATGTAAACATTATATTAGGTAGCATTGTTTAAAGTGGCTAGTGATATATTTTACATAATTTCCCATCAATTCCCATTATTAAAGTGGCTGGAGTTGAAACAGTGTGTTGGCAGCAGCCACTCAATGTTAGTGGTGGCTGTTTAACAGTCTGATGGCCTTGAGATAGAAGCTGTTTTTCAGTCTCTCGGTCCCAGCTTTGATGCACCTGTACTGACCTCGCCTTCTGGATGATAGCGGGGTGAACAGGCAGTGGCTCGGGTGGTTGTTGTCCTTGATGATCTTTATGACCTTCCTGTAAAACCGGGTGGTGTAGGTGTCCTGGAGCGCAGGTAGTTTGCCCCCGGTGATGCGTTGTGCAGACCTCACTACCCTCTGGAGAGCCTTACGGTTGTGGGCGGAGCAGTTGCCGTACCAAGCGGTGATACAGCCCGCCAGGATGCTCTCGATTGTGCATCTGTAGAAGTTTGTGAGTGCTTTTGGTGACAAGCCAAATTTCTTCAGTCTCCTGAGGTTGAAGAGGCGCTGCTGCGCCTTCTTCACGATGCTGTGTGTGTGAGTGGACCAATTCAGTTTGTCTGTGATGTGTATGCCGAGGAACTTAAAACTTACTACCCTCTCCACTACTGTTCCATCGATGTGGATAGGGGGGTGTTCCCTCTGCTGTTTCCTGAAGTCCACAATCATCTCCTTAGTTTTGTTGACGTTGAGTGTGAGGTTATTTTCCTGACACCACACTCCGAGGGCCCTCACCTCCTCCCTGTAGGCCAACTCGTCGTTGTTGGTAATCAAGCCTACCACTGTTGTGTCGTCCGCAAACTTGATGATTGAGTTGGAGGCGTGCGTGGCCACGCAGTCGTGGGTGAACAGGGAGTACAGGAGAGGGCTCAGAACGCACCCTTGTGGGGCCCCAGTGTTGAGGATCAGCGGGGTGGAGATGTTGTTGCCTACCCCCGCCCCCTGGGGGCGGCCCGTCAGGAAGTCCGGTACCCAGTTGCACAGGGCGGGGTCGAGACCCAGGGTCTCGAGCTTGATGACGAGCTTGGAGGGTACTATGGTGTTGAATGCCGAGCTGTAGTCGATGAACAGCATTCTCACATAGGTATTCCTCTTGTCCAGATGGGTTAGGGCAGTGTACAGTGTGGTTGAGATTGCATCGTCTGTGGACCTATTTGGGCGGTAAGCAAATTGGAGTGGGTCTAGGGTGTCAGGTAGGGTGGAGGTGATATGGTCCTTGACTAGTCTCTCAAAGCACTTCATGATGACGGAAGTGAGTGCTACGGGGCGGTAGTCGTTTAGCTCAGTTACCTTAGCTTTCTTGGGAACAGGAACAATGGTGGCCCTCTTGAAGCATGTGTCTCTACTGATGCACTTCCTGTTTTGACAGGCCAATGTTCTAGTATTGGGAACAGGCTGGGGATGTGTTGTAATCATGTAAGAAAACACAGTGATTTGGAGCAGACACATTACATTATTAGCATTGTTGAAATGGTCTTTTAATGATGATGTTACGATACTCTCTGTTTGCTGAATGTGCTGCTAGTGTTTCCAGAAATGGGCAGTGGAGAGTCAAATGATCTTCACCCGGGCTCCCACAGTCAGAGAAGCCAGAGAGGCTGAAAGGCTGTCACTTCCGCTCTCTCTTAAAACACACTAGATTAATGGGCTGCCTGTGTGACCTAGCCTTGGTCTTTGTATTACTCAACTACTGTGTTTAGTCCTGGACCGGATGCAGCTGACCTCCATTTTCTAATGGAGAGAGACCTTTTAGCGGCACTCAAGACTGAAATCACTTGTGCGCATCCACTAAGAAAAGGGATGCTGCATTGTGTATCCCCTGGTTCATTTTGTCCTAAGACCCCAGGCTTTGAGAACACAGGGCATGTGCACTCTGTCTACTCATGTACATGAACAGAATGTAGGGAGGAGGATCATTTTTGTAGCCTGGAGCAAACTTGGGAGCACTGCACTTTAACACAATTTGAGTGGCGTACTTTCAGGGGGTGTTTTTCTTTGTTTTCAGCAGTGCGGACCGGCAGTCTATTGGAGGAGACCCTAGTTCTATGAATCAGTGGACATTGACTGTTGGATAACCCCTCCATGGGTTATCCAACAGCTCCACACGTATCGCATCCTCCTTGCATCTGTGGATATATTAAACTTTGAACATGGCTATTAGTAACCTCTTTGTTTAAAGTTTGTTCATCGTTCACGCCAGGATGCTCTTGCCTGTTTTTGTAGCACGGTAATTAAAAATGCATATTGTTGTCACAGTAAACTTTACATGTATGATTAATATTAATTTAAAGCATTGACACTGATAATGCATGATGAAGATACAAACACAACTCCCCCCTCCTCAGAATTAACACGGCAGTATTAACATTGATAGAGCTCATAACTCAGAATCTCAGTATCTGATTAACTGATATGTCCTTATAATACACCTTAGCAACTCTATTGTAATGATAGATGGGTTGTTTTGTCTGTTGATGCAGGCCTACACTGCACATGTTGTTCACCCGTGTCTTAATTATTCCCTATGTTTAGATGAATATATATTGTTTTTATAGCACGCTGACTCCACAGGGGGATCCCAGGGGGCTCTACAACTGGGTTCAGTGTAGAATGTGCAGAGGCCTGCCGTCTTGCAGTGTGTAGATATTACTCTGAACAAAGCCAAGAGGTTGGTTGGCTTTTAATTGTTGGCTCAGAACACTGACAATAATACACACATAAAGGATGGCATGTGTAAGCAATACACAAATAAAGCAATGTGTGTGTAAGCATATCCAATCATTTGTCATTAAGCACTATTTATATTCTATAATCTGGATGCCCATTGAAGGGAATAATTACACCATTGCACTAGCACTTTGATGATGAATCAACATATTATATATATTTTTTTCATTGTGATTTTTGTGTTTTGGGAAGAATTTAGAGATGCCCAATTATGCCATGTGATTGGATGTGCTAGTACAGTGCCTTCAGAAAGTATTCATACCCCTTGATTTCTTTCACATTTTGTTGTTACAGCCTGAATTTAAAATGGATTAAATTTAGATTTAAATTTAAAAAAAAATTTGTCACTGACCTTACCCCATAATGTCAAAGTGGAATAATGTTTGATTTTAATTGTTGCTAATTAATTACATATTAAAAGCTAAAATGTCTTGAGCCGATAAGTATTCAACCCTTTTGTTATGGCAAGACTAAATAAGTTCAGGAGTAACAATTCATTTAATAAATGGCATGGACTCACTCTGTCTACAATAATTGTGTTTAACATACTTTTTTAATGACTACGTCATTTCTGTACCCTACACATACAATTATCTGTTGAGCAATGAATTTCAGACACAGATTCAACCACAAAGACCAGGGAGGTTTTCCAATGCCTTGCAAAGAAGGGCACCCATTGGTAAAATTAAAATAAAAAGCAGACATTGAATATTCCAGTCAGCATGGTGAAGTTATTAATTACACTTTGGATGGTGTATAATACACCCAGTCAATACAAAGATACAGCCATCCTTCCAAACTCAGTTGCCGGAGAGGAAGGAAACCGCTCAGGGATTTCACCATGAGGCCAATGGTGACTTTAAACAGTTACAGAGTTCAATTCCTGTGGCAAGAGAGAACCAAGGATGGATCAACAATGTTGTAGTTACTCCACAATACTAACCCAATTGACAGAGTGAAAAGAAGGAAGCCTGTACAGAATAAACATATTCCAAATATTCCTGTTTGCAACAAGGCACTAAAATAATACTGAATAAAATGTGGCAAAGCAATTCACTTTTTGTCCCAAATACAATGTGTTATGTTTGGGGCAAATTAGCACATTACTGAGTACAACTCTCCATTATTTCAAGCATACTGGTGGCTGCATCATGGTTATACTTGTAATCGTTAAGGACTGGAGCTAAGTACAGGCAAAATCCTACAGAAAACCCTGGTTCAGTCGGCTTTCCACCAGACACTGTAGTTACTTACCAAGAAGACAGTGAATATTCCTGAGTGTCCGAGTTACAGTTTTGACTTAAATCTGCTTGAAAATGTATGGCAAGGCCTGAAATTGGTTGTCTAGCAATTGTCAACAAACAATTTGACAGAGCTTGAAGAATTTTGAAAAGAATAATGGGCAAATGTTTCACAATCCAGGTGTGGAAACCTCATTAGAGACTTACCCAGAAAGAATCACAGCTGTAATCACTGTCAAAGGTGCTTCTACAAAGGGTGTGAATTCTTATGTAAATGAGATACAGTGGGGCAAAAAAAAGTACTCCAATTGTGCAAGTTCTCCCACTTAAAAAGATGAGAGAGGCCTGTAATTTTCATCATTGAAGGTACACTTCAACTATGAGACAAAATTATTTTTAAAAAATCCAGAAAATCACATTTTGTAGGATTTTTAATGAATTTATTTGCAAATTATGGTGGAAAATAAGTATTTGGTCACCTACAAACAAGCAAGATTTTGCCATGTAATTTTCATCATAGGTACACTTCAACAATGACAGACAAAACGAAAAAAATAAATCCAGAAAATCACATTGTAGGATTTTTAATTAATTAATTTGCAAATTATGGTGGAAAATAAGTATTTGGTCAATAACAAAAGTTTATCTCAATACTTTGTTATATACCCTTTGTTGGCAATGACAGAGGTTAAACATTTTCTGTAAGTCTCCACAAGGTTTTCACACACTGTTGCTGGTATTTTGGCCCATTCCTCCATGCAGATCTCCTCTAGAGCAGTGATGTTTTGGGGCTGTTGCTGGGCAACACGGACTTTCAACTCCCTCCAAAGATGTTCTATGGGGTTGAGATCTGGAGACTGGCTAGCCCACTCCAGGACCTTGAAATGCTTCTTACCCGGGCGGTGTGTTTGGGATCATTGTCATGCTGAAAGACCCAGCCACGTTTCATCTTCAATGACCTTGCTGATGGAAGGAGGTTTTCACTCAAAATCTCACGATACATGGCCCCATTCATTCTTTCCTTTACACGGATCAGTCTTCCTGGTCCCTTTGCAGAGAAACAGACCCAAAGCATGATGTTTCCACCCCCATGCTTCACAGTAGGTATGGTGTTCTTTGGATGCAACTCAGCATTCTTTGTCCTCCAAACACGGCGAGTTGAGTTTTTACCAAAAAGTTCTATTTTGATTTCATCTGAACATATGACATTCTCCCAATCTTCTTCTGGATCATCCAAATGCTCTCGGGCCTGGACATGTACTGGCTGAAGCAGGGGGACACGTCTGGCACTGCAGGATTTGGGTCCCTGGCGGCGTAGTGTGTTACTGATGGTAGGCTTTGTTACTTTGGTCCCAGCGCTCTGCATGTCATTCACTAGGTCTCCCCGTGTGGTTCTGGGATTTTGGCTCACCGTTCTTGTGTTCATTTTGACCCCACGGGGCGAGATCTTGCATGGAGCCCCAGATCGAGGGAAATTATTTGTGGTCTTGTATGTCTTCCATTTCCTAATAATTGCTCCCACAGTTGATTTCTTCAAACCAAGCTGCTTACCTATTGCAGATTCAGTCTTCCCAGCCTGGTGCAGGTCTACAATTTTGTTTCTGGTGTCCTTTGACAGCTCTTTGGTCTTGGCCATAGTGGAGTTTGGAGTGTGACTGTTTGAGGTTGTGGACAGGTGTCTTTTATACTGATAACAAGTTCAAACAGGTGCCATTAATACAGGTAACGAGTGGTGGACAGAGGAGCCTCTTAAAGAAGAAGTTACAGGTCTGTGAGAGCTTACTTATTTTCCACCATAATTTGCAAATAAATTCATAAAAAATCCTACAAAATCCTACGAAAAAATCCTCCTTCAGTCATACAGTATGTTATTTTCCCTGAGTGTGACAATAATTAATTGTATGCTGTGCTCTGTATTGGAGGCTTACGACACAGCTGTGTTGTCTCAAAGTATGACAGATTTTATTATGCCTTCTTACATAATTTTTACATTTTCACAGATTATTTACGATATACTTGTTGGTCTCTGTTTTTGCAGATCTCTTCATTTCATTGTGACTTCTCCAAAGTATTGTGCAAGCCCAGCAGTCTAGATACACACAGCACCATAATTTGTCAGCATCTCTCAAGCCCCTCGGGGGACTCCTCAAAGTGGAAACTCCTCTCTTCTCAAATGTATCATCTCTTAGAATATGCCCACACGCTACAGAATGCTTTATCTATAGGTAACTGTCTAAATAAAGGAAACACTTGAGTAAATTAGGGATCGAAAGTATATTGAAAGGTGCTTCCACACAGTTGTTGTTGCTGAGTTAATTAAACAATTAACATCCCATCATGCTTAGGGTCATGTATAAAAATACTAAGTCGCACATTATATTAGCATGTGTGTTTGGTGTTACTATCCTTGTGGGGACCAGAAGTCTATCCCTTGTGGGGACCTAAAGTCCTCATGAGGATAGTAAAATATGGACAAGTCTGACAAGTAGCAACATTTTGCCAGTCCCCACAAGGAAAAAGGCAATTTTATGCTCACAAATCAGGGTTAGGGTTAGAGTTAGGGTTTTGGTTAAGGGTTAGGTTTAGGGTTAAGGAGTTAGGGAAAATAGGATTTTTAATGGAAATCCATTATCTATCAAATTTTATTGGTCACATACACGTGTCTAGAAGATGTTATTGTGGGTGTAGGGAAAAATGCTTGTGCTTCTAGCTCTGACAGTGCAGTAATATCTAACAAGTAATATCGAACAATTTCACACCATACTGTATACCCAATACAAACAAATCTAAGGAAAGGAATGGAATTAAGAAAATATAAATTTATGAACGAGCAATGTCAGAGAGGCGTAGACTAAGATAGAGTAGAATATAATAGAATACATTATATACATATGAGAGGAGTATTGCAAAATATGTAAAAAATTATTAAATTGACAAGTTTTCCATTTATTAAAGTGGCCAGTGATTTCAAGTTTATGTATATAGGCAGCAGCCTTTAATGTGCTATTTAACCTGTTGAGTGTAGGGGGCAGTATTTTGATGTTTGGATGAAAAACGTACCGAATTAAACTGCCTATTTCTCAGGCCCAGGATCTAGAACATGCATATAATTGTCAGATTAGGATAGAAAACACTAAAGTTTCCAAAACTGTCAAAATATTGTCTGTGAGTATAACAGAACTCATATTGCAGGCGAAAACCTGAGGAAAATCCAAACGGAAGTGCTGTTTTTCCTGAAAGCTCTCTCTTCCATTGCCTGCCTTCGCTCCATTTAAAGGAATATCAACCAGATTCAATTTCCTCTGGCTTCCCCATGGTGTGAACAGTCTTTAGCCATAGTTTCAGGCTTTTATTTTGAAAAATGAGCGAGAAAGGTCACATCGCGTCATTGGATGGCTGGGTGCCAGCAGCGTTTTACATGCGCTACAGCTTGGAGCAGACATTTTCTCTCTCTCTCCTATTGAAGAAGCTACAGTCCCGGTTGAAATATTATCCTTTATATATTTTAAAAACAACCTGAGGATTGATTATAAAAACGTTTGGATACTATTTGGAATCTTTGTCTGCCGGGTCGTGACCACTCGAGCCTGTGGATTTCTGAACATAAACACTCCAACCAAATGGAGGTATTTTGGATATAGAAATAAACTTTATGGAACAAAATGAACATTTATTGTGTAACTGGGAGTCTCGTGAGTGCAAACATACGAAGATCATCGAAGGTAAGCGATTAATTTTATTGCTTTTCTGACTTTCGTAACCAATCTACTTGGCTGCTAGCTGTTTGTAACGTTTTGTCTGCTGAGAGAGATGTCCTTACATAACAGACTGATGGCCTTGAGATAGAAGCTGTTTTTCAGTCTCTTGGTTCCAGCTTTGATGGATCTGTACTGACCTCGCCTTCTGGATGGTAGCGGGGTGAACAAGCAGTGGCTAGTGTGGTTGTCCTTGATGATTGTTTTGGCCTTCCTGTGACATCAGGTGCTGTAGGTGTCCTGGAGGGCAGGTAGTTTGGCCCCGGAGATGCATTGGGCAGACCACACCACCCTCTGAAAAGCCCTGCAGTTGCGGGCAGTGCATCTGTAAAATTGTGCATCTGTAAAAGTTTGTGAGGGTTTTAGGTGCCAAGTCAAATTTCTACAGCCTCCTTAGGTTGAAGAGGTGCTGTTGTGCCTTCTTCAACACACTGTCGAGGAACTTGAAGCTCTCCACCTTCTCCACTGAGGTCGTGTCGATGTGGATAGGGGGTGTTCCCTCTGCTGTTTCCTGAAGTCCACAATCATCTCCTTTGTTTTGTTTACATTGAGTAAGAGGTTTATTTTCCTGGCACCACACTCCCAGAGCCCTCACCTGCTCCCTGTAGGCTGTCTTGTCATTGTTGTTAATCAAGCCTACTAATGTTGTGTCGTCTGCAAACTTGATGATTGAGTTGGAGGCGTGATTTGACAATGGAAATCCACACCCATGCAGTCATGGGTGAACAGGGAGTACAGGAGGGGGCTGAGCACGCACCCTTGTGGGGGCACAGTGCTGAGGATCAGCGAACTGGGGGTTGAATATGTCTGTAAACACACCAGTCAGCTGGTCTGCACATGCTCTGAGGACGCGGTTAGATATGCCGTCTGTGCCGGCAGCCTTTCGAGGGTTAAAATTATTAAATGTCTTGCTCACATTGGCCACAGAGAAGGAGATCCCACAGTCCTTGGTAGAGGGCCGCGTCGGTGGCACTGTGTTATCCTCAAAGCGGGCAAATAAGATGTTTAGCTTGTTCCGGAAACAAGATGTCAGTGTCCGCGACGTTGCTGGTTTTCCTTTTGTAGTCCATGATTGTCTGTAGACCCTGTCACATACGTCTGGTGTCTGAGCCGTTGAATTGCGACTCTATACCGACGTTTTGCTTGTTTGATTGCCTTGCACTGTTTGTATTCTTCCATACACAAAGTCACCTTGCCATGGTTAAATGCGGTGGTTTGCGCTCTCAGTTTTGCGCAAATGCGGCCATCTATCCATGGTTTCTGGTTGGGGTAGGTTCAACAACACAAGTACAACATCTCCTATACATTTCCTGATAAACTCAGTCACCAAATCAGTATGTTCATCAATGTTATTATCCGAGGCTACCCGAAACATATCCCAGTCCCCGTGATCAAAACAATCTTGAAGTGTAGATTCCTATTGGTCTGACCAGCGTTGAATAGTCCTTAGCACGGGTACTGCCTTTTTGAGTTTCTGCCTATAGGAAGGGAATAGCAAAATGGAGTCGTGGTCAGATTTGCCAAAAGGAGGACGGGGAGGGTTGTAGGCACCCCGAAAGTTGGAGTAGCAGTGGTCGAGTGTTTTAGCAGCGCGAGTACTACAGTCCATGTGTTGATAAAATTCGGTAGCCTTTCTCCCAAATTTGCTTAGTTAAAATCCCCAGCTATTGTAAATGTGGCCTCAGCATATGTGGTTTCCATTTAGCATAAAGTCCAGTGAAGTTCTTAGTGATATCAGTTTGAGGGGGGATATACATGGCTGTGACTATAACCGAAGGGAATTCTCTTGGTAGATGATACGGTCGACATTTGATTGTGAGGTGTTCTAGGTCAGATGAACAAAACGAGTCATTAAGCATGAAACATACACCCCTACCCTTCTTCTTCCCGGAGAGCAGGGTTGGCTAGGTTACTTTCTGAATGTAATCCATTACAGTTACAAGTTACCTGCCTGACATTGTAATCAGTAATGTACCTTTTGGATTACCCAAACTCAGTAACGTAATCTGATTACATTCCGTTACTTTTAGATTACCTTCCCTTTAAGAGGCATTAGAAGAAGATGAAAATGTATGTTACCAATTGAACGGCAACTGTTGCAGGATAAAATCAATGTTAAAGTTTACATAGCTGGCCATATATTGATTTTAAATGTTACTTTATGGGTTGGTTATGTAGGCTTATTCTAATCCATCGCTTTCTACTACATATAATAATACGATTAAATTATGTATTATTAAGTATAATATGTATAAATTAAGTCTATCAGAATTCCAGTCATTCCAAAAAATGTTATACCCCTTGATCTTCAAGAATAGGACTTGGAAATATGGAAGTATAGATTAGCCAATTTGTTTTACCTGAGAATGACCCCAGAACTAAGGACTTATTGGCCAGCCCTATTCTGTTGTTTATGATTTTGTTGTCACGGAGGACTGATTGGGCTCATTGATTCGAGTTTAAAAATAAATGCTGCGCTCATGGAATGGCATGCTTTACCAAGAGTGTGCAAAGCTGTCTACAATAAAATATATTTAGATTTATTTAACACTTTTTTGCTTACTACATTATTCCTTATGTGTTATTTCATAGTTTTGATGTCTTCACAATTATTCTACAAAATAAAGAAAAGCCCTTGAGTAGGTGTTCCCAAACTTTTGATTGGTACTGTATATGGGGCGGCAGCGTAGCCTAGTGGTTAGAGCGTTGGACTAGTAACTGGAAGGTTGCGAGTTCAAACCCCCGAGCTGTCGTTCTGCCCCTGAACAGGCAGTTAACCCACTGTTCCCAGGCCGTCATTGAAAATAAGAATATGTTCTTAACTGACTTGCCTGGTTAAATAAAGGTAAAATTTAAAAATGTAAAAAAATATATATAATTTATAAATCCAAAAATGGATGTAGCACCTACAGATTGCCCCTTTAAATCCATCAAAAGTGTGCAAGTTGGAGCATTAGTCAATGGATTATTTTTATCAGCATGAATTAGATTGAGCAATAAAAGCCCCACTTTAATTCAATATGCTTGGATCCGCACTATGCAGCTGTTGGAACAGTGCATTTTTCATTGATGATTGATAGGCAGTTTAGACATCTAGAATTCAAACATTATTGGGTTCAAATACACATTTAGATTTGTGAACAGCCATCCACAACAACCACAATCTGTAAGGCGCAAATAGCTAGATGAGAAAGCAGCATTATTGGGTTCAAATACACATTTAGATTTGTGAACAGCCATCCACAACAACCACAATCTGTAAGGCGCAAATAGCTAGATTCACATGAATGCGCTATGTAAATATCAATAATAAGTGATATCCGTATTGCCGTAGACTACATCACTGCTGTCATCCTTAACTCCAAGCATTTATTCAAGTAGGATAATCTTTGGATTCCAGCAGCAGTCGCACCATTGGAAGACATAGCTTGGACAGTAACCTACAAAAGCCTATTCCTGCTCTTTTCCCGCGATCTATCAAATATACATTTGGTGTGTCATCATAGTGGTCTCTGACTTGTGGTTAGACTTGCTCAGGTGGAACAAACTTAAACTTTCGCCTTTTTCCGATGCTGATTTGAATGTCATTGAGAAAACAGAAAAGTGTCCAAAACAAATTGCAAACATGCTTTCTGAATTATAGATGAATCCTTAAAGTAATCATCTAGTTTTTCGAAAGTATCGGTAATCTGATTACAATATTTTTGCTGGTAACGTAACGGATTATAGTTACCATCTCCCGTCCGGAGAGATATTTATCCCTGCCTGCACGATGATCTGAGAACCCAACTGGCAGGACGGACTCAGACAGTATTTCCTGAGAGAGCCATGTTTCCATGAAACAGAGTATGTTACAATTCCTGATGTCTCTCTAGAAGGAAATCCTCACCCTGAGCTCGTCAACTTTATTACCCAGAGATTGAACATAAGCGAGTAATATACTTGGAAGCGGTGGATGGTGTGTGCGCCTCCGAAGTCGGACTAGAAGACTACTCCGAGTACCTCTCCTCCGCCGGCTGTGTTTTTGGTCGGCCTCTGGATTCAGTTCAATTGCTCTGCAGGGTGAGAAATAAAGGATCCGATTCTGGAAAGTTGTATTCCTGGTGGTAATGCTGGTAATGCTGGTAGTGCTGGTGAGTAACATAACTGAATATATTTCAGTCATGTTTCCTAGCCTTGTTCAACACTGCATTATCATTATATTTTCTTGCCATTATTTATTATCCCATACTGTAGTCACCATTAAACTTATGAGTAGTAAACACTTGTGTGAGCAGGTGCAAGCACAACCCATGAGCACTGGAGAGGAAACGAGCCAAAACAATATGCCTTGTCCTGCCTTGGAGAGCAGAATGTTCCATGTCTCTGTTGTCCTTTCCCCTCCTCTCCGCTTGCTGTGCCATCACCTTCTGTGTTCTAATACCCTCAGGACTCTGCCAAAATACACTTCTGAAGAGGCTGATTGGCCTGCTCTGATTCATGCTGTAGCCTATACCTGCTCCTAACAGTGAGTGAGCTGCATCATGCATTGAAGCCTGCTGTGATAAATGACCAGGCAGATAGAAAGGGTAAAGGAGGAATCCTTCAAGACTGTTTTGTTTAATTACCAAGCAGCTAACAAGTGAATGGGTTTGATTAGGCTCAGCGGGAAAAGGTACGTGCCTGTCAATTAGAAGGCCTGGAAAACTCAGGCCGCCCTCCACTGATTAGAATGTCAGAACATTCAGAAATAATCATTTGTCCCTGAAAGCTTCAAACGAGAGCTCGGCAACAGAAAAAAACAACATGACCCTGAAAGCAGTGTTCTTGATAAGTACCCCAGCTGAGATCAAACTGTCACGAATCACAATGCGTTTTACACTGGCTCTGTCTATCATTTGTTCTTTGCAGTAGATCGAAACCTAGAAGTATGGTTTAGCTGTAGGGTACTGCTTGTGTAATCAAATGTATTTATGAAGCCCTTTTTACATCAGCAGATACAATACAGAAACCCAGCCTAAAACCCCAAACAGCAAGGAAAGCAGACAGCAAGCAATGCAGATGGGATCACCACTGATTTTCTATACCTTTTAAATTACATGATGATGGTGATGATGATGACGCTAACGACGACGACAACGACGATGATGATGATGGTGGTGATAATGATGATTATGCTGGTGGTGCTTATGAAACGTTCAAACAGTGAGCTTGGATTAACACAAAGCACTACAAAAGATGCAGAATGGGAAAGGTTTTTCAAGAATGTACAGTATTTCAGTTGCCTCAGTCACGCATACAAATGATTTTTTAAATTTTAAATGTACTCCTCTGTGAATCATTTTGGCCTAAGGAACCAAAGTCTCTGGGCACATAAAGTTACTGAATCACCAGACAAATAGCCAAACAAAGTGTTTATTTCAAAGGTTACTCTTCAAAATGTGTGTTTTGTTCTTTTTGAAAGACTCAAACCACAAAAGATGTGACATTAAAAAGATGCTGACATTTACAGTAAGAAAATGACTGGAGAGACCCACCTGACAGTTACCAGCCAACATGATGCTCGTTATCCTGTGAATCATAGCAGATCTGAGATCCTGCCTTGTCCTGTGATCCTACAAATGTACTGTATACTATATGTTGTATTGTTAATTTTGTGGAGGCGAATGTAATGCACACCTGTTTAGTCGAGGTGCTGGCGAGCGGAGTAGAACATTTGAAAAATAAAAGTAGAGCAACCCACTCTAGGAGCTCAGATGCAATAATTGAATAACCGAATAAGAAATGTTTCGACAGACAAGCTGTCTTCATCAGGGTATGATTGTTGTATTGTTATTTTTACCATCATGGTGAGAGTTATTTTAACATTTACTTACAATACAATTAACCCAGTATTTTGTGACGATCTGAGCTCAAGCCCATCGTCCCTTAGAAAGTAGGCCTATCCCTTACGCATTCCCCAAATGAATTTGTTTTCTCGCACTTTTGCATCAATAAAACCATTATTTTTGGTCATGTTACTCTGCTGTCCAACTGTGTGCTAGAAAAACCAAACCCGAACTTGGTCGGTCATTCTTAACAACTTAGAATGTTTAAAGTTTGTTTTCTCTGTGAAATAAAACCTTCAGCCAATCTCAAGGCCTTGTATTATCTACAAAATGTCCTCTGATTTTGTCAAAATGCAATATTTTTTTTTTATCAAAGAAACCCTGCCACACAAACAATATTCATTTTGAAATGTGTCCAGATAATTAGAGCACCTCCTAACTCATCACACTCAGACCATCATTAATTTTCACCCTAGCATGTAGCTCTGTGATGATTCTGCAACCCCTTTGGAGGGTGAAGAATCAAACAACCCTACACACCTGCTACTCCACCAAATCAATTCCAACCAGACAAAACTGGTATTCTCCCTATTCTCCCGTGTTATTATTCTAATAAGGAGAGTCAGCGTGACCCTGAAACCCTGGTGTAATTTTAGTTGTATTTGATCTCACACAATTCTTCTCCTTTCTCCACAGATCTGACATTCTCCTGGATTTTTAATGAGTATCCCTCGTTTGTGAAGCAGGACACACGACGCTTTATCTCCCAGGAGACGGGCAATCTATACATCGCTAAAGTGGAGCCTTCTGATGTGGGCAACTACACCTGTGTGGTGACCAATACTGTCACCAAAACCAGAGTCCAGGGCCCGCCCACGCCTTTGGTGCTCCGCAGTGATGGTGAGATCCAGTTCTACGACAACCACTTACACCCTATCAAAACAGTATATTGCTATTTCATATGTTCATTTTCTGGCTGTTGTGCTGTGTAATGTGTGCAATACTATCACATTAGAATAGTGTAATTTGTTCACAATCAGTAGGTGAAATGTCAGTAATATTAACTACACTACTATACCATTAATACATCATAAAATACAGTATATGAATAATTGTATCTCTGCATAGTGTTAAACATTAGTTAGAGAAAGCCAACAATTAGATCACTCAGACAAAATACATTTTCATTGGAGAGCCTTTGACAAAGCTTTCTTGCATGGCCATGAGTAGATATTTTACTCCAACTGTTTAGGCCTCAATCTGAAACCAGAAGAGTCCTTTTAACAAATATCAGATATATTTTTCTAATCGTTATATCTAGCTGATATGTCAGGCGCAAGTACATGTACCGGACATGAGTTGGTCATGGTCACAGGATGATGTAACCCGCCTGCAAACATCAAAAACCAGCATCGGCCCTCGGCCCATGAGGGAATTTCATCTTGGTCTAATGGGCTAATATGTTGGTTGATCCTGTGGGAGACCCCGGTTCATAACCCACGTGTTACATTCAGTATGTTAGCATGAAAACTACCACTGCTAATTATTCATCCCTCTTAGATATGATCATGAGTAAATTAACCCTCCCTATTAAATATGGTCATGAAGACAACTATAATTGGTTGAATCAGGGGAAACATTTATGTGTAGTCAGCCGACCTATCATGAAATAATACCACATGTTTCAAGATGGCAAACATTGTTCCTCTTCTCAAGAAAGCTAAGGTAACTGAACTAAATTACTATCGCCCCGTAGCACTCACTTCTGTCATCATGAAGTGCTTTGAGAGACTAGTCAAGGATCATATCACCTCCACCCTACCTGTCACGCTAGACCCACTTCAATTTGCTTACCGATCGAATATTTCCACAGACAATGAAATCACACTGCACACTGCCCTATCCCATCTGGACAAGAGGAATGTACAAATGTACAAATGTACAAATGCTGTTCATTGACTACAGGTTAGCATTCCACACTATAGTGTATACCCAAACTCCTGGGTCTCGACTCCGCCCTGTGCAACTGGGTCCTGGACTTCTTGACGGGCTGCCCCCAGGTGGTGAAGGTAGGAAACAACATCTCCAATCTGCTGATCCTCAACACTGGGACCCCACAGGTGGGTGTTCTCAGCCCCCTCCTGTACTCCCTGTTGATCAATGACAGCATGGCCATGCACGCCTCCAACTCAATCACCAAGTTAGCAGATGACACAACAGTGGTTAGCTTGATTACCAACAATGACGAGACAGCCTACAGGGAGGAGGTGAGTGCCCTCAGAGTGTGGTGTCAGAAAAATAACCTCTCACTCAATGTCAGCAAAACAAAAGAGATGATTGGGGAATTCAGGAAACAGAAGAGGGAGCACCCCCCTATCCACATCGACACAACAGCAGTGGAGAAGGTTCCTTTTAAGTTCCTCTGTGTACATATCATCGACAAATTGAAATGGTCCAACCACACAGACAGTGTGGTGAAGAAGGCTGAAAAAATGTGGCTTGTCACCGAAAACGCTCACTAACCATTACAGGTGCACAATTGAGAGGATCCTGTCAGGCTGTATTGCCGCCTGGTACGGCAACTGCACCGCCCACAACCGCAAGGCTCTCCAGAGGGTGGTGCGGTCTGCACAAAGCATCACCGGTGGCAAACTACCTGCCCTCTAGGACACCTACAACACCCAATGTCACAAGAAAGCAAGAAAGATCATCAAGGACAATAACCACCCGAGCCACTGCCTGTTCACCCCACTTCCATCCAGAAGGCGAGGTCAGTACAGGTGCATCAAAGCTGGGACAGAGAGATTGAAAAATAGCTTATATCTCAAGGCCATCAGATTGTTAAACAGCCACCACTAGCACAGAAAGGCGGCTGCCTACCTACAGATTGAGCAAGAGGACAAGTACATTAGAGTGTCTAGTTTGACCCCTCACAAGTCCTCAACTGGCTTCTTCATTAAATATTATCTCAGACTGGCCAATAAAAATAAAAGATTAAGATGTGCAAAAGAACACAAACACTTGACAGTGATATGGCTTTTTCTTTGCAACTCTGCCTAGAAGGCCAGCATCCCAGAGTCGCCTCTTCACCGTTGATGTTGAGACTGGTGTTTTGCGTGTACTACTTAATGAAGCTGCCAGTTGAGGACTTGTGAGGCACTCTAATGTACTTGTCCCCGTGCTCAGTTGTGCACATTTACAGTAAAAAAACTGTCAATAGTTCTATCTAGAACCCTCTATGAAGGGTTTTACCAAAAACCCTTTTATCCTCTAAAGCAGGGTTTCCCAACTGGTGGCCTCTGTGCTGAATTTGGGTCAAGTGTTTTTGACCCCAAAGTGTTCTGAGCCCCAAAAAAGAGTGTAAAAACTCCCGTAAATCAGCTCCAAGTGATTTTAATTTAGAAAATCTGTTCCAAAGTATTCCCACACATACAGTGCCCCTTCACTTTTTCCACATTTCGTTTTGACAAGGTGGGATTAAAATGATTCCATTTTTTTTTTTTTTTTAAAGCAATGATTAACACAAAATAGTCAGTAATGTCATAGTGGAAGAAAAATGTAACATTAATAAATATATATATATATAAAAAATAAAGGACTAATATATCTTTGTTAGATACGTATTCAACCCCCTGAGTCAATATGTGTTAGAATCACCTTTGGGAGCAATTACAGCTTTGAATATTTCTGGGTAAGTCTCTAAGAGATTTCCACACCTGGATTGTGAAACATCTGTCCATTATTCTTTTCAAAATTCTTCAAGCTTTGTCAAATTGGTTGTTGATCATTGCTAAACACCACTTTCAAGTCTTGCCATAGATTTTAAAGCAGATTTAAGTCAAAACTGTAACTTGGCCACTCAGGAACAATCACTATCTTCTGGGTAATCAACTTCTGTGTAGATTTGGCCTTGTGTTTTAGGTTATTGTCCTGCTGAAAGGTGAATTCATCTCTCAGTAATGGAATTTATTTCACCCAACTTTTAACCTAAATCCAATGACATGGTGATTTTTGGTTGTTGATTTCACATTGAATTCAGGTTAGTTAAAAACTCAACAAATTTAAATCAAAATTAGATGTTGAATTGACATCTGTGCCCAGTGAGCTTGCCTTACAAAGAACCATCGTCTTCCAAAAAGGTTTCTTCAGATGAAAATGGTTCTTGGTATAACCCTATTAATCCACAAAGAACCCATTTGGAACCCTTTTTTCTAATAGTGTAGGGACTTGGCACTCAACTCGGACTCAAGGTTTAGTGACTTGACTACATCACTGATTAGAGCCTCATCCAGCTGTCTCATTTACTATGGCTGATAGGGCCTTGGCTACCTGGCTGTATTAGACAATGGAGATACAGATCTAAATGAGCTTTCACAGTCAGTCAGGGAACCGTGCTTCACAATATCAAGGAGATGAAATTGGCTTGTTTCTCCCATTTCAAGAGCCCATTTGGGCTGAGAAACCTCTGGAAATGTGATTTGCAGATAGAGAATACCAGCAACAATGAGAACCTGTTATTGGTTTTCCAAAAGAACCACTTCTCAGGTGTATGATTGTAATCGCTTATAGGACATATGTAGACACAACGGACATAATGACATATCATATTATCTGTGTTGTTGTTTTTTGCTTTCTTATAATTGGTTGTGAATTACTCCTCCTCAGGTATAATGGGTGAATACGAGCCGAAGATCGAAGTTCAGTTTCCAGAGATTGTCCATGTAGCCAAAGGATTGACAGTGAAACTGGAATGTTTTGCATTAGGAAAGTAAGTGGACTCTGGGCTTGGTTAAACAGGCACACAAATACATGAAAAGCATAAAAGTTATTAACAAACTGCGATATATTTTTCATGTATCACTGCATGCCTCCAACCCTCCTCTGATTGAAGCTGTGCTGGACATCTGAGATTTCTCGTAGAGTTGGGGCTGTGACTCCTGGTACATTAGCTGAATTGTGTATTACCTACATGCCAGTTTTTTTTGTCTGATCAATTGAATCCATCTCGGTTAAGTATTGTGGTGAGGTTGTAATATTACAAATGATTTGTGTTTGTAATATGAACATGCTACAAGGTTTCTCTTTCCATTCCTCTTTACTCCAGCCCTGTCCCCTCTGTAAACTGGAGTAGAGTGGACGGAATCCCCTTTTCTAGGAAAGTGGACGTGAGGAAAGCCAGCGGCGTCCTGGAAATCCCTTATTTCCAGCAGGAAGACGCTGGCACATATGAGTGTGTGGCAGAGAACTCCAGGGGGAAGAACACTGTAAAAGGAAAGCTCTCATTCTACGGTAGGTGATCCTGAACCACATAAGTATTTGAACCAGTGAAGGCTGCATGTGTCAGCTTCGCTCAGATTGAAATGCATCTAAGGGAGACCTAACTGGGTTTAAAACACAGCCATCGGTAATCAACTGTGGCCATTTTGCACGGGGGAGCATTGTTTTAACAGAGCATCCCAAATGATTAAGGCCATGATGCCCATAATATTTTGATCCAGATTAAAGCAATGATGATGTGGATGAGGAGGAGACCTTGGATGTGACCTTGTGCGTGGGACTTGTATTGGTCTCCACCAGATGGCATTGTGATTGACATCCAACTTGACTGGAGATCAAAGCTGTTAAATGTACTATACTTAGACCAGGGCCACATACGCCATCGGAATAATCCGCAGTGCAGCATCTGGATGAAGATGAGGAAGAGTAGTTGTGAAATGTATTTGTTAGTGTTATTAGTTGTATTCTTGTCTGTTTCATTCAGATAGTATTCTGGTGATATCCTCTAATTAATAAAGTAGATCTTCAACTGATTCCCTGCGGCTGAATATTTCTGTTTTGGATTTGCTGTCATTGTCACCCATGCATGTATTATTTGTATTATCATTGAACCTTTCTCTTGGTTATTGAGATAAAATCATCAAAAACATCACTGTCTATTCAGGATGTTTCAAGCTGAGAGAAAAATAAAATAGTTTAGCTAAATGATTTTTTTCCCCCTGTTAGGACCAATATTATTGTCACTATTGGCCCCAGCATTAGACCGTATTTTAACCTCTAATAACACAGCAGGCAGTCTCAAGGCTCTGTCAGTGTCAGAGTGGAGTCTAGTCAAATGAAGGGTTGCGACCTTCCGTTGTTCTCTATTAGTCATACGATTGCATTCTTCATACAAGACGTCCTTTTATTAAGTAAGTACCTGTAGGCTATCCTCACCACTGAGATTTACCTCTGCCTTCTGGGGTCGTTCTCCGCTGCATGCCTAATGGCCCATTTACAAGAATAGCTTGTCTGGCTCCCTGCATTTTTTATTACACTTGTTGTTTCATTGTTTATATTCCACAATGTGCATCAGTCACAAATAAATGCTGGAAAATACTCTAAAGAAAGATGGCCGTCTGGACTAATTATATGAAAGTATGTTCGCTTTTGTAGCAGCAACGATATACAGTATAGTTATAGGGATTGCAAAACAACGTTTTTTTTTAAACTGAGCACAGCAGGTGATAACTAACATACATACTTCTATGCAGGCCATCTATTTCCGTGCGGGTAAATATTTATGATCTCTTGATTTTCTTCCAAATTCAACTGAATATCTCTCCTTCAATTGGTTTCCCATCTCTATGCCCCTGTGATGTGTAAGTCAGGCTCTGTCAGCTGTCAGGAATAACTCTTTCTGTGCATTAAACAATTTGGCATTATTTACAACGTGCCTGCCTCCAAGCTCCCTGCAGTGTTGCTCTGGCTGTGAGCTACAGGGGATAGGTTGACCATATTAGCAGCAGGTCTGCCCTATTTCAATGTGCTTTCTCTCTCTATCTCTTGCAGTGCATGCTGGACGTTTTTTGGAGTTTGAGTGTTTAGTCTGAAGGGCTCAGTTCTAATTAATTATCTTGGGTTAATGCACTTTGTTTTAGCGGTATCCACAGGTTTTTTCAAAGTTAGGGTGGAAGAGGACATTGTTAGTTTCCTGGGGTTTGGAAGGTGTGGTGTGTGCGATGGCTTCTCAGCCTAGCGTGGAGGAGACGCTGTCGATACGGCATGGATTCAGGTGCATTCCTGAGAACGGAGTTAAAGTAGAGGAGGTTCTGCTCACAGTCAGTGAACAGGTAGGAGCTGAATTTATACATTCCGCTTCCGGAATGAACAAAGCTGTGTTTGTGTTCATGAAAAGGGAACATTTGGTTGGTAGGCTAATTGCTAGTGGTATATTTGTAAGGGGCGTGTTGGTGCCAATTTCGCCTCTTTCTACCCCTTCGACAAGGGTGGTAGTTGCAAATTTGCCTCCGTATTTTACGGATGATCAAATCAGGAAAGAGCTGAGTCGTTCGGTAAGTTTGCTAGCGGTTTTCGTGTACTGTTGGGAGGTTTTCAGGCAAATGCCGTTAAGCACGTTGTTTCATTCCGGAGGCAAGTGTTTATGTTTCTGAAAACAATGAGCAACAGCTAAATGTGCATTTTAAAGTGAGGCATGGGGAGGGGTTCTAATCGAGGTCAACGTGCAGGGGACAATGAGCTGCAGACAGCTGAGGCTGGGACTAGTCATGCTATGGATGGTGGTGTAGTGGAGGCTGGATCTAGTCATGCTATGGATGGTGGTGTAGCTGAGGCTGGATCTAGTCATGCTATGGATGGTGGTGTAGCTGAGGCTGGATCTAGTCATGCTATGGATGGTGGGGTAGCTGAGGCTGGATCTAGTCATGCTATGGATGGTGGTGTAGTGGAGGCTGGATCTAGTCATGCTATGGATGGTGGTGTAGTGGAGGCTGGATCTAATCATGCTATGGGTGGTGGGGTAGCTGAGGCCCGGGTCTAGTTATGCAATGGATGGTGGTGTAGCTGAGGCTGGGTCTAGTCATGCTATGGATGGTGGTGTAGTGGAGGCTGGATCTAATCATGCTATGGATGGTGGGGTAGATGAGGCTGGGTCTAGTCATGCTATGGATGGTGGTGTAGTGGAGGCTGAATCTAATCATGCTATGGATGGTGGGGTAGATGAGGCTGCGTCTAGTCATGCTATGGATGGTGGTGTAGCTGAGGCTGGGTCTAGTCATGCTATGGATGGTGGGTCGCTGAGGCTGGGTCTAGTCATGCTATGGATGGTGGTGTAGGTGAGACTGGGCCTAGTCATGCTATGGAGGGTGATGTGGATGAGGCTGGGCCTCGTCAGGTTATGCTAGTGGATGAGGAGAGTATAGTGGGGAAGTGTGGAGAAGGGGGAGAAGAAGGAGGTGGGAGGGGAGAGGCTGGTGTGATCAAAGGCACCATGGAACCTTTGCCTGGTGCTGGGGGGGATGCCCTGACCAGAGAGGAAGGGCAGGTGGTCAGGATGGGAGATGGAGATGAGGAGGAAAGTGAGTCTGAGGAAAAGAATGATGAGGTTTTTTTTCTTCAATGGGTCCAGAGCTGACAGCCAGTCAAGCAAAGGGGTCAAAGTACACATTGAGAGAACTGACAAGGTTCCGGAATGAGACCAAGGGGAAAAAAGTTAATCTTGAGGCTTTTTTTTCTGATCCGAGAAAGTTTGTAAGATCAGTACATACTATGAAAAATGAGGGGCATGGTGTCCTCTCACCCAGGAAACGGTTTAGGTTGGAAGTGGGTCACAACAGTGCGTAAGGGTCAACCTTCAGACACTGTTTAGATTAATAGTTTCTTTCTGGCACTGGGGATTTTTGAGCTTTGTTATTGGTCTCTTTCTTTGCTGGCTTTTCTCCCACTTCTGATGGAGACACTTCGGGTAGGCTCGCTCAATATAAATGGCGCCAGAGATACGGGAAAGAGGAGTGTGTTGGGTGAATATGTAAAACAAAAAAAGTACTGTTGTTTCTGCAGGAGACGCATAGTGATGTGGTGAATGAAGTCGATTGGAGGCTCTTGTGGAAAGGAGCAAGCGTGTTGAGCCATGGGGCAAATTTTAGTGCAAGGGTGGCAGTCCTTTTTGTACTGGGTCTGTCTGTAAAAATGTGCTCCTCAAAGGTGGTGTGTGCTGCTTGCTGTAAAATCAGAAATTAACAATATTGTTTTGTCTTTATACATGTGTATGCACCTAACATGGGGAGAGAGAGAGGGATTATATTTGGGAGTCTTAGACAGGAACTCTCACAGGTAGCGCCTGAGGAAATGCTGGTGGTCGGCGGGGACTGGAACTGTAAAATGGATTTTACGAAAGACAGAAATGGGGAAGAGCCTCATTCAATATCAGTGGGAGTGTTAAGGGACATCATTAATCAGTTCGACCTAGTGGATGTTTGGAGAAGTAAACATCCCAACACAAGTTGAAAGTTTACATACAATTTAGCCCAATACATTTAAACTCAGTTTTTCACAATTCCTGACATTTAATCCTAGTAAACATTCCCTATTCCCTGTCTTTGGTCAGCTAGGATCACCACTTTATTTTAAGAATGTGAAATGTCAGAATAATAGTTGAGAGAATTATTTATTTCAGCTTTTATTTCTTTCATTGACATTCCCAGTGGGTGAGAAGTTAGCATACACTCAATTAGTATTTGGTAGCATTGGCTTTAAATTGTTTAACTTCCACAAGCTTCCCAGAATAAATTGGGTGAATTTTGGCCCATTCCTCCTAACAGCTGGTATAACTGAGTCAGATTTGTAGGCCTCCTTGCTCGCACACGCTTTTTCAGTTCTTCCCACAAATGTTCTATAGGATTGAAGTCAGGGCTTTGTGGTGGCCACTGCAATACCTTGACTTGGTTGTCCTTAAGCCATTTGGCCACAACTTTGGAAGTATGCTTGGGGTCAGTGTCCATTTGGAAGATCAATTTGCGACCAAACTATAACTGATGTTTTGAGATGTTGCTTCAATATATCCACATAATTTTGCTTCCTCATGTCGCCATCTATTTTGTGAAGTGCACCAGTCCCTCCTGCAGCAAAGCACCCCGAGAACATGATGCTGCCACCTCTGTGCTTCACCGTTGGGATGGTGTTCTTCGGCTTGCAAGCCTCCCCCTTTTTCCTCCAAACATAACGATGGTCATTATGGCCAAAATATTTACAGACATATTCAATCTCTCCCTATCCCAGTCTGATGTCCCCACATGGCCTTCGTCAGAGTTTCCACGTCAGAACTTCTGTCATCATGAAGTGCTTTGAAAGACTAGTCAATGATCATATCACCTCTACCTTACCTGTCACTCTAGACCCACTTCAATGTGCTTACCGCCCCAATAGATCCACAGACGATGCAATCATCATCGCACTGCACATTGCCCTGTCCCATCTGGACAAGATGAATAAGAATGCTGTTCATTGACTATAGCTCAGCTTTCAACACCCTAGTACCCTCCTAGCTCATCATTAAGCTCTAGGCCCTGGGTCTGAACCCCGTCCTGTGCAACGGGCTGCCCCCAGGTGGTGAAGGTAGGAAACAACACCTCCACTTCGCTGATCCACTTCGCTGATCCTCACCACTGTGCCCCCACAAGGGTGCTTGCTCAGCCCCCTCCTGTACTCCCTGTTCACCCATGATTGCATTTCAAATCACGCCTCCAACTCAAACATCAAGTTTGCAGACGACACAACATTAGTAGGCTTGATTAACATCAATGCCGACACAGCCTACAGGGAGGAGGTGAGGGCTCTGGGAGTGAGGTGCCAGGAAAATAACCTCTTACTCAATGTCAACAAAACAAAGGAGATGATTGTGGACTTCAGGAAACAGCAGAGGGAGCACCCCCCTATCCACATCGATACGACCTCAGTAGAGAAGGTGGAGAGCTTCAAGTTCCTCGGCGTACACATCACTGACAATCTGAAATGGCCCTTCCACACAGACAGTGTGGTGAAGAAGGTGCAACAGCACCTCTTCAACCTCAAGAGGCTGAAGAAATTTGGCTTGGCACCTAAAACCCTCACAAACTTTTACAGATCATCCAGAAGGCGAGGTCAGTACAGGTGCATCAAAGCTGGAACCAAGAGACTGAAAAACAGCTTCTATCTCAAGGCAATCAGTCTGTTAACTTCTTGATGCACCCACCCCGTTACCGGGATCATTTTCGTCAACATCCGCTGAATTGCAGAGCGCCAAATTCAAATTAAATTACTAAAAATATTTAATTGTCATGAAATCACAAGTGCAATATAGCAAAACACAGCTTAGCTTGTTGTTAATCCACCTGGCGTGTCAGATTTAAAAAAAGCTTTTGGGCGAAAGCATACCAAGCGTTTATGTAAGGACATCTCTCTCAGCAGTCAAAACATTAGAAACAACTAGCAGCCAAGTAGATTGGTCACAAAAGTCAGAAAAGCAATACAATGAATCGCTTACCTTTGATGATCTTCGGATGTTTGCACTCACAAGACTCACAGTTACACAATAAATGGTCCTTTTGTTCCATTAAGATTATTTTTATCTCCAAAATACCTCCATTTGGTTGGCGCGTTATGTTCAGAAATCCACATGCTCGAGCGGTCACGACCGGGCAGACGAAAATTCCAAATAGTATCCGTAAAGTTCGTAGAAACATGTCAAATGTTTATTATTATCAATACTCAGGTTGTTTTTACAATATATCATGGATAATATTTCAACTGGACTGTACCTTCTTCAATAGGAGAGAGAGAGAAAATGTCTGCTTCAAGCTGTTGCGCATGCAAAACGCTGCTGGCACCCAGCCATACAATGACGCGATGTGTTCTTTCTCGCTCTTTTTTCTAAATAAAAGCCTGAAACTATGTCTAAAAACTGTTCACAACACGTGGAAGCCATTGGAAAAGGAATCTGGTTGATATCTCTTTAAATGGAGCGAAGGCAGGCAATGGAACAGAGAGCTTTCAGGAAAAACAGCACTTCCGGGTTGGATATTAGAGGGTTTTCTATCCTAATCTGACAATTATATGCATATTCTAGATTCTGGGCCTGAGAAATAGTTTGATTTGGGTATGTTTTTCATCCAAACATCAAAATACTGCCCCCTACACTCAACAGGTTAAAGCAAAGGGAGCACTTGTAAGAGCTAGGTTCTCCATGCTCAAGGAGATGGATACTCCCAGCTCTTCCTCCTTTGGTTTGGAAAGACAGAGCGGTGAAGCCAAGGGTATGCATTGTCTACGGCTGTCTGATGGGCGGGTGACCTCTGTGGTGGGTGAGATGTGTTAGCGAACGGTGGAGTTTTATACTGAGTTGTATAGGGCAGAAATGTGTGATCCTATGTGTGCTCAGGTCTTGTTTGTAGAACTCCCTAAGCTCTCTCTGACACAGAGGGATGAATTGGACATTCCTCTGGTGTCCCATGAACTGGCAGAGGCCATAACCCAGATGTCCCCCAGTCGTGCACCAGGGGTCAATGGACTCCCAGTGGAGTTTTATAAACAATTCTGGGGAATAATTGGACTAGACTTCTATTGCGTGTTGATTGAATGCGTCTGAGTTTTTTGACCTGTGAGAAGCTGTTGTACGCTGGGGCGTCATGTATGGTCAAGGTGGGAGGGGGGCTCAGTAGGCCAATCTGGGTGAGACAGGGCATTAGACAAGGATGCCCTCTATCGGGGCAGTTATATACACTATTATTATTATTATATATTATTATTATTATACACTATTAAGCCATTAAGCCTTTTTTGGGCCTGCTACGCCGGAAACTGCAGGGAGTGTGTTGTACAGGAATGGGTGTGGTGACAGGCATGGCAGTGTCAGTGTATGCAGATGACATTTCTGTGATGGTCAGGGATGGGCAAGATATGCAGGCATTAAGAGACCAGTCTGAAGGTGTACAAAGGAGCTTCGTCAACTAAGGTAAACTGCAAAAGCAAAGCTCTGTCGTAGGCAGTGGTGTCAAGACTGGCCAGGTGGAGGTGGCTCCAGCCCCAAGTGCCATAAGGAGGGAGGTTGCTGATAATCAACAACCTGGTGACAACTTCCTGTCCTCACCCCCCCCCTCGCAAGCTGGTGGACTTTTTCTGGTCGGTCCATCACTGGCTGAGGGCGGCAGTGGTGTACATTACCATCCATGAAGGAGGACAGGGCCTGGTGGAACTGGAGAGCAGGATGGCTGCATTCCTACTAAAGGCGGCACAGAGACTGCTGTACCACACTAATGTTGGCTTGAGGGAACCCGCATGCGCACTGCTGAGAAGAGCTGGCGGATTAGGGTTGGACCGGCAGCTGTTCCTCATGAGGCTGGAGAGGCTGAGTACAGCAGTTCTCTCTGATTTTTACTCTGAGGGCCTGGCAGCTGCTAAGGCCCACATGAGAAGGGGGTTTGGAGCCTGGGCTGTGGGTGTGGATGTGGGAGGAGCCTATCTTCCACAACCCAGCCATCCCTTTGAAATCGGTTCAGTCGGCCACCCTGCAGAGGCAAATGATGGCAGCGGGCTTACTAAGGCTGGGTGACCTGTGACTGATGGGAGAGGAGGGGTGGAAAACTCCGGAAGTCCTGGCACAACAAACAGGAATAACGTATCTTAGGCTGTTGGAGAGATTCCTGGAGGAGGTCCAGGAGGCACTGTCTGAGCCGGTAAGGGGGATGTTCAAGCAGCCAAAGGGGGAGGGGCCACCATTGTTTCCGCCACTGCATGTGATGGCAGAGACTGGGGACTGGCAAAGGGGTCTGGAGGACTTGTTAGATTTTAACATTCCGAGTCTGGGGGAGTTTGAGGGGGGAGGGTAAAGCCCTCTACAACCTCTGCATTAAGGTGAGGAACATTAGGAGCCTAACAGGAGTGAAGGAACATCAGTGGCAGGGGGTATGTGGGGAGGAGAGTATGGTGGGTTTTAGATGGTGGGGGCTCTACAAACCCCCAGCACCATAGAGGTCAGGGGACCTCCAGTGGAGGGTTCTACATGGAGCCCTGGCCACTAACAGCTGGTTGGCACAGATTGAACCGGGAGTCGGGCAGGGGAGTCCTTTCTGTGTTATGAGAGAAACTGTGCTTCATGTGTTTTCTGTGTGCGCCAGGTTAATGCCATTAATGTCTCTGTTGGAATGTCTGTGTCTGTGTGAGAGGTTGGGGGTAGTTTTTACTGTTGGGATGTTTATAATGGGGTACAGGTATTCAAATAAGGAAAAGGCCAAATGTTTGTTGTTGAATTTTCTGTTTGCTCAGGCAAAGTTGGTTATTTGGATAACAAGGAGGAACATGGTCAAAGGTATGGGGGATAACAAACCCTTTACTATTGTTTAATGGGATGGTCTGCGCTTTAGGGTCGAATTTGAGTTCTATAAAATGATAAGGAGATGTGTTGAGGGTGCTGTCTGTATAGCTGGGATATACGGTTGTAGAAGTGGTGATTTTTGTGGGGGTTATTGTGATGTGTGGTGTGGTTTTGTATCGTGTGGAAGAGGGAAAAGTGAGTATGGTACACATGTACGCAGTACAGGATATATTTTTGGTGTTTTATTTTAAGGGGGGGGGGGTGAGGTTTTAATGAAATGAGAATGTTTCATTAAAGAAAGACAAAAAGTAAAAAGTGTCTCTCTCTGTCTCTCTCCAACTCTCTGCCAGGTTGATACACATCCGTAATCTTATTTTTAAGTCTGCTTGAATTAAGCTTTTGAGACATTCGTCAGCAGTGTGTCAGAATCATGGAATGGAAAAATGTATCTTGTGTACATCAGTACAACCTGCAGCCACAAAGCTGTGAAAGCATCAGCTTTCTGCCTAGAAAAGAGATGAAGGCATTATTTGAGAGTTTCTTAGCAGTTATATGCTAATGCTTTAATTGGGTTCTTCTGGGTCTTGCACATCTTGTGTTTTTACAAGGTAAATGATAATAATTATTTCATGCCTTACCAATTTATATTTATAAAAAAGTATTATTTACCTCAAATCTGTAATCCTCCAAGAAGCTAGCCAGAAATTCCAAGAAGCGAGCCAGAAACTAGCCAGAAGCTAGCCAGGAGCAAGCCAGAAGCTAATCAGAAGCTAGTTCAGAAGCTAGTTAGCTTCTTTACTGGCAAATCGTTAGTATTCAGCTAACCACGGTTTGTGGTAATCAGCTATCCTTTAGCTCGAAAATCTATCGCCAGTTTTGTACGGCGCAGCGCGGCTCGGAACGGAACATACCGGACCAATTTTTCTCTCCATGTCCCTGGATTTCAACTGCTCTCTGGACATTCATACCCGGATCTCACAGCTAGCTAGCTGCTATCCGTGTGTGTGTGTGTGGCTTTCGTCGATTCCGGAGCAAACATCAATTATTCCGGAGCTAGCCAGCTCCGTCAATCACTCCTGAGTTCCATCAATCACTCCGGGGCTGCAGTCACCTATCCGGACCCGTTTTACTGCCTACGCGGAGCCCCACCGGCCCTTCACAACTGGACTGCCGACGTTATCTACCCGAAGGAGATCCGGCTGGCTCCACCGTCGCAACGTTACCTGAAAGCCCATCTGCGGCCTGCTAACCGTTAGTTGTCTTACCGGCTGCTATCTGAATAGACAATCGGACAATTTATTTATTTTTATTATTATTATGTTTTCTTCTTGGGTCTTTATAACTATATCTATTGTTTTTATTTTTGTTGTTGTTGTGTGATTTGGATTAATCAACTCTACCACACGGAACCCCACTAATCTACTGACGGAATGCAAGAGGTGGCTAATAACAGACCTCCATCCTATGCTAGCTTGCTACCGATGGCCTGGCTAGCTGTCTAAATCACAGTGACCCCCAACCAACCGCTCCACTCACTGGACCCTTTTGATCACTCGACTAAGCATGCCTCTCCTTAATGTCAATGTGTCTTGTCCATTGCTGTTCTGGTTAGTGTTTATTGGCTTATTTCACTGTAGAGCCTCTAGTCCTGCTCACTATACCTTATCCAACCTATTAGTTCCACCACCCACACATGCAATGACATCTCCTGGATTCAATGATGTTTCTAGAGACAATATCTCTCTCTTCATCACTCAATACCTAGGTTTACCTCCACTGTATTCATATCCTACCATACCTTTGTCTGTACATTATACCTTGATGCTATTTTATCGCCCCCAGAAACCTCCTTTTACTCTCTGTTCCAGACGTTCTAGACAACCAATTCTTATTGCTTTTAGCCGCACCCTTATTCTACTCCTCCTATGTTCCTCTGGCGATGTAGAGGTGAATCCAGGCCCTGCAGTGCCTAGCTCCACTCCTATTCCCCAGGCGCTCTCTTTTGACGACTTCTGTAACCGTAATAGCCTTGGTTTCATGCATGTTAACATTAGAAGCCTCCTCCCTAAGTTTGTTCTATTCACTGCTTTAGCACACTCTGCCAACCCGGATGTGCTAGCTGTGTCTGAATCCTGGCTTAGGAAGACCACCAAAAATTCTGAAATTTTAATTCCAAACTACAACATTTTCAGACAAGATAGAACTGCCAAAGGGGGCGGTGTTGCAATCTACTGCAAAGATAGCCTGCAGAGTTCTGTCCTACTATCCAGGTCTGTACCCAAACAATTTAAACTTCTACTTTTAAAAATCCACCTCTCTAAAAACAAGTCTCTCACCGTTGCCGCCTGCTATAGACCACCCTCTGCCCCCAGCTCTGCTCTGAACACCATATGTGAACTGATTGCCCCCCATCTATCTTCAGAGCTCGTGCTGCTAGGCGACCTAAACTGGAACATGCTTAACACCCCAGCCATCCTACAATCTAAACTTGATGCCCTCAATCTCACACAAATTATCAATGAACCAACCAGGTACCTCCCCAAAGCCTTAAACACGGGCACCCTCATAGATATCATCCTAACCAACTTCCCCTCTAAATACACCTCTGCTGTCTTCAACCGAGATCTCAGCGATCACTGCCTCATTGCCTGCATCCGTAATGGGTCAGCGGTCAAACGAACTCCACTCATCACTGTAAAACGCTCCCTGAAACACTTCAGCGAGCAGGCCTTTCTAATCGACCTGGCCGGGGTATCCTGGAAGGATATTGATCTCATCCCGTCAGTAGAGGATGCCTGGATATTTTTTTTAAATGCCTTCCGAACCATCTTAAATAAACATGCCCCATTCAAGAAATTTAGAACCAGGAACAGATATAGCCCTTGGTTCTCCCCAGACCTGACTGCCCTTAACCAACACAAAAACATCCTATGGCGTTCTGCATTAGCATCGAACAGCCCCCGTGATATGCAGCTGTTCAGGGAAGCGAGAAACCATTATACACAGGCAGTTAGAAAAGCCAAGGCTAGCTTTAACAAGCAGAAATTTGCTTCCTGCAACACTAACTCAAAAAAGTTCTGGGACACTGTAAAGTCCATGGAGAATAAGAACACCTCCTCCCAGCTGCCCACTGCACTGAAGATAGGAAACACTGTCACCACTGATAAATCCACCATAATTGAGAATTTCAATAAGAATTTTTCTACGGCTGGCCATGCTTTCCACCTGGCTACTCCTACCCCGGTCAACAGCACTGCACCCCCAACAGCAACTCGCCCAAGCCTTCCCCATTTCTCCTTCTCCCAAATCCATTCAGCTGATGTTCTGAAAAAATCTGCAAAATCAGGACCACTACAAATCAGCCGGGCTAGACAATCTGGATCCTTTCTTTCTAAAATTATCTGCCGAAATTGTTGCCACCCCTATTACTAGCCTGTTCAACCTCTCTTTCGTGTCGTCTGAGATTCCCAAAGATTGGAAAGCAGCTGCGGTCATCCCCCTCTTCAAAGGGGGGGACACTCTTGACCCAAACTGCTACAGACCTATATCTATCCTACCATGCCTTTCTAAGGTCTTCGAAAGCCAAGTCAACAAACAGATTACCGACCATTTCGAATCTCACCATGCGTTCTCTGCTATGCAATCTGGTTTCAGAGCTGGTCATGGGTGCACCTCAGCCACGCTCAAGGTCCTAAACGATATCTTAACCGCCATCGATAAGAAACATTACTGTGCAGCCGTATTCATTGATCTGGCCAAGGCTGTCGACTCTGTCAATCACCACATCCTCATCGGCAGACTAGGCAGCCTTAGTTTCTCAAATGATTGCCTCGCCTGGTTCACCAACTACTTCTCTGATAGAGTTCAGTGTGTCAAATCGGAGGGTCTGCTGTCCGGACCTCTGGCAGTCTCTATGGGGGTGCCACAGGGTTCAATTCTTGGACCGACTCTCTTCTCTGTATACATCAATGAGGTCGCTCTTGCTGCTGGTGAGTCTCTGATCCACCTCTACGCAGACGACACCATTCTGTATACTTCCGGCCCTTCTTTGGACACTGTGTTAACAACCCTCCAGGCAAGCTTCAATGCCATACAACTCTCCTTCCGTGGCCTCCAATTGCTCTTAAATACAAGTAAAACTAAATGCATGCTCTTCAACCGATCGCTACCTTCACCTACCCGCCTGTCCAACATCACTACTCTGGACGGCTCTGACTTAGAATACGTGGACAACTACAAATACTTAGGTGTCTGGTTAGACTGTAAACTCTCCTTCCAGACCCATATCAAACATCTCCAATCCAAAGTTAAATCTAGAATTGGCTTCCTATTTCGCAACAAAGCATCCTTCACTCATGCTGCCAAACATACCCTTGTAAAACTGACCATCCTACCAATCCTCGACTTTGGCGATGTCATTTACAAAATAGCCTCCAATACCCTACTCAACAAATTGGATGCAGTCTATCACAGTGCAATCCGTTTTGTCACCAAAGCCCCATATACTACCCACCATTGCGACCTGTACGCTCTCGTTGGCTGGCCCTCGCTTCATACTCGTCGCCAAACCCACTGGCTCCATGTCATCTACAAGACCCTGCTAGGTAAAGTCCCCCCTTATCTCAGCTCGCTGGTCACCATAGCATCTCCCACCTGTAGCACATGCTCCAGCAGGTATATCTCTAGTCACGCCCAAAACCAATTCTTTCTTTGGCCGCCTCTCCTTCCAGTTCTCTGCTGCCAATGACTGGAACGAACTACAAAAATCTCTGAAACTGGAAACACTTATCTCCCTCACTAGCTTTAAGCACCAACTGTCAGAGCAGCTCACAGATTACTGCACCTGTACATAGCCCACCTATAATTGAGCCCAATCAACTACCTCTTTCCCAACTGTATTTAATTTATTTATTTATTTTGCTCCTTTGCACCCCATTATTTTTATTTCTACTTTGCACATTCTTCCATTGCAAAACTACCATTCCAGTGTTTTACTTGCTATATTGTATTTACTTTGCCACCATGGCCTTTTTTGCCTTTACCTCCCTTCTCACCTCATTTGCTCACATTGTATATAGACTTGTTTATACTGTATTATTGACTGTATGTTTGTTTTACTCCATGTGTAACTCTGTGTCGTTGTATCTGTCGAACTGCTTTGCTTTATCTTGGCCAGGTCGCAATTGTAAATGAGAACTTGTTCTCAACTTGCCTACCTGGTTAAATAAAGGTGAAATAAAAAAAATAAAAAATAAATGTTAGTCAAAGCTACATTTAAATGCATCTCTATTGTCTTACTCTTGATTGGAGAGATCATTTTGACATGTCGATATTTGCCAGGTATAATGATTATGAGTATTAAATCAAAACACAGCGACTAATGATCATGGATCATTTGCATTCTAAAAGGTTGCCTACTCTGGAGATTAATACAACTAAATATGCATATGCCACTGCAGTTTATTTCATACTTTCCTACAATAAGTAGTATCTCAAGATAATGCACGTAAAAACTTTGTCCTAAGTCCTTTTCTCTGATTCCCCTTTTGCCTATCCCCAATCTCCCTCTTTGCTTTAGCCGGTTGATTTGAAATGTTTTGGCTGATTGTGTGCACACCGGGCCTGATGCAGCCAGGGATGGGCTGCCTGTTTTCATTTTGTGATCTTTGACTGAGAGTCGATACGTTCACAGTGGGTGAGGGATGGAGTGAGCGGCCCTGACAAGGATAAAAACAACAACAACAACAATGGGGTCGTGGGGGGTGGAGAGGTTGGAGCATGGCCACGAGGATCCTCTGTTAGATTGCACTGGCATGGATGTGATGCTGAATGACTGGTGATAATGGAGTCTCAAAGTACCCCTCTCTCTCTTTCTGCTATCTCACACTGGCTACCCTCTTAATACCCAGCCACACACAGAGACCCACAGACATTTCTTTCCCTCTCTCTATTTTTGCTCTCACACACACATGCATCACAAATACACACAGAAGGGATAGGGATACATTTGCAATTACTATTGGATTCCTCACTGTGTCATCTTGAAATTGTTGAAAGCAAGCTGAGCTGAAGCAGGAACACAATTAGAGTTGGATTTGTATGTACTATTACAGATAAATCACCTCACAGGTCAGTCGGGCAGTATGGCATTATTTAGGTTCTGTGTAATGGAAACGTATGGTGTGACAATGGCCTGGTGTGATAGAGGATTATAGCATCATCCACAACATGGATAGTTATGAGGATAGTAAATCTGGAGGTTTATATTCCTCATTTTGCTCCTCACTAATTCGTTAACCAGTCATGAGTTACTTGGAAGTTAGAGTAGGAATCAATGCATCTCCTGTATAATTGCACCATCATTTACTTCAATGGTTTTGGGAGAGGTATTTTATGGCACTGTACTGTATACTCTTGTAAAAAAGTGTTCCAAGAGGATTTTGTGGCTGTCCCCATAGGAAAACCCTTTTTGGTTCCAAGTAGAGCTCTTTTGGGTCTCTGTTGAAAGGGTACCTCATGGAACACAAAAGTGTTCTATCTGGAACAGAAAAGGCTTCTTCAGAGGGTTCACCTATGGGGACAGTTAAAGTGTTCTCCTATGGGGACAGCCAAGGAGCCCTTTTTTGTTCTAGATGCCACCTTTTTTTCCACCCATGGACACACTAATACATCTGGCTTGTATTAATAAACCTAACACTTGGATAGTCATGTACCATTTACCCCATCTGCTGTATTTTTAGGTTGTACTTCTGTTTAAGCATAAGGTCAATGCAATGCAAATTGATCTTATGCTTGGACGTAAGTAGAGGAACCTAAAAATACAGCAGATGGAGTAAATGGTGCATTACTATCCAAGTGTTAGGTTCATTATACAGATGTAGGATCTTCATTTGATCACTGTTGTAGGAGAACTTTCCTGCATAGCAGGAAATGTATAATGTGTTGTGTATTTGAGGTTTAAAAAGGCTTCTGTAATTTGTCATTTCCACTTTGAAATTTCAGACTTGAAAAATGTATCAAGACCTACAAACATGTCTATAATTATAATCCACATAATAATTCAGAATTCCAGTTGCTTCAGGATTATTTTCCTGCTGTAGAAAATTACTGTTACAAATTAAGATCCTACATTTGTATGTGCTACTGAAATAGATAACACAAATGTATCTTAGTATAGGATCAGTATAATTATATATATTGTATAATTTCAAAATCCTGTACATTATTTTAGAAATATAAGGAGTATAGTCTACCTGTAAGATATATTATCTGTGTGAGTATGTTCTAATTCACCACAATGTTTTTTTGACCCTGCAGCCCCTCCACATCTGATAGAGAAACCTGAGGATGTGCAGAAGCCCATTGACGACTCTCTGGTGTGGGAATGCAAGGCCACTGGGAAGCCCAAGCCCTCCTATAGGTGGATGAAGAACGGAGAGAACCTGGAGTCACTGGAGGTGAGACCTATATGGAGTGAAGTGTACAGTATAGATGCATTAAAGAGGTCAATGGAATGCAGACAGTGGGGGATAGAAGAAGGATGCTGGATTGGTGCACATTCAACCAATCTGTTCTAACAAAGTGGATATTCGTCAAATCCGTCATGATTGAAATATTGTAACAGGCCCACAATGTGTTTGCTAAAATCCAATGCATAACATTTAGAATTTGTCCCTTTTCAGGTATGGAAGAAGTGACTGCTAAATGCTAACACCCGTTTGAATATGCTGGTAGTATAGCTAGCATAAAGAAAGTCATTTTTAACTGTAATGCAGTGTGTAGGTGACGATGACATGAACATGTATTGGAGTTGACATCTATACAAGCATTATACTCCGACTTTTACCTCAACATAGTGTGAAATAAACATTGAAACAATAGCGTAAATGTAGGCACATTTTTTTTTTGCTGGGGGGCAATGAGGAGATTTGGGGTGTTTCCCCCACGGCATCTTGTTTCCATGGCATTTCCATTTTACTAGGCAAGTCAGTTAAGAACAAATTCTTATTTTCAATGACGGCCTAGGAACAGTGGGTTAACTGCCTGTTCAGGGTTTGACAGATTTGGACCTTGTCAGCTCGGGGATTTGAACTTGCAACCTTCCGGTTACTAGTCCAACACTCTAACCACTAGGCTACCCTGCTGCCCCATTGTTTTTCTCGAGTTTGATTTATCTCTTTACCTAATGTATAGATGCTCAGAATTTGTGCTGATTCAGGCGGATGCAACGTTAGTGTGTTCAGATAGAAAGGCATCATGCACAACAGACACCATTCTCATTTCACTGCAGATAGTTTTATGAACTTAAATTACTGTTATAAACCTTGCAAAAGCAGTGTGCACCCACTTGGCTTGTTCAGCCTGCTTTCCTAGTATATGGGTCCATGGTTTACTTCGTTGTAAAAAGGAAAAGATCTAAACACAATTTGGCTAGATATCACCTTTATTCCTTTAGTGCATGGCTTTAAACTGTTCAGTTCCCCAGAACAACACTTATCTAACAGGATTTTGATTATCCTGAAAGTGTCTGCTTGGCTCTGGTTTGTTAAGTGTCTACAATTTTATGCTGGTCTTAGAGCGTCGTAATCTTCTAGTAAAATCTCTCTTCTTAGAGTGAAGTCATTACTCCTGTACCACCAATGGAGAAAAAGGAGAAGAGCCCCTTAAACACAGTGACTTTTGTGCATCCTAGATCGACTGTAGCTAGCCAGTTATTTAAGCAATAAGGCATGAGAACCCGGGGATTATTGTGTGATAGCTCCCAACTAAGGGGGTTCAATTGTATTATTGCTTTTATATATATATATATATATATATATATATATATTTTTTTTTTTTTATGTTATATTAACAACATATTTTCATTAAAAAAAATTTTTTAATGAGTCAATTTATTTTATTTAGTCTTTCCACCAGATGATATAGTCAGAGCAAAAGTCAGTTGTTAGTGCTGAGGTTCTGAAGACGCTAACAAAACAGGCTAGTTGTTAATTCTATTCTCATGTTTTGACCTAGTTGGTCATTCTTTTCATTTCCATGTAAACAAGTTATTGGCATGTAGCTCTAGCAGAGGTTCAATGATGACGAGAGACAAGAACTTCAATAAATAATTATTTAATAAATAATGTATAAATAGGCAACAACCAACTGATTGTTGAGTTAATACTATAGCTATTGAGGATAGCTAAGCTAACGTTTCTTCTCCTTTGCTAGCTAGCCAACTAAAGCTGTCACACAATCACATTAAGCAGCTGAAATGACAGCAAACTATGTGCGTTTTTGTTTGTTTTACCTTTGTTTCTATAGCCAATTCTTTGGATATATCCATTATAATGATCCTGATAAATGAATTTGCCTGGATCAGAGAAGCTGTCAGTATTGCCACGTTCAAATGCATGGCACAGTGGAGATCGCAAAAACAAGATTGGATAGGCACACAGCTTATATTAACCCTCACTCTAACAAACCAAATGCAGGCTAGTAGCTTGGGGAAATATGTCTAGACGTTTTTTTCCAGGGGAGATTAAGTTTATACAGTAAACTGACTGGCTGGTCTGTTTGACAGTGGATGCACATTGATACATCTAATGGAACTGTTCATGGGCATGTAAGGGACATGTTTATGTTTGTGCTTTTCTTATAACTGATTTCTGTCTTCTATTCATGTGCTGTTCTATAAACCAATTGCTGTGCTCATGGAGGTGGTTGACTGAACAAATCCTCCTCTTATCAGTAGCTACAATTTGGCAATACGCCCAGCCAAACCATGTTTTGAGAACAAATTAAAGATATCTCAGTTTCAAGGTCTCAGCTTAGAGAGGAGAAGCCTCGTGAGGTGTTGGTCTGTCACATTATGAAACAGTATTGGTTGGTCACATGAATGAAACAAAACGGTAATGATTAATTAATTATGCTAAATCATGCAAATATAACTTGTTTGTGTATAGCTGTATATAAGACAACTGCTGGGTCTGCCCAAGCAGAGCTCCTGATTGACATGTGTACTATGGTGCATTGAGTTGGTTGGAACCTCTCCAGCTCGCTGACAAGTAAACAATGATTTATTTAAACTTTGAGTGTCCCTGTGTAAGAATTTCCACGACAGGCATTGTGATTGTGACTCCCTGCTATCAACCAATCAGCATCCAGGATCCAAACAACCCATTTTATAAAAACACATTGACTATTGTGCATCCTATACCTACTGTACTATAGCCACGTGCCTCTCTCAGATTACCCATAATGAACACAATAATGAGAGCTGAACACCTACAGTAGATACTGTACAGTGTAGACTGCAACTGCAAGGTTATTTGTTCAGCTTATAAAAGTGCAGGGTCAGAGTGGAGTATCTATTACGGCTTTGTGGAAATATGATTCAATATACCTGAATGGGAGTGCGATAGGTCCCCTGTGCTACAGTACGTGGCCAGTATATTTGCTGGAGATTGATGGTGAGCACTCAGGCACAGCTTGGACTAAAAAGTAAACAGACTTTATGTAAATTTTCTTCATTATGCAAAATGGTCACAAACAAAACAGAGGGTATCGATCATTCCGTCGATGTTATATATGCAGGAGAAATGTGAGACGCAGGCCTGTTTTATTGTTACCAGAGGCAGTGCTCCAAACAGCAGCAGCAGGCTCTGTCTCTCTCCTTTGCCCATAAAGCCCGATTAGGGTTGCCTTCAGCTGTGCATAATTAACAATCTGTCTAGTCATTGCATCACATTTTATTAAAAACCTTTACAAGGTCTACTGAAATGGTTTGCATTGTTCTATCGCTTGTTGAAAGAAAGGATTAGATCAAATTTACCCCCATCTGTTTGAGGGATTGTTTTACTCAAAGTTGTTTTTTATTTCCATACACTTTTAGAAAAAAGGGTTACAATAGGGTTCTTCGGCTGTCCCCATAGGAGAACCCTTTTGTGTACAATGTTCAACCCTCTGTAGAAAGGGTTCAACATGGAACCCTAAAGGATTCAACCTGGAACCAAAGGGGTTCAACCTGCGTATGCTTTATGGTTAACGAGACGTGGTGTGGTCACAACAACATACAGGAACTCAAGTCCTTCTGTTCACCTGATTTAGAATTCCTCACAATCAAATGTTGACCGCATTATCTACCAAGGGAATTCTCTTCGATTATAATCACAGCCGTATATATTCCCCCCCAAGCAGACACATCGATGACTCTGAACAAACTTTATTTGACTCTGCAAACTGGAATCCACATATCCTGAGGCTGCATTCATTGTAGCTGGGGATTTTAACAAGGCTAATCTGAAAACAAGACTCCCTAAATTGTATCAGCATATCGATTGCGCAACCAGGGCTGGTAAAACCTTGGATCATTGCTATTCTAACTTCTGCGATTCATATAAGGCCCTCCCCCGCCCTCCTTTCGGAAAAGCTGACCACGACTCCATTTTGTTGCTCCCTGCCTACAGACAGAAGCTAAAACAAGAAGCTCCCACGCTGAGGTCTGTTCAACGCTAGTCCGACCAATCTGATTCCACGCTCCAAGACTGCTTCCATCACGTGGACTGGGATATGTTTCGTATTGCGTCAAACAAACAACATTGACAAATACGCTGATTCGGTGAGCGAGTTCATTAGAACGTGCGTTGAAGATGTCGTTCCCATAGCAATGATTAAAACATTCCCAAACCAGAAACCGTGGATTGATGGCAGCATTCGCGTGAAACTGAAAGCGCGAACCACTGCTTTTAATTAGGGCAAGGTGACCGGAAACATGACCAAATACAAACAGTGTAGCTATTCCCTCCGCAAGGCAATCAAACAAGCTAAGTGTCAGTATAGAGACAAAGTAGAATCATAATTCAACGGCTCAGACACAAGAGGTATGTGGCCGGGTCTACAGTCAATCACGGATTACAAAAAGAAAACCAGCCCAGTCACGGACAAGGATGTCTTGCTCCCAGGCAGACTAAATAACTTTTTTGCCCGCTTTGAGGACAATACAGTGCCACTGACACGGCCCGCAACCAAAACATGCGGACTCTCCTTCACTGCAGCCGAGGTGAGTAAAACATTTAAACGTGTTAACCCTCGCAAGACTGCAGACCCAGACGGCATCCCCAGCCGCGCCCTCAGAGCATGCGCAGACCAGCTGGCTGGTGTGTTTACGGACATATTCAATCAATCCCTATCCCAGTCTGCTGTTCCCACATGCTTCAAGAGGGCCACCATTGTTCCTGTTCCCAAGAAAGCTAAGGTAACTGAGCTAAACGACTACCGCCCCGCCCCGTAGCACTCACTTCACTTAGGTCCACAGACGATGCAATCTCAACCACACTGCACACTGCCCTAACCCATCTGGACAAGAGAAATACCTATGTGAGAATGCTGTTCATCGACTACAGCTCTGCATTCAACACCATAGTACCCTCCAAAATCATCATCAAGCTTGAGACCCTGGGTCTCCACCCCGCCCTGTGCAACTGGGTACTGGACTTCCTGAAAGCCCGCCCCCAGGTGGTGAGGGTAGGTAACAACATCTCCACCCCGCTGATCCTCAACACTGGGGCCCCACAAGGGTGCGTTCTGAGCCCTCTACTGTACTCCCTGTACACCCACGACTGCGTGGCCACGCACGCCTCCAACTCAATCATCAAGTTTGCGGACGACACAACAGTGGTAGACTTGATTACCAACAACGACGAAACGGCCTACAGGGAGGAGGTGAGGGCCCTCGGAGTGTGGTGTCAGGAAAATAACCTCACACTCAACGTCAACAAAACTAAGGAGATTATTGTGGACTTCAGGAAACAGGGAACACCCCCCTATCCACATCGATGGAACAGTAGTGGAGTAGTGGAGAAGGACCAAACTGAATTGGTCCAACCACACAGACAGCATCGTGAAGAAGCCGCAGCAGCGCCTCTTCAACTTCAGGAGGCTGAAGAAATTTGGCTTGTCACCAAAAGCACTCACAAACTTCTACAGATGCACAATCGAGAGCATCCTGTCGGGCTGTATCACCACCTGGTACGGCAACTGCTCCGCCCACAACCGTAAGGCTCTCCAGAGGGTAGTGAGGTCTGCACAACGCATCACGGGGGGCAAACTACCTGCCCTCCAGGACACCTACACCACTCGATGTCACAGGAAGGCCATAAAGATCATCAAGGACAACAACCACCCAAGCCACTGCCTGTTCACCCCGCTATCATCCAGAAGGCGAGGTCAGTACAGGTGCATCAAAGCTGGGACCGAGAGACTGAAAAACAGCTTCTATCTCAAGGCCATCAGACTGTTAAACAGCCACCACTAACATTGAGTGGTTGCTGCTGACTCAACTCCAGCCACTTTAATAATGGGAATTGATGGGAATTCATGTAAAATATATAACTAGCCACTTTAAACAATGCTACTTAATATAATGTTTACATACCCTACATTATTTATCTCATATGTATACGTATATACTGTACTGTATATCATCTACTGCATCTTTATGTAATACGTGTATCACTAGCCACTTTAAACTATGCCACTTTGTTTACATACTCATCTCATATGTATATACTGTACTCGATACCATCTACTGCATCTTGCCTATGCCGCTCTGTACCATCACTCATTCATATATCTTTATGTACATATTCTTTATCCCTTCACACTTGTGTGTATAAGGTAGTAGTTTTGGAATTGTTAGCTTGATTACTCGTTGGTTATTACCGCATTGTCGGAACTAGAAGCACAAGCATTTCGCTACACTCGCATTAACATCTGCTAATCATGTGTATGTGACAAATAAAATTTGATTTGATTTGATATGAACTAAAAAGGGTTCTTCAAAGGGTTCTCCTATGGGGACGGCCGAAGAACACTTTAAGGTTCTAGATAGCACCTTTTTTCCAAAGAGTGTAACATATAATTCCAACACTAGTTCAAATGTACAGATTTGGGGACCATCTGTATCTGATGCCTCTGAGTTTATCTGAAGCCTCTGAGTGTATCTGTTATAAAAGGTGAGACACATCGATGTGTTCATTCTCATGGACTAGGGTTTCCTTAATATGGACATAAATGGGAGGATTAGTAATGCACTTGGATAATTAGATTAATCAAGCAGAAGTGTTACATTGTTTTAAATGTCACCAGCAACCAGTGCAGCTTCATCAATCTGATAACTAAAGGTCATTCATGGAGGGAGGGCAGGAAAGGGGAGGATATACCATTTGGTGTGATTCATTACAGTAAATCAATATGGACCTTTTCTGCTTGTTCTGCTCATTTGGACATAGGAGCTGACTGCAATGGCTTATGATATTACCTTCATTTTTGCAAATAACTTTTTGTCCGTTGTCAAGTTTTGTCCGGAGCTAAAGTGCATGGGTACACAGTAGACTATGAATAGTTATGATAGATACTGTCAATAATGTTAATGCATTTCTCATACCTGCCGAGAGGGACGATAATCAAAAACAAGAAAATCAAGGTATCTCAAAAACAACCATTACATTAATTTGTTTGTGACATTAATTGAAACAAGTGGCTTGTTGTTTATACTGTCCTATATAAAATGAAGAAACCTGGTTGCGTTGGCAATAACATTGCCAATCACTTCCATTCAGCATAAGGCATGCAGATGGTCCCCCAAGGTCCCGGCATGGAAAACTGCTGATGTAAGAGGAACGTCATGCTTAATTAATAGCAGCCCGTAAACAGAGTGATTTCTACGCACTGACTGATTTACGCCACCACCATTCTGCCACTCTTGCCAGCAGGCACGTTTACCATGGTGCATCCGACGAGCTATGAGCCACTGAGCATTATGGGAATTCACAACGCAACCTGCTCAAACACGGGCTTAGCTACTGATGTTTCAATGAGGACAGCTCCTCTTTTCATATGACAGTACCTTAATCCCGTCAGACTGCCTGGAGTCACGGCTGTGCCAAACCTAAGCTGAGCCGAGTCGACACCCCTATGGAAATGTGCTCTAATGACATTAAGGGTGAGCCTCTGGAAAACAGGGGAGATGAAGGGCAGAAGGCAGAACTCTGTAGAAATGTCACAAAGTGCTCTGCCAAAATTCCTTCCCTAAAAACTGTTGTCGGTTTTATGCCGTTCTCGTAATAAAGATATATATTTGTACTTAAGTTCATGAATGTAAACCTACCTTGAAGATAAAGTAGCTAAGTGTCTGGGTTTGAGTGCATTAAGCCCATCTGGGCTAATAAGCCTGTCTATTTTGATGGGCTAGTCACAACAGAAGTATATCTTCACCACGGGGGCAACGGTGGCCCAGTACAGTGTGTGATCTGAAGTGTACATAACAGCGTACAGTACTTAGTATGTATAGGGAATACCTATCAGGAAACCAATTTTCACAATACTGTATAGCTCTGATGTTAAGATTCCTATTCCTCACATCCAGTCCTTGTGCTGAAGGGGAAACTGGCCCAGTGGTGAAGCCAGTGATATACATTGGGAATGGTTTTATATCACTCTCATAAACATGCAGATTGATTAGGGTCATTTTCTGGTAGCCTGCCTCCTTCCACCCTGCCCTTTCCCTCCATTAGTGATGAAAACCTAGATTCATTGCCACGTCCGTCACTGCCACACTATAATTCACTGGCACATTGGCTGCATGCTTTTATGCAAATTAGCAATCAGAATAAGGTATATCAAAGGGCATGTCTCTGTCTCTCTGTTTATAGGAGCGCATACAAGTTGCCAATGGAGCGTTGTCAATCAGCCGGCTGACACTGTCCGACATTGGAATGTATCAATGTGTGGCTGGAAACAAACATGGGGAGGTATACTCCAATGCAGAGCTCAGAGTCATTGGTAAGGCAATACAAGACTGGATGTGTGTTGGTGTGCCTGCCTGCCTGACTGAATATATTTTATGTACACTCTTAGGAAATAGTGATCCAAAGGGGTTCTTCGGCTGTCTCCATAGGAGAACCCTTTTTGGTTCCAGGTTGAACCCTTTTTGGTTCCAAGGGTTCAAGAAAGGGTTCTACCTGGCAACCAAAAAGGGTTCTTCAAAGGGTTCTCCTGTGGGGACATATGAAGGTAGCACCTTTTTTTCCAAAGAATGTAGTACAGTATGCACGTTTGTTTGTCGTGTGCATGTTTTAGTGTTATTTGCGACATTTGTTTTCCATTCCCTACCACTGTAGTGTGACCTCCAGCATCTCTGTGATTTCCCCCTAATTAAAAACCATAAATTACAGGATGAATGCACTGGAGTGCTATTGATGTATGACCATGCCACTCTCCCCAGTCCCACCCTTCTACCCTGTGAGTCATGTCAGGGATGGCCTCCAGCTCTCACTCCCCAACCCATCTCCCATGAAGCTTGAACATTGTTTTGTCATTGATTGAAATTAGATCAAACACAGCCAATGAGCCCAGGTTAAATTGAACTTGGAGGAGGTAAAAAATATAATTGACAGACCCTGGCAGAAATGCACTAATTGAAGTGCTTTATAAAAGCACAGGGAGGGATGATCCAGGAGTGAAAAGGAAATGATCATGGTAGAACTAAATCGAGCTGAAAAACTGAAGGACATGACATTTTTTCTTTGTTTTTCTTTGCAGAGAAAATGATTCCGTTAATTAATGAGTGCAGTGTAGCAGTCTCCTACCTTCCCTGACATTTCTGCTCAACATCACACACACAGTACATGCCTCACTTTGAAGTACACAGCAGTCATGTGAGGATGTGTTTAAAATATCCATGATTTATCCATGCTACTGTTATTAAACCATTTAGGGGTTATACAGATAACATTCAATTTCATTATTATTTTAGTTTTGTGCATTTTCAGTATCTGCCTTTTCTATTCCTTACATGCTGGAGTGGAGAGGTTATATATCTCTTTTATCCTTTTCTACCCTGGCTGAGACCTCCTCTAGCTATGGCCAATGGCAATGGGAGAATCTCACTTGCATTTGCTTGGCTCCTCATGTCCTCTCTCCTCACCTCACCTGTACGTGGTTATACTGTATATGAAGTACAGGAATGTTGAGGTGTACATGGTTGAAACCTGTTGGCTGATAAAGACAGAGGTCCCTCCCTTCTGACCTTCTCCTCCAATTGGTTTTAAGAAGTTGGCAAGGAGAGAGGACATGAGGAGTCAAGGAAATTCAATTTAAATACTCCCAATGACTATCTCCAGGCCTTGCCAATCGGGAGTGTCATTTTCCCTTGCTGAATATATATATTTTTGGGGGGACAACGCGACATCACCGGGAACGACTCTGGGCCCACTATACTAAGGCCCTGAGGTTTTCCTAGTTCAGTTCATGTGATAAACTCATGGCTTTACGCTCATGTAATGCATGTTGAAAGTTAGATATAGGAAAGTAAAAGGGCAGCGAAGGGTTTTTAACATGCATGTCTTGTTTCAGCTGTTGCCCCAGATTTCTCCCAGAACCAGCTGAGGAGCCCCACCATGGTGAAGGAGGGAGGAGACGTGCTGATCGAGTGCCGGCCCAAGATGTCCCCCTGGGGCGTGATCTCCTGGAGGAAGGGCAGCGAGGCTCTTCGAGAGAGCCACAGGTAATGTAACAATCTCTCTCTTTATTGTCTGATCGCTCTCTCTGTGGAGGGGTTGATTTTCCTAAGCACTGGGGTTGTTGTAGGATTTGTTCAGGTATGGTACCCTGGAGGAACGGTTGTTGTAGGATTTGTTCAGGTATGGTATCCTGGAGGAACGGTTGTTGTAGGATTTGTTCAGGTATGGTACCCTGGAGGAACTGTTGTTGTAGAATTTGTTCAGGTATGGTACCCTGGAGGAACTGTTGTTGTAGGATTTGTTCAGGTATGGTACCCTGGAGGAACTGTTGTTGTAGGATTTGTTCAGGTATGGTACCCTGGAGGAACTGTTGTTGTAGGATTTGTTCAGGTATGGTACCCTGGAGGAACGGTTGTTGTAGGATTTGTTCAGGTATGGTACCCTGGAGGAACTGTTGTTGTAGGATTTGTTCAGGTATGGTACCCTGGAGGAACGGTTGTTGTAGTATTGATAAAGAGCTAATGCCAGACACCCCTGGCTATGATTATTGTATGGTCAGGCTTTGTAACTTGATATTATTTCTCTGGTCATATTGATTCTATTCCTCACTGTTACAGAATCTCTCTGACTGTTAACATTTATCTCCAGCTTTGGGTTGAAAGTGCATCTGGAGAAATATATGAAGTATCATATCTGTCTGTTTACCTACAGTACCTGCATTCGATGTAGATTCCTATAGGCCTATATTCAGTAAAGGTTCCCACTCATTCCAGTCATATCCCAGACACATAACTCCTGGTTTAATCACACTTTAGACATCTGCACAAACAAACCAATGTGAGGACTGAAAGTAAAATTGGTTTGGCCAGTACTTGGAGTCACCCGACATGCCACTCGCTGTGCAGAGTCTGGGTGCTAATCAAGCACTTTTCGCCCTCTGTGGGAGGGTGTGGGCGACCATACCAGCCACTGTCTGCTGACATATATCCACGCTTTTCTGAGCAAAATTGTTAAGCCAGCCTACTGCTAACAGTGACAGGAGAGCTGTGTGTGTGTGTGGGTGAGGGGTGTGGCTGGGTGGCGTCAGGGGTCAGTCAGACAGTGCTGATCCAGACAGGGGTGACCCATTCGGTGACACAGCTGCTACACCACTTTGGTGGCACGACTCTGGCAGCAGGACTGTGTGCACAGTGTCTGGTACGACTCGTCATGGTTTACATATACACAAAGAGGTGTTGTTGCTTGTCAAACAAAGAATCCTGCATTTGCATAGTGGTTACTCTGCTGGTGCCCTTCAGCTACACTGTGTACCTACGTACATGATGCTGTCTCCCAAGCTGACGGATCAAGGCTGAAATGCTGAAACGCATCAAGTTTTATTAATAAAATATGTATTTTTCTATTCTACTGTTTTGTCATCCCCTGTTAAACTGACAGTTTGAATCCTGATAGAACTGTTTCGATAGCGATAGACTATGCTTTTCCTTTTTCATGGTTTCTAACACAGATATTCCCTGAGCTACAGTAACTGATCATTTTGATTTAATGTCCTGCTTGTAGTGTATGGATATGTTTGGAACGGAGAGTTTTGTTGTTGATTGATTTGGTATTTTGCACCACTGTGACACTGGTACAGTATATGTTTCCATGGGATGATTAATTCAATATCAGTGGCTCTATTAGGCTTGAATGGATGGATGTTGCCATGTTCCCCTGTTCTTCCCTGCTGGTTTGTCGGTCCTTGTTTGTTTCCCTTTGTGTAACTATGAGCTTGTTACAAGTAGATAGACAGTTGAGATATACTGTTCGTTTGCTGTAGCGCTGACGCCTACCTGAACTCACATACTGTATGGTATTTTAATGTTCTGATAGGGAATTGCTGGAAACCAAGGCAAATGTGGATTATTAAACCTGGACCAGTGCCCTTAATGTCATAAACACAATCTTTCAAAATATTGTGCTAGTCATGGAGGAAATTATATTACAATATCTCTAGATCTGTATTCTAGTGGAGTCCTGGGACTTTTTGAACTTGAAAAGTAAATTGTCATGCTTTTACTTTGTAAATGGTATTCAGCGCAGACCACCTGGTGTGCTTTTGACACGGAGGTAATTAAAAAGAAAAATGTGCAGGTCACAAGTTTGCTCGTGTCTGTCCCAGGTTGTATTGTGCAGGATAAAATCTTGTCAGGATGCATTGTCAATAGGTGGAACCCTCCCATGTTACTTTTCACGGTACGGAAAATACAGTATGTGTGAGGCATAGAATATGTTGACCCAGCAAACTGGGAACATTCCCAGAACATTAGCTAAGATTCCCATTAAATTGAAATTAGGGTTTGACATTTTTTTTCTAATAAAATATCTTTGGAATGTTCTCTTCACATTCACTCAAATGTTCCCAGCATGGTGCAGCATGGTACATGTTCATGGTAAATTTAATAAAGAAACTGAACACAAGAACAAAAAAACAACAAGGCGGAACAAACGAAACAGTTCTGCCTGGTGCAGACACACAAATACAGAAAACAACTACCCACACCCATAGTGGGAAAACAGGCTGCCTAAGTATGGTTCTCAATCAGAGACAACGATAACCAGCTGCCTCTGATTGGGAACCATACCAGGCCTAAACATAGAAACACAACACCTAGACATACAACATAGAATACCCACCCACATCAAACCCTGACCAAACTAAAAATAGAAACATACGAAGCAATCTACGGTCAGGGCGTGACAACGGAATCGGTGCAGCCAGCTGGTTTCTTCACGCTTCGCGCCGACAGAAACAAACATCTTTCCAAGAAAGCTAAGGTAAGTGAGCTAAACGACTACCGCCCCGTAACACTCACTTCCGTCATCATGAAGTGCTTTGAGAGACTAGTCAAGGACCATATCACCTCCAGCCTACCTGACACCCGAGACCCACTCCAATTTGCTTCCCGCCCAAATAGGTCCACAGACGATGCAATCTCAACCACACTGCACACTGCCCTAACCCATCTGGACAAGAGGAATACCTATGTGAGAATGCTGTTCATCGACTACAGCTCAGCATTTAACACCATATTACCCTCCAAACTCGTCATCAAGCTCGAGACCCTGGGTCTCGACCCCGCCCTGTGCAACTGGGTACTGGACTTCCTGACGGGCCGCCCCCAGGTGGTGAGGGTAGGTAACAACATCTCCACCCCGCTGATCCTCAACACTGGGGCCCCACAAGGGTGCGTTCTGAGCCCTCTCCTGTACTCCCTGTTCACCCACAACTGCGTGGCCATGCACGCCTACAACTCAATCATCAAGTTTGCGGACGACACTACAGTGGTAGGCTTGATTACCAACAACGACGAGATGGCCTACAGGGAGGAGGTGAGGGCCCTCGGAGTGTGGTGTCAGGAAAATAACCTCACACTCAACGTCAACAAAACAAAGGAGATGATTGTGGACTTCAGGAAACAGCAGAGGGAGCACCTCCCTACCCACATCAATGGGACAGTAGTGGAGAGGGTAGTAAGTTTTAAGTTCCTCGGCGTACATATCACGGACAAACTGAATTGGTCCACCCACACAGACAGCGTCGTGAAGAAGGCGCAGCACCTTATCACCAAAAGCACTCACAAACTTCTACAGATGCACAATCGAGAGAATCTTGTCGGGCCGTATCACTGCCTGGTACGGCAGCTGCTCCCCCACAACCGTAAGGCTCTCCAGGGGGTAGTGAGGTCTGCACAATGCATCACCGGGGGGAAACTACCTGCACTCCAGGACACCTACACCACTCGATGTCACAGGAAGGCCATAAAGATCATCAAGGACAACAACCACCCGAGCCACTGCCTGTTCACCCCGCTATCATCCAGAAAGCGAGGTCAGTACAGGTGCATTAAAGCAGGGATCGAGAGACTGAAAAACAGCTTCTATCTCAAGGCCATCAGACTGTTATTAAACAGCCACCACTAACATTGAGTGGCTGCTGCCAACACACTGACTCAACTCCAGCCACTTTCATAATGGGAATTGATGGACATTTATGTAAAATATATCACTAGCCACTTTAAACAATGCTACTTAATATAATGTTTACATACCCTACATTACTCATCTCATATGTATATGTATATACTGTACTCTATATCATCTACTGCATCTTTATGTAATACATGTATCACTAGCCACTTTAAACTATGCCACTTTTGTTTACATATGCTACATTACTCATCTCATATGTATATGTATATACTGTACTCAATACCATATACTGCATCTTGCCTATGCTGTTCTGTACCATCACTCATTCATATATCTTTATGTACATATTCTTTACCCCTTTCCACTTGTGTGTATAAGGTGATAGTTTTGGAATTGTTAGGTTAGATTAGGTTATTACTGCATTGTCGGAACTAGAAGCACAAGCATTTCACTACACTCGCATTAACATCTGCTAACCATGTGTATGTGACAAATACATTTGATTTGATTTTAATTTGATTTAGAACATTTGTTCGGTTGTGGCAAATGTTCTCATAACACAGAAAAATGTCCAGTGGCGCCTACAGTATGAACAGAGAGACAATGTTTTTATAAAACATTCACCTTATGTTGCAAGAATGTTCTCAGAACACATTTAGTATTTTTAAATGTTCCCAAAAGGCCTGGTGGGAACAAAATATTAACTGTTCAGTTGTGCAGATGATTATACAAGGATTATTTTGGGGTGCAAAAAACATTAACCTGATGTTACAAGAATGTTCCTAGAACACATGTATGCTCTTTAAATGTTCATACAACATTTCTTTAGGTTGCGTGAACATTGTGGGGATATGACAGAGATATGAGAGAAAGGTTCCCAAAACACAAAATTGTTCCAGTTGTGTTGACATTTAGAGAATGTTTGTATCAGGGTGCACAAAATGTTCCTTTGATGTTGCAAGAATGTTGACAGCACAGCCTTTCTGAGTTCTTTAAAGGTTCCCAGAACATTTAATTAGGTTGTGGTAACAGTGTGATTACATTACAAGAGATTACAAGCACAAAATATGCTCAGTTGTGATGACATTCATACAATGATAAAGTTTGGTTGCACAGGACATTCCCTTAGACTATGTGTTTTTGTCAACATTCAAAGTTCTTTAAAGGTTCCCAGAACATTTAATTAAGTTATGAAAGTTGTCTGGAATGTTGCAAGAATATTCTTGTGATATTCACATATTGTACGTAAGAGGTTGCACCGAACATTCCCAAAATTTTGCACAATGTTCCACAATTTCCCCTAAATGTATTTTAAGTTTAACATCATATTCCATTGATGTTCACACATTATAAATTATACCGTGTCTTTGAGGTCCTCAGAATATTTCAAGAACATTTTGAAAATGTTAAAGGTCAGACACACCAGTAGGATTGTCAAACATTTGCCTGCCAACAGTACTTAGCACCTCTGAACAGAGTGTCGCCAGTCAATCTCTTTTGTGATCCCACAGCAAAGACCTTGATGTCATCAGCCACTCAGCCTTGTTAAAATACAAGAAGGTGGCAGTAACATTGTTTGGTAATGCATGTGTGTGTGTTTCTTTATGGCCTAGTCAATGTTGGCTAACTAGCTGCGCTAATGGTACTACTAGCCAGATGACCACAACTAGATAACTAGCTAGCAAGATGAAAAGGAAAACATTTAATTCACTCTCCATAATCACATACAGCTCCATAGTTACTTTTTTTGCAAGCTGGCTAACATTAGCTAAATGGTTAGCATCATTCGCTAGCTGTTGTACTAGCTAGGTAATGTAAATGTAAATACACTGCATTGACTCTCGGAAGCCAGCCACAGGCAGCTGTTTCATGGAAACAAATCCATTCTGATTGAAATATAACGTTACTAGCCACAGTGGCCAGATGGCTAGCTTGGTAAAGCATGTATGTTGTGTGCATTGTGTTGCACTTACCACCCTATTCGTTTCATATCAAACGAATAGGGTGTGTGTGACTGCCTTGCTCAGTTAGCAAGCTAACGTTAGCTAGCTAGCTTACTAATAAGCTAGTGCACATTATCAAATCTAACAAAAACATCCTTCAAGCACAACTCATTAGAAAGATATAAAATATGTAAAGAATTGCTCTAGAAAAAATAGTTATTATGCAGCTTTATTGTTTTAGTTAGAACAATTATGATGACAATTATGATGCTTCCATTTTCTTGTCACTCCTGTCGGCTCCCCCACTTGGAGGTTCATGCTCTCTGATTGACTCAAAGTCAAGTTGCTGAGCATTGCGTTCTACAGGGACGTACACCCTTTGTTCTAGCAAGAGAAGGAACGACCTCCTTCTGTGATAAGTGCTGTACCTATCGGCAGTCAGATTCTCGGGGGGGTTTCATGCTTTATATTTAAGTTTGACCTAATGTTACTACAATACTCTCAGCATGCACATTTCTAGTTATTTAAAACATATCGGAATATATGCCTTTTGTATTCTTCTCCATATTTATTAATAATTCTCATTTGAGGATTATATTGTAGACCCACTACAATATGATATAGACAAACCTTGCATTTAATTTCATTCAGAGATCATTCAGAGATCATTTGAGTAGCAATTAATCATACAAACATACAAACATCCAACATCCAATACCACAGCTGTGGTATTACACATTTGTTTCCAATCTATATAGATAGGGAAATGAATGGTTAATTAGGACTAGGGTTGCAGAATTCGGAAGATTCCCAGAATCAGGAGGCAATAAGCAGGAAATCCGAAATCCTCCAACCATAATTTCTGGTAGGTAAACTAGTGTTTAGAGCATTGGGCCAGTAACCGAAATGTCACCAGTTTGAGTCCACATGTGTATAGTACACACTTGTGCATGTGTGAAATAGGACAAATATAAGCCACCACCAAATTTTGATTATACTTGTAACACTGCATTTTATGATTTTTTAAAAATGTTCATCACATATTGAAAGACTTATGAAATGTTATTTAAGTTGGGTCGATATTTATAAATTTTAATTTAAATAAGTTGTATTATTGTGTAATCGCATGCTTCTGAAATATAGACTCAGAACCTTCAAACTAAATAATGAAACAATTTGACCCTTTCTCAATTTCAATCGAAACACAGATACAAATGCATGCAATACACATTCTGAAAAGATACATAGCATTGTAATAACTCAGAAACTGTGTTCTGTGTCCTGATTGACCATATTACCCTATGTACATAGACTGAAAAACTGCAATACCACAGCTGTCCCCTTGTGGTGCAGAGCGTTAATGATCTGGCTGAAGATTGCATGTTCCAACCCCACGTGCAGATTGTTAATATTTATTTTGATTATTTTTTTTTACCTTTATTGAAGCATGAAGTTATGCTGAGATCAGTCTCTTTCGCAGAGAGGCCCTGCATGAACACACCAATAAACAACAATTCCATAATACATATCTATATACACATAAGTTACACTATACATTTCTATATACACATCAATTACACTATACATATCTATATACACATCAATTACACTATACATTTCTATATACACATCAATTACACTATACATATCTATATACACATCAATTACACTATACATATCTATATACACATCAATTACATAATACATCAAAAGCAATCCATCAGACTTCAAGGAGGGCCAGCCCACATTCTGATACAATGTGCAATGGTGTGTCCTGAACCTATCGGCTGTAATAAAGTGCAAAGCGTGTTGATAAACGGTGTCCAATGGCTTCAATGCAGTGGCAGTCGATAACCGGAATGAATGTTGACTGAATTATTTGATTTCTGCTATTTAACGAAAGACAGGGTCTGTTCCTATAGTAGAATACTATTTTAATTCTTAATTTCTTAACTAACGCATCAACATGCTTTTTAAAGTATATGTTTTTTTCAGCAATCCAGATGCCCAGATAGTAATAGGCAGGGACACCAATCAATGAGGGCCCCATCCAAAGTACGTAGGCATAAATCATCAGATACATTTTTAAGTGATTTGGAAAATAACATACACTTGGATTTTACCTGCATTAAGTACTAATTCCAGTTCAACAAAGGCTTTCTGCAGGGCATTAAAGTCAGACTGAAGCACTGACAGAGCACTGACAGAGCCTGGCAGCACTGACAGAGCCTGGTCAGCTGTGGGGGAAATAGCATCTTTCTTTTTTTACAGATAAACCAATATTGTTCATGTAAATAGTGAAATGAACCAGACCAAGAATCCATCCCTGTGGGACACCCTTTGTTATGTCCAGAAAATACACACTGTGTTTGGGTCATCATTTAGACCATCATTTAAAACCAAAGAAGTAGTGGAGATGGTGCTTTGGCGTGTTCTGAAACTTGACTGGTGTACATTTAGAATACATTCCGTAGTTAAAAGTATATAATTGGCTACAGAGTCAGTTTTTCTAGCCATGGCCCAGACCTGATTTCTTATCATAACAAGATCTGAGATTATTTTTTACTCTAAGGCATTTAAAGGGAGCTTGTTTGTCTGCTCCCCAAAATATATATCTTTATATGGTTGTGTTTGTATGATTACAATTTTGTTAAAAGGTCCTATGAATTAAATTAAATGATTGTCTATATAACTTTTTTAGTGGGCCTACAATACAATCCTCAAATGTGAATGACCATTAAATATGGAGAGAAACATAGTGGGGGATGTATTCCAATCTGCATTATGCTTTAAGGAACTGGAAATGTGCATGCTGAAAATGTTGTGGTACTATTATGTAAACTTAAATACACAATTTTCTAAATGTTCTTGAAATGTTCTGTGGACCTCCCAAGTCAAGGTCAAATGTATATTGTGTGAACCTCAATGGAATAGTATGTTAAACTGCTATGAAAACTGACTTGGAAATTGTGCTACATTGTGGGAATGTTATGCACAACCTCTTCAGTACAATATGTGAATATCACAAGAATATTCTTGCAACATCCCAGACAACTCCCAAAACGTAAATGTTCTGGGAACCTTTAAAGAACTTAGACCAGGTGTTCTGTAAACATTCTTACAACATTAAGGGAATGTTCTGTTCAACCTAACTTAAACGCTGTATGAATGTCATCACAACTGAGCATATTTTGTGCTTTGGGAACATATCTCTTGCAATGTACCCACACTGTTCCCACAACCTAATGTTACGTTCTATGATTCTTTAAAGAACTCAAAGACTGTTCTGTCAACATTCTTGCACCATCAAAGCAATGTTTTGTGCACCCTGATACAAACATTATCTGCATGTCAGCACAACTGGACAGTTTTTGTGTTTTTGTAAATTAGCTCTTGTTGTTCCCACAACTTAACCTCTCTATAGTATGTGGGACGCTAGCGTCCCATCTGGCCAACATCCAGTGAGATTGCAGAGCGCCAAATTCAAATACAGAAATACTCATTATAAAAATTCAGAAAACATAACATATTTTACATAGGTTTAAAGATTAACTTCTTGTTAATCCAACCACGGTGTCAGATTTTTTAAATGCTTTTCGGAGAAAGCATACCTAGCCCAGAACATACCTAGCGAAGAACGTAGCCCAGTTGACAAATTATAACAAACAGTAACCAGCCAAGCAGAAGCGTTACAAAACTCAGAAATAGAGATAAAATTAATCCCTTACCTTTGATCTTCATATGGTGGCACTCAGAAGACGTTCATTTACTCAATAAATGTTCTGTTCGATAAAGTCTCTTTATATCCAAAAACCCCCGTTTTGTTCACGCGTTTTCTTCAGTAATCCACAGGCTCTAACGCAGTCAAAACAGGCAGACAAAAAAATCTAAATTGTATCCGTAAAGTTCAGAGAAACATGTCAAACAATGTTTATATTCAATGCTCAGGTTATTTTTAGCCTAAATGGTCTATAATATTTCAACCGGACAATAACGTTGTCAATATAAAAGGTAAACAAGAAATGCACTCTCTCAGGATTGCGCATGAAAAATCTCTGTGAGACGTCAGGGTCCACTCATTCAGACGGGTCTTCCCTCATTTATAAGAATACAAGCCTGAAACAATTTCTAAAGACTGCTGACATCTAGTGGAAGGCATAGGAACTGCAAATTGAGTCCTAAGTCAATTGATACTGTAATGGCATTGAAGAGAGAACCACAAAACCAACAAAAAAATACTTCCTGAATGGTTTTCTCTTGCCAAATTTCTCCTGCCAAATCAGTTCTGTTATACTCACAGACATGATTTTAACAGTTTTGGAAACTTTATTTCTATCCAAATCTACCAGTTATATGCATATTATATCTTCTGGGCCCGAGTAGCAGGCGGTTTAATTTGGGCATGCTTTTCATACAAAATTCAGAATGCTGCCCCCTACCCTAGAGAGGTTAAAGAAATGTTTTATGAACATAATAAAAAAAACATTTTCTGAAAACGGTCTTGTAAGTGAAGGTGAATGTACACTAAATTAAATTGTTTAATCATCTGCACAACTGGACAGTTTATCTTTTGTGATGTCCCCACAATGTTATCATCAGAATGTTCCTAAAAACCAATAAAGCATTATGGGAACCTTTTAAAGATCAGACATATGTTCTGGGAACGCTATTACAACATCAGGCAAATATTTTATACATTAAAACATTGTATTTTCATCAGCACAACTGCACAGTTTTTGTGTTATGAGAACATTATACATTACACACTCTCTCTCTCAAATTTCGATTTAAGATTTAAGGGCTTTATTGGCATGGGAAACATATGTTTGAAATAGATAATTAACAAAAGTGAAATAAGCAATAGAAAAATGAACAGCAATATAAATCTCTCTCTCTCAAAAATTCACGACATATCACCATGTAATCGAGTGGACCACCACTGCCTTGCTTTGTCTGTCCCTGGTCAACTATACCATTTGCACAATTACTGCACTTGAGAATAATTAATAATCCCATTGTTTTATCTAAATAATGTGTGAGCAGAATGTGGTGGAACACTTGCTCAGGAGCATGCATAATCAAGGGGGGGGGGTTGAAAACCCCTTGTTGTTCAAAATTAATTGGCTTAATTGTGTTAGTGCTCCACTGTGGCTTTAGAGGGAGGGGAGCCAGTGTCACCAGCTGGGTAATCCATCTTCTTAGCAGCAACCCTTTTTTCTGCAGGAAACCAGCAGAGGTGGGTGTTGGGGGGGGGTCTTATCTCTCCCAGACAACCCTGCAGGGACCCGGTTTAGATGACATCAGCTGGAACAAAGCAGCTGAGAACGCAGAGAAGGGTCTTGCCGATGAGTGTATAAGTGGGCCGTGTCAGGCAATGGACCGCTGTATAAAAATATCCCATTTCAATATGTCACCACTGGATTGGAAGAGAGAGAGAAAAAAAATTTGGCCCCTCACACCAGACCCACACAATCAACTGTCTCTGAATGAGTGGCCACCGTCTGCCTGCCTGCCTGCCCGCCCGCTGGATGTACTGGCATTCTGTTTTCCCCTTTTCTCTTCTCTCTGAATTAAAGGCAGTCTTTCAAAGACCTGTTTGGAGTTATCTTATGCGACAGGGGCACTCGAACAAATACACTATATACTGTATACAAAAGTATGTGGACACCCCTTCAAATGAGTGGATTCGGGCTATTTCAGCCACACCTGTTGCTGAAAGGTGTATAAAATTTTGCGCACAGCCATGCAATCTCCATAGACAAACATTGGCAGTACAGCTCAGTAACTTTCAACATGGCGCTGTCATTGGAGGCCAACCTTCCCAACATGTCAGTATGTCAAATTTCTGCCCTGCTAGAGCTGCCCCAGTCAACTGTAAGTGTTGTTATCGTGAAGTGGAAACATCTAGGAGCAACAACGGCTCAGCCGCAAAGTGGTAGGCCACAAAAGCTCACAGAATGGGGCCGCTGAGTGCTGAAGCGTGTAGTGCGTCCTGTAAATCAAATCAAACTTTATTTGTCACATGCGCAGAATACAACAGGTGACCTTACCGTGAAATACGTACTTACAAGCCTTTAACCTCCAATGCAGTTCAAGAAAGAGTTAAGAAAATATTTACCAAATTAACTAGAGTAGAAAATAATAAAAAGTAACACAGCCATTTTTCCCAGCCAAAGATAGTCACAAATGCAGAATTAGAGATAAAATTAATCACTAACCTTTGATAATCTTCATCAGTTGACACTTATATGACATCATGTTACACAATACATTTATGTTTTGTTAGATAATATGCATATTTATATCCACAAATCACGGTTTACATTGGCGCCATGTTCAGAAATGCTTCAGATAACAGAAATATAACTTTGACGAAAGATACATGTTTTACATATAATTAAAGGTACATGGGTTCTTAATGCAACCGCTCTGTCATATATTTTTTAAACGTTACGAAAAAAGCATAACATGCAATAATCTGAGACGGCGCTCAGAAGTAAATATATTTCTCCACCATGTTGGCGGTCAAAAGAAATATGAAATTTACATCATAAATATTCCCTTACCTTTGATGATCTTTCATCAGAATGCAGTGCAAGGAATCCTAGTTCCGCAATAAATCGTTGTTTTGTTCCATAATGTCCATTACTAGTCTCCAATTAGCTACATTTGCTAGCAGGTTTAGTTCACAAAACTTCAAAAAGTTATATTCCAGGTCGAATAAACTGGTCAAACTAAGTAGAGAATCAATCTTCAGGATTCAGGATGTTATTATCATATATATTCAATAACGTTCCAACCGGAGCATTCGTTTTGTCTCCACAGTAATGGAACTCAAGGCATATAATGACTACTGAGCATAACCAGGAACTGGCATTCTGCCAGACCAGTGACTTATTCCCCTCCCATCCGGTCCTACATCACACTAGAGTCTTCATTCCACGTTCTACTGACTGTTGACATCTAGTGGAAGGCGTAGAAAGTGCGAACAGATCCATATCTTATTTGGATGTGAATAGGCGATGAGTTGAAAATCAACTTCAACTTCCTGTTTGGAGTAGTAATAATAATATGCATATATTAGCATATGAGACAGAGTAGGAGGCATTTCACTATGGGCACGCAATTCATCCAAAGTGAAAATGCTGCCACCTATCCCAAACAGGTTTTAACTTCTTGCGGCGACCCATCCCGGATCCGGGATCGTGACTACGGCTCAAGCTCATTACCATAACGCAAAATGCAAAAAAATATTCTTAGAAATATTTAACCTCCACACATTAACAAGTCCAATAGCTCAAATGAAAGATAAACACCTTGTTCATCTACCCAGCAAGTCAGATTTCTAAAATGTTTTACAGCGAAAACATAGCACATATTTATATTAGACCACCACCGAAACAAAAGACGAGAGGCAGCCATTTTATCCCAGAAAATATAAAATTATAAAAGCAGGATTAAAAAATAAATCATTCACTAACCTTTTGAAAATCTTCATCAGATGACATTAATAGTACATGTTACACAATACATGTATTTTTTTCAATAATATGCCATTTATATCCATAAATCTCTGTTTACAATGACGACATTTCAAAAAATGCTACTCAAATGTCCGGAGAAATTATGATAGCTCCGACAGATAACGTCAGATAACAAGCAATAAACATGACTAAATATACATGTTCTACATATAGTTACAAAGATACCCTTCTTCTTAATGCAACCTCTGTATTACATTTATTTTTAACGTTACAGAATTCGTTCACTGGCTATACAATGAGACGGCGCTCAGATATTAGCAGTATGTCTCCTCTACGTTTGGAGTCCACAGAAACCCAAAATAACCACGTAAATATTCCCTTACCTTTGATGTTCTTCGATCAGAAGACGTAGAAGGAGTCATACTTACCCAATACATCGTTTGGTTTCACGTTGTGTGTCTCTGTATTAGCATATGCTAACAGCTTCAGCTGAAATGCACCCAAAATGACTTCTGGTCCCGCACTCTTGCATCAAAACTTCAAATTCAAATTTACATATTATATGTCGACTAAACTGGTCAAACTATGTGCAGAATCGAGCTTTATGATGTTTTAACATGTAAAACAATGATCAGCGCGAACAGACAAACCGCCTTCAATTGCTGTTACTTGGAAAAGAACGTGCCCCAAATCGGCCGCGCGCAATAGAGTGCATGTATTTGAGAGTGACACAAATATTTTCGCCCGCCAAACGACGAGGGCTCGCGGGATTCTCACAATGAACGCGCCATTTGAAAGCAGGCATCTCGCTGAACACATACATACTGTTCCCAGATCGGTAGCTGCCTGGGAAGGGTGGGGGCGATGACGTCAAAGTTGACCCAACTTTTCTCTTGACAAGAGAGAGTTTGGGAGAAAGGCTGCCCTGAGAGTTCTGCTTTACATACAGACATAATTTAAACGGTTTTAGAAACTTTAGAGTGTTTTCTATTCAATAATAATTATTATATGCATATATTAGCAATTTTGGGAAAAAATATTTTCAGTTTACTATGGGCACGCACTTCCTCCAAAGGGGGCAGTATTGAGGCCTCGTCTTAAGAGGTTATTAACTTAAGGAGCCTTTTTTTGTCATAGACTTGGCGCTTCGGTACCGCTTGCCGGAACAGTCTATGACTTGGGTGACTGGAGTCTTGACCATTTTTGGGGCCTTCCTCTGACACCGAAAACCAGTGTTGTGTCGTCAGCAAACTTAATGATGGTGTTGGAGTCGTGTTTGGCCACGCAGTCGTGGGTGAACAGGGAGTACAGGAGGGGACTGAGCACGCACCCCTAAGGGGCCCCAGTGTTGAGGATCAGCGTGGCAGACATGTTGTTGCCTACCCTTACCACGTGGGGGCGGCCCGTCAGGAAGTCAGGAAGTCCATGATTTAAAAAATACAGTGCCTTGCGAAAGTATTCGGCCCCCTTGAACTTTGCGACCTTTTGCCACATTTCAGGCTTCAAACATAAAGATATAAAACTGTATTTTTTTGTGAAGAATCAACAACAAGTGGGAAACAATCATGAAGTGGAACAACATTTATTGGATATTTCAAACTTTTTTAACAAATCAGAAACTGAAAAATTGGGCGTGCAAAATTATTCAGCCCCTTTACTTTCAGTGCAGCAAACTCTCTCCAGAAGTTCAGTGAGGATCTCTGAATGATCCAATGTTGACCTAAATGACTAATGATGATAAATACAATCCACCTGTGTGTAATCAAGTCTCCGTATAAATGCACCTGCACTGTGATAGTCTCAGAGGTCCGTTAAAAGCGCAGAGAGCATCATGAAGAACAAGGAACACACCAGGCAGGTCCGAGATACTGTTGTGAAGAGGTTTAAAGCCGGATTTGGATACAAAAATATTTCCCAAGCTTTAAACATCCCAAGGAGCACTGTGCAAGCGATAATATTGAAAAGGAAGGAGTATCAGACCACTGCAAATCTACCAAGACCTGGCCGTCCCTCTAAACTTTCAGCTCATAGAAGGAGAAGACTGATCAGAGATGCAGCCAAGAGGCCCATGATCACTCTGGATGAACTGCAGAGATCTACAGCTGAGGTGGGAGACTCTGTCCATAGGACAACAATCAGTCGTATATTGCACAAATCTGGCCTTTATGGAAGAGTGGCAAGAAGAAAGCCATTTCTTAAAGATATCCATAAAAAGTGTCATTTAAAGTTTGCCACAAGCCACCTGGGAGACACACCAAACATGTGGAAGAAGGTGCTCTGGTCAGATGAAACCAAAATTGAACTTTTTGGCAACAATGCAAAACGTTATGTATGGCGAAAAAGCAACACAGCTCATCACCCTGAACTCACCATCCCCACTGTCAAACATGGTGGTGGCAGCATCATGGTTTGGGCCTGCTTTTCTTCAGAAGGGACAGGGAAGATGGTTAACATTGATGGGAAGATGGATGGAGCCAAATACAGGACCATTCTGGAAGAAAACCTGATGGAGTCTGCAAAAGACCTGAGACTGGGACGGAGATTTGTCTTCCAACAAGACAATGATCCAAAACATAAAGCAAAATCTACAATGGAATGGTTCAAATAAACATATCCAGGTGTTAGAATGGCCAAGTCAAAGTCCAGACCTGAATCCAATCGAGAATCTGTGGAAAGAACTGAAAACTGCTGTTCACAAATGCTCTCCATCCAACCTCACTGAGCTCGAGCTGTTTTGCAAGGAGGAATGGGAAAAAATGTCAGTCTCTCGATGTGCAAAACTGATAGAGACATACCCCAAGTGACTTACAGCTGTAATCGCAGCAAAAGGTGGCACTACAAAGTATTAACTTAAGGGGGCTGAATAATTTTGCACGCCCAATTTTTCAGTTTTTCATTTGATAAAAAGTTTTAAATATCCAATAAATGTCGTTCCACTTCATGATTGTGTCCCACTTGTTGTTGATTCTTCACAAAAAAATACAGTTTTATATCTTTATGTTTGAAGCCTGAAATGTGGTAAAAGGTCGCAAAGTTCAAGGGGGATGAATACTTTCGCAAGGCAATGTATATATTTTACCTCTATTTGACTAGGCAAGTCAGTTAAGAACAAATTCTTATTTTCAATGATGGCCTAGGAACAGTGGGTTGACTGAATTGTTCAGGGGCAGAACGACAGATTTGTACCTTGTCAGCTCGGGGATAGTCCAACACTCTAACCACTAGGCTACGCTGCCTCCCCAAAGGGTCCTTAGCTTAGTGATGAGCTTTGTGGGCATTATGGTGTTGAACGCTGAGCTGTAGTCAATGAACAGCATTCTCACATAGGTGTTATTTTTGTCCAGGTGGGAAAGAGCAGTGTGATTGAGATTGTGTTACTTGTGGATCTATTTGGGTGGTATGAGAATTGGAGTGGATATCTGGTATGATGCTGCTAATGTGAGCCATGACCATTCTTTGAAAGCACTTCATGGCTACCGACGTGAGTGCTACGGCCGGTAATCATTTAGGCAGGTTACCTTCGCTTCCTTGAGCACAGGGACAATGGTGGGAGTTATTGTATTTATTGCAGACTCGGTCAGGGAGAGGTTGAAAATGTCAGTGAAGACACTTGCCAGTTGGTCCTCTACCGAGAGCACTATCATACAGTCGTTCGGAACAGCTGGTGCTCTCCTGCATGCTTCAGTGTTGCTTGATTTGAAGCGAGCATAAGAGGCGTTTAGCTCGTCTTGTAGGCTCGCTCACTACAACCCACTACAAAGTTCCAAACTGCCTCTGGAAGCAACTTCAGCACAATAACTGTTCATCGGAAGCTTCATGAAATGGGTTTTCATGGCCGAGCAGCAGCACACAAGCCTAAGATCACTGTGACGTAGAAGTCCGTCACTGGCCGCGGGCAGCATTTGGTTCTTTAACGCACACACATATACACACACATATTCATCACTCCTCCCTGCGCCATTATAAGATAAGTTAACAATGTGGGTCGACACACAAATTAACTTCTGTCTTGGTGCATGCATTTCACACTGGTCAATGTTCATATTTGAGAGATACAATAATTATTATACTTATCAATGTTGTGGATGAGCGCATTGTTTGTTTGTTCTGTTCCTCTCTCTCCATCTCTGTAGCTTCCGGGTATGCTGGAAAAGGACCCGAGCTAAGGGAATTGGGTTGGCTTTATAGTGCCTGTCCTAAATGGCTCATTAATGCATATGGGCATATTGAAAGATATTGTCAGTAGTGATGTAATGTTGTAAATGTTATGTTGTGATATTGTTTAAAACCGTGTTGCAATGTATATCCTTTAGTATGTTTAGTTCATGGAAAATGTAGGTTTGTATTGTTAATTGATTAATTAACCAGGGTTAATTGTTCTGAGGGGAGGGGCTAGCCCTACAAAAGGAGCCTCTCTTTCAGTCATGGGGAGGGCATTTTTGGATTGAGCTGTGGATGGGGCAACATTGTTTTTAAGCTGTCCCATAAGGTAGACGTTGATGGCAGTACTGTTGTTTTTTTGTTCCGGAATCACTTGTAAATAAACACCTTTGCACAGAAGAACTTTTGCGGTTCCGCCATCTTTTTATTTTGATAGAGGTTAGGTTATCCAGTTTAGCCTTCTGGCCTACTCTACGTGACAATCACCATGCTCAATGCCAAGCATCGGTTGGAGTGGTGTAAAGCTCGCCGCCATTGGACTCTGTAGCAAAGGAAATGTGTTCTCTGGAGTGATGAATCACGCTTCTGCATCTGACTAATCTGGGTTTGGCGTAGGCCAGGAGAACGCTACCTGCCCCAATGCACAGTGCCAACTGTAATGAGGAATAATGGTCTGGGGATGTTTTTCATGGTTTAGGCTAGGCCCCTTAGTTCCAGTAGAGAGGAATCTTAAAGCTACAGGATAGAATGACATTCTAGATGATTCCAACTTTGTGTCAACAGTTTGTGGACTGATATGTGAGTGGACACTTCAGATGTTTTGGTGGTACAGATATACTGTACCAGCGTGCTTTGGTGTGCTCCGATGCTGTAACACATTGGCTTTGAACCACAGGGGTTTTATTGCCATGGTGAGATCTGTTCTGTGGCTCTGTATTAGTTTTGATGTTGTGTACGGAAGGAGGTTAGTGCCAGTTAAGAATAACACATGACAGGTTTATCAAATTAAGGAATAATGATACAGTAAATGAAGTTAACTTTCAAGGTCTTCTCTGCATGACATCTTCTTTTATAAATTAGCCTCACTTTAAATCTTTTCTTATAACATTGACCTTTATTATACTGTATATAGCCCTTGGGCTTTTAAATAAAAGGCCAGATGTAATTATTCTACCTTCCGACAGTATAGAACAAGGTCATATTGAATGCTCTGTTCACTTTAAAGAAGTGCGTTGTGATTCGTCTGTCTTAGGACTTGGTCTGAGTTAGTTGTTTCCTCCCACTCTTTCTTTATCACGTAATTGATGGCTGTCAGGCTTTGATGCCTGGCTGGGGGTGTTTAACATACAATGGGCTCTACTTGCAAATATACTCCCTACATCCCTGTAGAGTGGATAATGGGTTGAGTGGTGGAAGTAAAAGGCACAGCAGGAATTTCTGCATCAGGGTGTTGACTCCGTCGTATTGAGGGAGACAAGGACGGGAGTGAGATGGCCTCAGATGTAGCCATGCTTATGACCCATCGATATCTCTACCTACAAAGAAGGAGGACATGGAGATGGCTCTCGCATAAATGTCTGCCAGAGTGAACTCCAATTCACACACCCCATCTGCTATGCCAGACACACTCCAGAATGAATCAATGTCAGGAAGGAAACCAAACGTGGAACAAGTATCAGCACATTTTTATTAGCATCCGCTGAGGAAGCTTGTGATGCATTTACTTACATAGACTTAGTATCAACGATTCTGCACTCAGTCAGTTCTCAGACATGATTAAGTGTCCTTGATTGATTCTAATTGGACATCTGCTTGGATAAAGTGAGGATCTGGAGCTCTGTGGAGGTGTCTGTACCACGCCATGTTCCGAACAAAATTTTGAGAGGTTCTGCAGCCAAAGAAATGTATCTCACTTTGAAGGGAGACACACCACTTGATAGGTTGTGTGGGCAGCTGATGGTGCTCATGCTCATTTAGCGTTTGCCTCCCTCTTCAGAGTCAGTCTGATGTTGGCAGGGCTGGGAATGTCACATGAAGGGGAGTGGCCCTCCCACCTGAGGACGAGAACAGGCCTAGGATTACCGCTCTGCCGGAGTACACACACGCGCACAAACAAACATGTTCAATTGCACACACACACAGATGCATGGACACACTGACAGGAGCACATGCTAACACAGACACACACATATACTGTCCCCTGTACAGCCTTGATTTTCCCCTAAATTATGTTGTGGCTTTTATCACTGCTTAAATGTGTCTTAAATCATTTTAACAGCTGACCTTTGCTTGATCTATCAATATGTACAGTGCTATTGTGTAGAGGATTCATGTGTATTGATGATTTAATTTGCCAAAAAGTAAATTAATAAGACACACATCAAATTGATCATGGATGATTTCATATTTACAGACTATTATAATGAGTATAAAAATCGATTAACTATTTTTATTAGCTTATCATGTTCATTGATGTCAGTGAAAGGTGTATGTATAAACATGAGATGCACTCGCATACTTCAGTTATTTGATTTGACCCTTAATGATCAAGCTATTTCTGATTATTTGCACTAGTTCAACCAACTGTACCATATCTAGTTAGCGGAACTCTTGTTCCCTTTCTTGTAAGGCTTGTAAAACAAGCTCAAGCAAAAATAGTTGATCGGCTTAACCCAAATAAATCTCGACCTGGAGCAAAAGTGAATTTAAAGATGTTTGCTGAGATTAGGTCAAAACCCTCTTTACCTGTCTACGTCCTATGTTCTCCTCTCTGGGATTATTTTTTTTATCTGGGAGAGACTGCTGCTGATATCATTTTTCAAAGAGAGAATCCGCCAGCACAGCACAAGTAATCCATCTTGGTTCCTCCGACAATTTCTTTGGAACACGTGTGTGAGTGCTCTTTAATTCCTGAAGGATACCTCAGCCAGCGCATGAGGAGGAGATGAATATCAGTGGAAGGAAATAAACTCTGAGGGCAATTTGTGATTAGAGGAAGGATCATGTAGCTGTAGCAGCACATCCACATGGCCCTCTGTGGACCAGACAGATATACACTCCTCTCCTTTCAATGCAATTACACACACAATCCCATCCTGTTCTCCTGTTCCACAGCCGGGAATTAAGACAATCTAAATCAGGAGGTTTGATTAAGACAGCTACCTGTAATAAGCAGTGTGCTCTGCACAGTGTTTAATTCCAACACACACTAATTCCTTAGAAAGTGTTTTTTTTTTCATTCAGATTGCATTGGTATAGTTTCATTATGAGGAGGGGGCTGATAACAAGTAAACAGACTTTATGCCCGGGGACAGTATGTGCTGTAGAATAAAGTTTTTCTTGTGTACTTCTCTTCTGTAGAGTTTGACTATAAAGTGTGTGATTTCCCATGCTTTTGGTATAAGGTATATGTTCCAGCTGGCATAGTTTAAAACAATGATTGTCAATGATTATACCAAAACATGTAAAAGTATTATCTTAGAAAGGCCTATGAATTATGGCATGTTACTATAGCAGGCCTAGGTTGCATTCGCCATGAAAACGTGTTTGTCAGCTCCATGTGGAATCACTTGTCATGTCTCATTTTATGTGAAGGTGGTGTCAGAGGGAGCTTTTGGCACTGCAGTGTATTTGTTTCACAAAGTAGAGATTATTGCTTCTTTTTCAAGCTAACACCACTGTCCCCTGGCTGTGTTTTCAGAAAGCTGTGTATTTCCATGGAAACCTTAATGCTACAGAGTACCCTGGAGACAAGGGTCAACCCAGTGAAAACTGAAATGAAATGTAATTTAACGTATAGCCTGCACTCACTCTTTCTTTCTTCCTCCATTTTAATGTAACTGAAAAAATAAAAAAGAACCCACTCATTGCATTCTGCTAGTTGCAGGGTAAGTCATCTGTACTGTGTCAAGGGGAATGAGTCCTTACTTACTGTCAATCATACTTCTTCCTTCTGTCAGACGTGTACACTCAGCTAGAGCTCTGTGTAACCCTGGCTCCAGATGCACTCCTCATACTGTTATTCTACTCTGATTGACGTAGGCAAAGGATCTCTATAGGGTAGGCCTTTTAACAGTGGCTTGAGGCACTTCCAAGCATTGTGTTTTATTCATGGCTGTTATTCTCAGCATCACTCTTCATGACGTACTGCTCTGTTCATCACATCATTATTGTTGATAAGTAGTGCAACAATTCCAACTTTCTTCTATTTAAGAAATGTGTAGGCTTTGAAGTTTGAGTGACGTTCTGTCACGTTCTGACCTTAGTTCCTTTATTATGTCTTTGTATTAGTTTGGTCAGGGCGTGAGTTGGGGTGGGTAGTCTGTTCGTTTTTCTATGTTGTATTTCTGTGTTTGGCCTGGTATGATTCTCAATCAGAGGCAGCTGTCGATCGTTGTTTCTGATTAAGAATCATACTTAGGTAGCCTGTTTTCCCCATTTTGGTTGTGGGTGATTGTTTTCTGTGTCTGTGTTTTCCACACAGAACTGTTTGTTTTCAGTTTGTGTAGTGGTCAGTTTTGATTAAAAATATGACGAACACTTACCACGCTGCGTATTGGTCCGATCCTTCCTACTCCTCCACAGAAGAGGAGGACGAAAACCGTTACACGTTCGAGTTCACTTTCTATCATAACATAAATTCCTGAATAATTTGGTAGAACTAATAATGCATGTGGCAAGCTACAAGGTATTGGGACAATCCTGCGTAAGTCAAACATCTATATCAAATACAGTGCTATTGGAGAATTGTCCCAGGTAAATGCCCAGGTGTCCCTATTTTACCAACATCAGGCAATTGGTTTGTTGTCTAAGTGATGAAAAAAACCACCTCATTGTCACACATATTATTGTGGATTGTAATGCCTGTTAACCTTGGGGTTGACAACATGGGAAGCAGTGGTACGCACTCCGGATTTGTCTTGATGGAACTGTGAAAATAGACTTCTCAGAACCTTCCCCATTCAGATGAACTACATAGTGCATTCTGCACCATACACTCCAGCTGTGGTTTTGCTTTGTCAAATCTGTGCAGTTTGACTTGATTTAAATGTCTGCCAAGGCCATTCCTCTCAAACACAGAGCTCTGTGGGGAACCTGGGGAGAGACAGACTGTCCGTTTATCTTGGGATGTCAGACTTTTCCCTCCGTACACTTCAGAGTTGGGTCCAACCTTTTGTCCCGTTCAGAGGATAGGGTGACCTAGCCTTTGCCCCCGTAGACACCTCATCCAAGCCTTTCCTATTCTCCCCTGGAGCAGTGTTACTACCACTGACGCTTTGATACAATCATGATTACCAACACCACCTGCAGGTAGGTCAGCGTGGACCAGGACAAGCAACATTCTTTAATGCATATCTCTCCTTATCTGTAAACTAAATACAGGGTGCACACAGCTATAGTGGCAGACACAGTGAAACCCATGCCCTGAAATACTATTTAATGTGCCGGATGAATGGTGGATGAGGCTTGTGTTTGGAAATTGCATGGCGCGAGTGGTGGTTGGACTAAACCAGATGAGGAGAAATGAGTATTAGTGTGTGTATTGCATCTCTACAATCACTCCTGAGTGTAACGCACCTTAGCCGAGGTTCATTATTTTGTGAAGCCTTTTTTTCACATGGCCTCATGGCTGAGTAATTCTACTGATAGAATCTTAACCCCAATTTTTACAGTCCTGTTTTATTTACTCTGCTAATGAAGAGCACACAGAGACCATACAGTCACCCGTTCAATCGGGCTCTGAGATGGCGAGGGTGTGTTTGTGTATTTGTGAATGGTGGTGTTTACCAATGCTACCTTCATATATGCACCTATTAGGACATTCGGTAAATTCGTTATATTTCTGTTATGCCAATATTGACATCATCAGCAATTCTAACTGTTTGTGTGCATCAAACCCAACATGAAACACTCTCTTCATTTCAGTGTAGTGCTGCCACCATCATTTTTAATCATTTCTGGTTAATGGTTTTGTCATGAAATCATCCAACACACATCTAGCATTCTAGCACTTCCTTTGCACAATACATATGTGCTTTTCATTTCTTTTCTTTTTTTTTTACAGTACAGACAATTGTCCACATCAAATTGCTGTTTGTCTAAAATCAAAGGGCAATGTCCTTGTGGCCGACTAGATGAAAAATCTGCCGGTGCCCTTGAGCAAGGCACTTAACTCAAACTGCCTCTTTAATTCGCTCTGGATAAGAGCGTCTGCTAAATGACACAAATGGAAATGCAAAATGTCCTTGAATTAGGAGGTAGTAAAAACAAAGCTTGTTTTACAAGTACTGTCAGCTGAAAGCTTCTGTCTCACGGACCGTAATTTAGTCTTCAGTCGTAGCGGTGATGTCTCAAAGAGAATGTCAAAAAAGAAGTGTTGTTATTTTTACTTTGGACCATAGTTACAGTTTCCTGCAATTTGCAATAAACAGTAGTAGGAGCAATGGTTTCTCTACGACTGATGTTATTCGTCTTTCATCTTCTTACAGGACATTAAAGATGAACACTGTCCAGTCTCTTTCCCTGTTACTTCCCCAGTACATGATTTTTGTTTTTTATTGTTTTTATAACATGAGTAGTTTTGGGGGGCTTTTCCCATCTTGTTGGAAATAATTGTCTCTCTTCTTCGGAAAGGTTTATAACGGCAGCCATTAACTTTGTGTGAGGCTGAGATGAAAAGAGTAGCACTTGTGTTCATCTAACCTGTGAATTATTGATACATCCTCCTCCGCACCATCCTCTCATTCAGGGAGGAAGGTGGGAAGGGAGGAAGGCTCTCCTGAGACCGTGGGCAGATCAGACAGACATGTTATCTAGAGGTTGATTCACGAGGGAGAGGAGGAGTACAACTGGAAGACTTCCCTTACTTGACTTGTAGTTTACCTCAGCTCCTCTAACACCAGCTTCAAAGCCAACTTCAAGGTCTACTAATAATGCCTTTCCCATTCATGTAATGTCAGTCAATGAGTCAGTCTGATAACAAGCCGTAAGGACACAGTGTACAGACATTTCAGTGTGTGACCGAGGAGAAAGTCCGTCAAGAGATGTATCTTGCAGTAAGAGAGGCATACTATGAGGCATAGTGTTTGTGTATAGTCCCACTTGTATTCTCTCTGTAGAGCGTCTCTCATAATATGCACTCGTCCCTTTGTCCCAGGGGATATGGGGATTGTGGAAATATATAGAGCCAAGCACACAAATGCAGGTATTGAGTTATATGAGGCATTACTGTGAGCCATGTGCTGGAGATGTAGTCTTAAATCAGGTCGGAGCTTGATCTAGTTAAAACAATGTGTTGTTGCCCTATTTACTCAGTCTCTTTGTTTACCAGAACTATACCAACGTTGATGTGCACTACAATTGTTATTTTTCTTGACACAGCTATCCAAAGATCAGGGCATCTTCCTAGACCAGCCACTAAGACACTTCTAATTTTAGCAACCTCATTGTTCAGTTCTTACAACTGAACAATGAGGTGCTGTATGAATTAAATACATTGTATGGTAGTGCTGTGACTGCTGCAGTACTTTCACTTTCGTCATGTGTATGTCCTTCTTCACCTATCCATTATAGAGCGGTATAGATCAGATAGTGATTCTCTCACTTGATTATAGTAAATTAACAAGATAGTGGGTCATTTAAAGTGCTTTGTCAGGTGAAGTAGTCAGGGTGAGTGAAACACATTCAGTCATTAAGATACGTATTATCTCAATTCAAAACATGTTATTTTACTGTTTCTTGCCTTAATCGTTTTACTTTAAATAGGTTGAAACAAACATTTGAGTGTGGTGTTTATCAACACAAATTCAAAACATCTTTCACCTCATGTAATCAGAGCATCTTAGAAAAGAGGCTTCACTCACTGAGCAATTTCCAGAGTTCTAATACATGACCTGCTATTACACAGAGCTGTGGATGACAGTTTGATTTACACTGTCTCTTATAAAACACAGCGTATCACAATGCAAAGACCACATACCATTTTTCTTGTCTGCTTTACAATAGGGGACTATGTTTTTTTAATTATATATATATATATATATATATATACAGTCTGCAGATTCAGCAGAGTTTCAGATAATTAGAATCCACCACAGTTTAATAAATTGGTCTTTCCATTTTTCCGACACTGCCCTGCTTCCAAGTTCACTATTTAATTTTTGTTGCCTCTTATTTCGGAAAATCTGGAGTTTGGTTAAGAATCATTAACCATTCGTAGTACAAGTGGCCATTGTGTAAAGGCCATAGAGATATGAAGTGATTGTTCAAATCAAATTTTATTGGTCACATACACATGATTATCAGATGTTAATGCGAGTGTAGCGAAATGCTTGTGCTTCTAGTTCCGACAATGCAGTAATATCTAACAAGTAATACAACAATTCCCCAACAACTACCTAATACACACAAATCTAAAGGGGTGAATGAGAATGTGTACATGTAAGTATATGATTGAGCGATGGCTGAGCGGCATAGACAAGGTGCAGTAGACTGCATGAAATACAGTATGTACATGTGATATGAGTAATGTAAGATATGTAAACATTATTAAAGTGGCATTATTTAAAGTGACATTGTTTAAAGTGACTAGTGTTGGCCTGTTCCATATTAAGTCATAAATCAGCTGTTTGAACACGTTGTCTCATTTTATCACTTATAAAAGAACAAAGCACAATTAGAAATGTTTGAGAACTTTCTCAGTCACCATAGTTACATTTCGATTGTCTTATTCGTAGTTTTGATGATTTCTTTGAGTGACACCTAGACATACAAGAAGACCAATAGTGGGAGTTTATTGATGATTGATTGATTGATTTGATTTAATTTATTGGTTAATTCAAAATAGTAGACTGCTCCAGCCGGAGAGAACAATTATGATATATTTAATGATTATATATTTACATTTAAATTGTGTTATTTCCAGTCAATGCATGATATAGATATTTGCAGTTGAAGTTGAAGTTTACATATACTTAGGGTGGAGTTATTAAAACTCGTTTTTTAACCACTCCACAAATTTCTTGTTAACAAACTGTAGTTTTGAAAAGTGGGTTAGGACATCTACTTTGTGCATGACACAAGTAATTTTTCTAACAATTGTTTACAGACAGATCATACCGCTCAGGAAGGAGACACATTAAGTGTCCTCGAGATTAACGTACTTTGGTGCGAAAAGTGCAAATCAATCCCAGAACAACAGCAATGGACCTTGTGAAGATGTTGGAGGAAACGGGTACAAAAGTATCTATATCCACAGTAAAACGAGTCCTATATCGACATAACCTGAAAATCCGCTCAGCAGGAGCCACTGCTCAAAAACCGCCATAATGAAGCAACTGCACATGGGGACAAAGATTAAACAAAAATATAACTTTTTGGCCATAATGACCATCGTCATGTTTGGAGGAAAAAGAGGGAGACTTGCAAGCCGAAGAACACCACCTCAACCATGAAGCACGGGGGTGGCAGCATCATGTGGGGGTGCTTTGCTGCAGGAGGGACTGGTACACTTTCCAAAATAGATGGCATCTTTAGGAAGGAAAATTATGTGAATATATTGAAGCAATATCTCAAGACATCAGTCAGGAAGTTGAAGCTTGGTCGAAAACGGGTCTTCCAAATGGACAATGACCCCAAGCATACTTTCAAGGTTGTGGCAAAATAGCTTAAGGACAAAGTCAAGGTATTGGAGTGGCCATCACAAAGCCCTGACCTCAATCCTGTAGAAAATGTGTGGGCAGAACTGAAAAGGCGTGTGCGAGCAAGGAGGCCTACAAACCAGCTCTGTCAGGAGGAATGGGCCAAAATTCACCCAACTTATTGTGGGAAGCTTATGTAAAGGCTGCCCGAAATGTTTGACCCAAGTTAAACAATTTAAAGGCAATGCTACGAAATACTTATTGAGTGTATGTAAACTTCTGACCCACTGGGAATGTGCTGAAAGAAATACAATCTGAAATAAATAATTCTCTCTACTATTATTCTGACATTTCACATTCTTAAAATAAAGTGGTGATCCTAACTGACCTAAGACATGGAATTTTTACTAGGATTAAATGTCAGGAGTTGTGAAAACTGAGTTTAAATGTATTTGGCTACGGCGTATGTAAACTTCCCACTTCAAATGTATGTTTATCTAACACCTGTTAGAATAGAAAGAAGCAAATCAAACCAATGCTATTGATATACCATTTCTGAAGATAGTGCACTGCTAGACTAATTGCCTTTCTCTCCAAGGAATGCCCATGCATGACGAACAATGCAAAAAGTGTACTTACATTTTTTTGACAAATTCACAGACTGCAATACATGTGGGAAAGAATTGTGGTAATGCAATGAACATAAAATGTATCTGTTACATAATCGTTCTGCTTTTTCTGCTTGCAGAGTTTCCATTCTGGATAACGGAAACCTCCGGATACAGAATTCAACCAGACCAGATGCAGGCCTTTACACGTGTGTGGCAAGAAACCAGTTTGGAGTGGCAAGCAGCTCCGGGACTCTCATGGTCAAAGGTAAGCCTATTTGTAATTTTATTATACTGTATGGGCTTATGGAGTCTTTAAATAAGGCTGTGATTTCTCATAGGATGCAACTAGTGAACCTTTCTTGCGACAGACTGTTCAAAGGAGATGTGGTTCTGGGTTCTGAGATGAGTACAGTCCCTAAGCTTTTGTCCTCTAAACATGAATGACGATTTCAATGGGTTTTTGCGCTGAACGCTCATTAAGAAACAGAGTTGGAGATTGCACTGTTGCCCTCGCCATGTACTGTAGTGAATATTCAGCCCTGTCTACAGACCTTCAGACCAAACAGGTTCTCGGTACAGTATAAAGAAAGAGTAGAAGGGATTAAAAGGAGAGCAGTGTTTGTGAGATCATCTGAAGGAGTCACCCTGTGGGACCGAAGATCGGGTTTCTGCTCTGTTGCTGGAACTTATTATACTTCATTAAAAATGAATGAGAGACGGGTGTTAGGTGTTGTGAATTGGGAGGCTTTGTTTTGTGCATGCTGCTGTTTTTTCTGTCCTGCTGCTGTAAGGGGGCAGTGGTATTCTCACCTGTTTTTCATTGCTTGGAGTATTTCTGATCTTTTTTCTTTGTTTTTTTGGTTCAGTTGGGTTGTGATATGATTGCTTTCCTTGTTGGTGGTGTGTTTTGCTTGTCTATAATGTTTTTGCTATTAATCCCCCTTTCCACTGCTTTGTTCCCAAGGATAAAAAGTTGTCAGTTAGGCCTGATTCACAGTCCAAAGTGTCTGATGTTGATCTCATTGTACATTAATATTACAATTTATTATTGGAATAAAACAAGTGTTAATGACAGCCAGCTGTATCTTTATTATGCTGTAGATCTTTCTGTCTCTTTGTATTTATTTAGGTTGGAATTGGAAAGTAGGGTTGCCACCTTTTTAACGTCTTAAGGTATAGGGGGCAGCATTTTAACTTTTGGACAAATAGCGTGCCCAATTTCAACTTCCTCATACTCATGCCAAGAATATAAGATATGAGGAGAGAGGAGTCACAAAAACAGAAACGGAGAATAAATAATCACTAACCTTTGATGATCTTCATCAGCTGACACTCATAGGACTTCATGTTACACAATACATGTTTGTTTTGTTTGATAAAGTTCATATTTATATCAAAGAATCTCAGTATACATTGGCGTGTTATGTTCAGTAGTTCTAAAAGCATCCAGGGATTTTTCAGAGATCCACATCAATTTACGGAAATACTCATTATAAATGTTGATGACAATAGAAGTGTTATGCATGGAACTTTAGATACACTTCTCCTTAATGCAACCGCTGTGTCAGATTTCCAAAAAGCTTTACGGAAAAAGCAAACCATGCAATAATCTGAGTACGGTGCTCAGACAACAAATACATATATCTGCCATGTTGGAGTCAACAGCAGTCAGAAATAACATTATAAATATTAACTTACCTTTGATGATCTTCATCAGAATGCACTCCCAGGAATCCCAGTTCGACAATAAATGTTTGATTTGTTCGATAATGTCCATCATTTATGTCCAAATAGCTACTTTTGTTAGCGCGTTTGGTAAACAAATCAAAACTCACAAAGCGCGTTCACTAGTTGCAGACGAAATGTCCAAAAGTTCCTTTACAGTCCGTAGAAACTTGTCAAACGATGTATGGAATCAATCTTTAGGATGTTTTTAACATAAATCTTCAATAATAGTCCAAACGGAGAATTCCTTTGTCTTCAGAAAAGCAAAGGAACGGGAGATACCTCTCGTGAAATGCGCGTGACCAGCGCGTGACTGCTGGCAGACCTCTGACTCATTCCCCTCTCATTCAGCCCCCCTTCATAGTAGAAGCATCAAACAAGTTTCTAAAGAAGGCTGACATCTAGTGGAAGCCTTGGGAAGTGCAACATGACCAATATCCCACTGTATCTTCAATAGGGGCTGAGTTGAAAATCGACCAACCTCAGATTTCCCACTTCCTGGTTGGATTTTTTCTCAGGTTTTTGCCTGCCATATGAGGTCTGTTATACTCACAGACATAATTCAAACAGTTTTAGAAGCTTCAGAGTGTTTTCTATCCAAATATACTAATTATATGCATATATTAGCAACTGGGACTGAGGTGCAGGCAGTTTATTCTGGGCACCTCTGGGAACCTTAATCATCCAAGCTACTCAATACTGCCCCCAGCCATAAGAAGTTATTATGAGTCTGGAAGGAGTTTACAGAGCAAGGAGGCCTACAAACCTGACTCATTTACACCAGCTCTGTCAGGAGGAATGGGTGAAGATTCACCCAACTTATTGTTGTTAACTTGCGGAAGGCTACCCAAAACATTTGACCCAAGTTAAACAATTTAAATGCAATGCTACTAAATACTTATTGAGTGTATGTAAACTTCTGACCCACTGGGAATGTGCTGAAAGAAATAAACACTGAAATAAATCATTCTCTCTACTATTATTCTGACATTTCACATAAAATAAAGTGTTGATCCTAACTGACCTAAGACAGGGGATTCTTACTAGGATTAAATGTCAGGAGTTGTGAAACTTATTTTAAATGTATTTGTCTAAGGTCTATTTGAGATTGAACGTTTAGTGTCATTTAAACATTTGACCGTGATGCTGAGACAGAAATCGGATGGTCTGAGTGAAAGACAAACGTTTTCATTATTGAATGAAAACGAATGGTAAAACACTTGGTAAAACACACACTCCCACCCCTTGACGTCAGCTCAGTATATTGCTGATCCTGAATGGTACTATTGAAGGCACTAGGGGATGGGATGAGTCTTGATATCTCAATAATACAGAGAGGCTTTTAACGCATGTGACAGTGCGATGAGAAATGCTATAAGTTTTGTCTCCCTTTAAAGTGTAATGTTACAGTAGCATAGAAGACTAAGTCGCTGCTGTGGAGTACTGTGTCATGTTTGTTCAAGGGTCCATTGAATTTTCCTCCCTCTACAACTAAGCGATCTCCAAAGTCCCTTGAAATGCAGAGTTAAAAGGTGCTCGGTTGAAATACCTTTTGGAATTCCCTTGCGTTTTATCATTGCAAAATGGTTGCCATAGAAACACTGATCGGTCACCTTTTGTGGCCCCTAACAAATCTCATAGGTGCAATTATTTCATGATTGATGTTGTTCTATTGAAAACAGCTTATCCTATACTGTAGATTGTAACTGCATAAGTGAGGTGTCCTGATACATTTTACCTTTACATTTGTCATTTAGCAGAAGCTCTTATCCAGAGTGATGTACAGTTGCATTCATCTTAAGATACTGTAGCTAGGTGGGACAAACACATATCACATTCATATTCAGTACATTTTTCCTCAATAATGTAGCTTTCAGCAAAGTCAGAGCTAGTAAGGGGGGGAGTTAAGTGTGAGTGTTAGTTCACAAGAGATCAGAGGTGGCAGAATGGAGTGCTCGTGTCGGGGTGTAGGGTTTGAGCATAGCCTGAAGGTAGGGAGGGGCAGCTCTTCTTGCTGCTCTGTAAGCAAGTACCATGGTCTTGTAGTGGATTCAAGCTTCGACTGGAAGCCAATGGAATGTGCAGAGCAGTGGGGTGACATGCGAGAACTACAACATCCAATCAACCACTTAATTCAGAAGCCCTGCGCACCGGGTAGGCAAAGTGTTCCCAGTTTAACCATTTAATTTGTCTAAAAACACATACTCCGCCTCCCCGGCGGACAGGGAGATCGGGTAGCTCGATTCCACGACTATGCGACAGTGAAGTTTGACACTATGTGAGATTTCATGACTTTTAAAACCGTGATGAGAGATATACAAAGAATACAGAAAAGAGCTGTTGTTTTTATGAGTGAGTTTGTGTCTTTTTATTCAGAACTGTCAACACTGTTTTTATTCAACACTATTTCAAAACTAAACGTGCTTCTCCCAACTTCCACTTGCACTGCATCTGCAATGAATGAGTAGCCAAGTGTATCGATAGCCCTGCATTTGTATTATTATTAGCAGCTTGGCGTGTCTATTTTAATATCAATGAATATTTCATTTTCTCTGGTAAAAGGAACAACATGAATTTGTGCATGAGGCAGATGAGGTGCGACTTGAGTTTCGCCATCAGGTAGAAGATGGTGTCCCCTCTCTCTGGTCAGTCTCACCGGAGGAAAGGAAGGAGAGAGCAGGTAGAAGATGGTGTCCCCTCTCTCTGGTCAGTCTCACCGGAGGAAAGGAAGGAGAGAGCAGGTAGAAGATGGTGTCCCCTCTCTCTGGTCAGTCTGACCGGAGGAAAGGAAGGAGAGACCAGGTAGAAGATGGTGTCCCCTCTCTCTGGTCAGTCTCACCGGAGGAAAGGAAGGAGAGAGCAGGTAGAAGATGGTGTCCCCTCTCTCTGGTCAGTCTCACCAGAGGAAAGGAAGGAGAGAGCAGGTAGAAGATGGTGTCCCCTCTCTCTGGTCAGTCTCACCAGAGGAAAGGAAGGAGAGAGCAGGGACCATGAGAGGTGGACCATCTGCTACTCTCTCCCTCTACTGAGAATAGTGCTGTGTTCAAAACAACTGGGAACCCGGAAATCTCTGATTTTAGTGCGTTCATTACAACTGAGAACTGAGGGGGGAAAAACGAGATCTGACTGGGAAAAATCATTTTGAAGTATAATATGGTCTGAGAAGAACAATATTGGCAGTATAAACATATAGCCAATATGCTGTAATAATGTATTAGGCCTACTAAACAAACCTAATTCCTACACAACTGTGTTTTTTTAGGTTAATGTTACATTTAAGTAATGTTTATTAAAAGATCTGAGCAGTAGATTTGGGCTTGCTTTTTGACTACTCAAGTGATCTTGACTCAGAAAATGTTTGTGATCACTGTTGTAGAGCATGAACCTGCAGGAGCGAGTCACTGCTTTGATGTTTGCAGAGAATGACAGGGTGTTGTCCAGGGTCTAGGAGGGGGACACTGTGGAGTTGTCAACCGTAATGGAGAGGCCTTGGAGTGGGCAGGCCTTCCCCGGGAGGAAGAGCAGCTCCGTCTTCTCTAGGTTGAGCTTGAGGTGTTGGGCGGATATCCGTGCTGAGATATCTGCCAGGCACACAGAGATGCGTGTTGCCACCTGGGTGTCAGAAGGGGGTAAGGAGAAAAGTTGTTACGTGCCATCAGCATAGCAAGGTTAGGAGAGACTATGTGAGGATATGAGGGAGCCGAGTGACTTGGTGTATACAGAGAGGAGGAGAGGGCCTAGAACTGAGCCCTGGGGGACACCAGTAGTGTAAGTACGTGGTGCAGACACAGATGGAGAGAAAGATCTGATGGTTTCACGGTGTCAAAGGTGGCAGATAGATCTAGGAGGATGAGAACAGAGGAGAGAGAGTAAGCTTTAGCAGTGAGGAGAGCCTCCCTGACACAGAGGAGAGCAGTCTTGGTTGAGTGACCAGTCTTGAAGCCTCACTGGTTAGCGTCAAGAAGATAATTCGGAGAAATATTGCGAGAGAGTTGGTTAAAGACAGCACACTCAAGTGTTTTGGAAATAAAAGAAAGAGATACTGGTCTGTCTTTGACATCAGAGGGGTCAAGTATTGGTTTCTTTAGGAGGCAAGGAACTCTGGCCATTTTTAAGTTTGAAGAGATGCAGCCAGGGGTCAGGGTTGAGTTGAGGAAGGAAGTGAGGAATGGGAGGTCTCCAGAGATCTGGAGAAGGGAGGAGGGGATGGGTTACATAGGAATAAAAGGGAATGAAAGGATGATAGGTTGTCCGGAAGTTTAGTTTTCCTCCATTTTTGCTCAGCTGCCCATAGCCCTGTTCTGTAAGCTCGCAATAAGTGATTCAGCCACTTAGAAGGAGGGAAGGGCCGAGCCGGCCAAGAGGAAAGGAGACTTTGCAAGTCATAGGATGCAGAAAGGCAGGAGAGTAGGGTCGAAAAGGCAGAATCCGGAGATGGGAGGAGGAAGGATTTAGCAGAAGGGAGTGAAGAGGATAGAGTAGTGGGAGAAAGAGAGCGAAGATTGCCACTGAGCATGACCATCTGGGTAGGGGCTGAGTGGCTAGGGTTGGTTGGAGGAGAGGGAGACAGAAAAAAGGAAACAAAGTAGTGATCAGAGACCCAGGGGGGGGTAGCGGTGAGATTAGTAGGTGAACAGCCTGTAGTAAAGATGAGGCATAGAAACCGTAAATTACTTGGTAACAGGAAATACATGTATTTGACAGAATTAAAAAGTCATTTTGGACTGACCAATGAAGCTTCGAATATATGAAACTTAAAAGTTACATATCACAAAATCTTGGACAACCTTAAGATAATCTTATTTGAGTCAGAAAAGGATGTTCATGTGATAGGGAAGATATATACAACTTTGCAGATTGCAGAAAGCATATCCATCTGACAATCTCTTAACTATTGGAACCAAGAATTAGAAAGAACTAATGTTGGCACAATATGGATGGAAAGTTGGAATCATAACTAATGAAATTGCACTTAAGAAAAATGAATGCTTAATCCAGTATAAACTAATGTGTAGAATATATTATACAAGAGACAAAATGGTTTGTTGAGATCGGTGTGGAAGAACATGACTGGCCTGCACAGAGCCCTGACCTCAACCCCATTGAACACCTTTATTATGAATTAGAACGCCGACTGCGAGCCAGACCTATTCGCCCAACATCAGTGCCTGACCTCACTAATGCTCTTGTGTATGAATGGAAGCAAGAACCCGCAGCAATGTTCCAACATCTAATGGAAAGCCTTCCCAGAAGAGTGGAGGCTGTTATAGCAGCAAAGCGGGGACCAACTCCATTTTAATGCCCATGATATTGGAATGAGATGTTCAACGAGCAGGTCAAGTAGTGTAGATGGCCCAAGCTAGCAAAAAAATAAATAATAGATGACAACAGATTTAGACACAAATTATACTTCGGGAGTCCTCTAGCTATAAAATGAAGCACTGATAGTACCTGCAGATAATGCATATTACAGCATGTCCACTAGTGATGGGCTTTCCAAATAAAAGAGATGCATAATTTAGCTCGCAAACAAAACAACATTGAACCATGAAAAATGTGCTAATCTCTAATCTAAAGCCCAAAAAGTAGGCTACCATTATGCCAGATGTGATATGCACATTACAATTTAAAACATGACTCACTGCTCTTCCAACTATTTATTGTTTCTGCAGTGAGCATTTACCATCTTCAGATAATTATTTTGTAACTTATTTGCAGATAATTGTTGTTTGAAGCTCAACAAGCAGTAGTAGCTGTATGCAAATCAGGGAGCCAAATGAACGGTTCTTTCACCGATGTGATTCGGTTCCCAAAAAGAGCACTTCTAAAAGAGCGAACAGCCCATCACTGTTTACTCTCCTGATTAATAATGAAAGACATATTTCATATATTATAAATGCTAGAAAGTCAGCCGTCAAGGATGTGGAGAGAGAGCTTCAAGTGCACCTTGCCACGGATAGCTTTCTGCTGATGCCTCATTCACTGCATGCCTCATTCACTGCATGCCTCATTCACTGCATGCCTCATTCACTGCATGCCTCATTCACTGCATGTCTCATTCACTGCATGCCTCATTCACTGCATGCCCTGCTCGTTTCATCTCTATAATCATCTGCTACCACAGAAAACTGGAATGACCCTGCTTAAATTAAAGTGAAGAAATGAAAACATATCAGTATTCCCACCTGGATAAATGGCTATGTACAGTACAGTGCATTGCTGTTCAATCTACAGCATGACACTCTATTTGACATAAAGAGTTGAGCGTTATTTATTAACACTCTACAGAGCCCCTTTAACCATTTATCACCCACTGTGAATGAACATGGAGGTTCCCCCCAACAGTTCACTGTGCAGAGAGAGGGAGGGGCTCTGAAAGCATGTAACTGTCATTCTGGGTTCAGGTTGATGACCCATCTATGAGTTTTTAACCTGACTCTAAAGAAATATTATTGTGTGTATCTTTGCTCTGTAAATAGGCCCAGCTGTTATCCTCTTAATTATTCACATGAAAGGCAATATATGAGCTTAAGTTGATGGTTTACTTTCTGTCATCATACAGTAAGTACTGTATGTGACAGCTGCATTCTGGGGCTGATGTACAAATGTTCTCCTATATGATCTTGAGCCTTTCTGTCACAATCGATACTGTAGGGAAAATGGGACAGGGTCATTTACATGCACTATTTCATTGAGAATTGGAAACCTGTTTTGTTGGGGGAATTTCTGCAGCGAGAGCATCTCTTATAGGAGATATTCAAATTGACTGTGGCTATATGGATACTGAGAAATACGTGTCACAATGCATTCATTTATTGTGGATGTGAATAAACCACCTAGACAACAGCATAGGAGGAGTCAAAACAGATGAACCCTGTTCATGTCCCCGTTAGTTCAACACTGAGGGGATATTAACCACGTTCATCAGTCTTGATTAGGAAATGGACTCTCGGAATATTGATCACAGTGGAGATGGAATCATGCAATTAGTAACGGTACAGCTGATCAATGGCCTCAAAACTCCTCAACATTGAGTTTGTGGATGTCTGAGATGGCAATTCATCTTATATTACTTTGTCTGAGAAATAATGCAGAGACTCAGTAGTATATGAGATTATTCAGCATGTTTCTTTTTCAACAATGTGTTTTTCTGTCATCATGTCACCTCTCCAATAACATTTGAAGGTGTCTTTCTGTCTTGTGTTGTGCTTTAAAAAGGATTGCTTGGATCAGCAGGTTATCACAAAAGTCTAAAACTCAATTCAGAGAGGTGGCAGTGGTCATTGCTTTTGTCACTTACCAGTGGTGTGATTTTTCGTAGGTGCAGGACAGAAGATAAGTTGTCTGGACGATTTATGTGGTGCTCTTTCAAGGGTTGTGGGCAGAAGAAAATTATCCAAAAAACATATAGATTTCAGACTGACTTCTGTAAGGTGTTTCGACTGCACAAGCTATTAATCTGCAATGAGTCAGAGATTCAGACTGTGGTTATTGATGCCTTGTTGAAGCCGAAGGAACATTTATGTAAAATGTTAATATAACCCAATATCTTATAAGTAGTTAGCTACAAATGTACTATTATAGACAGTATGAATAGAGTATTGAGAGCAGCTCACTAGAATATGTCTCATTATTTACACAAAGTTTGCTCACCAACCAATGCTCCATTGAGGTTTGTCCTTGAGAGAATCATTTTTGTGTCTTGAGGAAAATGTGGAGTATTCATGTTGAATGGCTTTGGAAGAATTTGTTTTGCTCAGCATGATAAAGGACTTCCAATGTGTTTCCTTGATCTAAAAGGCTGGGAAATTAAGATTGGGTTTGAACAATTTATCTCTTGCAGACACCCTATAAGAAGTTAGTTATTTACAGTATACTTTATTCTGAAGTATTGAGGGACATTATGGAATGCATAGGGACAATAACGAGGAACCAAAGTACTACTCAGGTCATATAGGTTGGTACTATGAGCGCCAGCTCGTTCTGTTCAAAGATACTTTGTGTAGCCCTCACCTATTCAAACAGGTTGGTATGTTAACAAAGGCCCTGTGACCTCCCAGTGAAAACCCTTTACACATGGTGTTTGTATTTCTTTGAGCCCTCTTCACCGGGGAGCAGCCGTGTGGCTCTGAGCTTGGAAGGTCTTGCCTCGCTCTGCCTGTTATATCTGAAGACTCCTCAACCACGTGACTCTGGAATGCTCCTAATGCATTATTCAAGTGCACACAGCCACCCTTAAGCGGAGGGCCTTAAGAATATGTACACCAGAGAGGAGTACACATTTACACACCCCACCTAAGGCCATTCAACTTGGGGAGGAGTCTCCACAGGGGTTGATGGGGCGTCTCTTCCTCAGTGACAGTATCTACAGTTTCATCGGAGAGCATTATTCATGTATGACTGGCTGTTTGTGAGATGAGCAGCGGCTGGGCAGAGGCACTGGCAGAGTGAAGCGTGTCAGCCGCGAGCCACAGAGACCGGAGAGGATGGAGCCCACATTAATTCACACTGTAAACAGCCCAGCTTTCTCTCTCTTGCCTTGCTCTCCCCCCTTTAACATTATTACTATGCCATTTCTGCCTCCGGTTTTTCTGCTGCTCCACCTCCCCACCGTCCCCGGAGTAGTGAGATCTATCTGTCTATCTGTCGGGGTGGTTACAAGCTTTCTGTCTTGTCTCTGATTGACCCTGCTTAGTGAGATGGGTACTCTCCTCACTTTTATACAGCAGGTAACAAGGCATTATACAATATAGATATCAATCAAATGATGCTGGAGAGCTCTGCTCAGTCAGCTGAGGTCATGTAACCAACCAGGGTTATCCATACGACCTGTCGCAAATGATGATTGAGTTGAGTAATAGGAGAAGTTTTCCCATCTTTACAGTGAATGAATTGCTCTGGTCAGCCTCAGAGCTAACTAGGCATGACCATACATCTGGCCCCATTATTTTTTAGAACACCTGCTGTCACATTAGGGGAGAGGCTGCTGTGTCTGTTTGCATTGGACGTTTCACCTGTATGTTCTCAGCACTTCGGCTTGACATTGACATGTCATTAGGCGTATAAATTGGTACAACAAAAAAAACGTGATAAGGATACCTTACTGAGAAGAGTGCAAAAAACATGTGATCAGAAGACTGTAAAAAAGCCCATTGGCATTACTGTAAGGAACCAAAAAACATTGACGCTCCTCTTGCCATGTTCTCCCAAGGGACCTGTCGGGAAAGAGGAGGCGTAGATTTGTCTCCTTTTTTCTCCCTTTCAACCCTTTTGGCATTGATGGACATTTAATAAATGTGTTCTCTCTGCAAATGTCCCTTTTGTAAGGGTCTGACTGTGTCACGTGATAGCCCCACATTTCATCTTCCCTGGAATAGGGCTGAGCCTTTAAAACACCATCACATTGTAGTCTAACCAAACCTACCAGCTGATATCACTCTGCTCTGATAATAGAAAGAGACTAGATAAATCACATAAAGGAAACACAATGCAGGTATCGAATTTACTCTGGATGACGACTGCACTGCCGGCATTTTCTGCAGGAATCTATGGCTGCCTGTCCAGGGATCATTTTCCGTGGTTAATTTAGTCGGCGCTCAGTGGATATTTCAACCGAGTACTCACAGCACCCCCAAGAGGGAGACAAGCATCGTACAGCATCAGAACAAAGCGGCTCCTATTTCTCTGATCATTCTGCTCTCGTGCTCCTATCCTCCTTGTCTCTGCTCACACTCATGCTGGAGATGAGGGATGCTGTCTAATTCCCCAGTGAAACAACAGCAACACACCACATGCATGCAGAGACTTGAATAGAGAATGTGTTGTGAAGGAGGAGCCCTACTTGTGTTTATTGTTCTTTGACTGGCTGCAGCAGTCTGGGGTTCTGCACTGCAATCTGCAGATGGGGGAGTTACCTTACCTACTAACTGAAGGCTGAGCTCACAGTGACATATATATATATATATAGTACACTGGCTCAAGTTAACATATAGTTACATATTTAGGATCTTAACTTGAGCCAGTTTACTACAGCAGGAAAATAATAATGAAGCAACAGAGAATGTGTATTATAATTAATGGTCATTTGTGTAGGGGTTGATGCATTTTCCATAAGGGAATATCAGGTGGAAATGACAAACTTCAGAAATCTTTTTAAACCTCAAATACACTACAAGTTTTACATGTCCTGCTTTTCTGGAAAGTTCAACTGCATCAGGGGGATCAAATGAAGTCCTACATCTGTACAGGGAGACAAGCCATTAGTTCCCACACTGTAACCTCTGGCTGGCTAAAACTGATTAACTCTGGTAATGACAGTAGTTTTTTGTCCTGGGTTAGTGTGTTTTTACTTCCACATGTGGCCATCTGTTCATTGAATTAGTCATTTAAAAAACATGTAAGTTATTAGAACATTTCCTTTTGCAAAACATTTGGAATAATCGTTTACAGTGTTCTTAGCTTGGGGAATTCACATAGTACTCCATCATGTAATGCTTGTTGTTTTTGTTTCATTCACACTAACAGTAGTGTGTGTGCTGTTTTCCAGAGCCGACCATTATCACAACGGCACCGTCCACACTGGACGTGACTGTAGGAGAGAGCATCGTGCTGCCGTGTCAGGTGACTCATGACCCGTCTCTGAAGCTCATGTTCACCTGGTTCTTCAACGAGCAGCTGATCCACTTTGGCAACCACGGCGGATACTTTGAAAAAGTGGGCGGTGTAAGTGCATAAGCCTCTGAATATTCCCTCCCGGTTCTAAGAACCTGCGGGGCCATCAAAAGGCTCCCATTTATAATCAAAGTGTCATGTCTGAGAAATGGTGCCGAGTACCACGCTTTTACACCATGCTTGTCAGGAGCACTGCAATGCATAATGAATAGGAAGAAACACACATCTTTACTACACTGTGTTGGAGATTGCTTATATTTTATTTATGCCACTGCTCTCCCATGAAAAAAAGGAAATAATTGTAATTAAAGAGAGATATTTTTCAACCCCCTTCAGAAATGTCACTGAGAAAGGTCAAAGGGTGAAGCTGGTGATACATTGGAACATTGATACTATTTCCCTTCCTTTAGTATAAGTGAGGTCAATGAAGAGAAGGGAGTGCAGTGTAGAGAATGTCTGGATCATGTGTATTAATGGGCTGAAAATGTGCTGCACCTAGTTTATTTTGAAATGACATATACATTACATATTCCCCACCGCTCCCGAAAAACCTACCAGGCTCAAAACTCTTCCCTTCTTTCATTTACATTTTACGGTAACAACAAAACCCTTCAAATAGCCTTGTTTAGCTCCCCTGCCTGAAGAAGAGTGATGATAAACATTGTTCCAGAAGTGATTAGTGGAGACATGTACAGTATATGGTCAGGTTGTCATGTTTTTTATTATATTTTAAAATCTAAATTGCGTTTTCCTTTTGCCATGATAAATGACACCACGATAAATGACACTATCTCTGGAGTTAAATACATTGGTACTCTGTTTCATTGAAACGTCATGGATCCCTGTGATGATACAGCAGCTCTTGCCACATCCAATTTAACACTGGTCCTGACTCCACTCAGTGGTGGGCTGATTAAATGATAGTGGGATTAGAAACAAAATGAAAAGAACTTGAGAACTTAGACTATTAAGCTTTGCTTGAACATTGAAATAATGAGGCCACTCTTCTACAGCTAAAATCAGCACATTTGTATGAATACATTTGTGTAATTATTATGATTAAATGTAAGTATTCTGCCTGTCTCACAATTATAGGAATGCCCATCACCCTTTTAGAACCTGTAAAAACATAATAGTTTAAACCCTAGAATTATAATACAATAATAAGCATACGAAGACCCTGAATAGGTTTTTCAAATATTTTTTTCTGCTCACATATTGTTGTCAAATCCGCATATTTGATGTATTTGAATTACATATATTAAAATGTTACTACAGTATATTAATCATTGTGTGTGTGTGTGTGTGTGTGTGTGTGTGTGTGTGTGTGTGTGTGTGTGTGTGTGTGTGTGTGTGTGTGTGTGTGTGTGTGTGTGTGTGTGTGTGTGTGTGTGTGTGTGTGTGCGTTTGTGTGCCTATTTGTTCATGTTTGTGTTGCATGTTAGCAGCATTCCGCTGGGGACATCATGATTCGGAACATCCAGCTGAGACACGCAGGGAAGTACACCTGTGCAGTGCAGACCAAGGTGGACAGTATCTCCATCGCAGCAGACCTGGTGGTCCGAGGTGTCTATACAGGACAAGCAATATTTCATGAAAGATACTTTTATTTATGCTATCAATGATTGGTATTTACTAATTATGTTATAAATGCTTGTTTAGTATGATAAAGCATCAAGCAAATGTTAACACTGTCAAGGAAAAACCTTGTAAACCTCACAGAAGCCATTCTATGTTGGAAAGTCAGTGAAAAGCCATCCTCGTGTCCTTGAAAGATAATTGAAGGTCATAGCAATAGAAAATGCAATTTGCTAGGCAACTCTCCCACTCAAATAGTTTTGGATCACTTTATTGGTTCAGTTATCCATGGCAACATACCTACTGGGTACATAACTTAAAAGCATCTCTGACATGTATTGGGGTGCACAATCATGAATGGATTTAAAAACCAAAAGAAGAAACTTGAAATTCATTCTAAAACTAATTTGTTCTCTCCATCTGGTCTTGGTCAGTACCCATGCTGCAACATTCTGTATGTATTTTTCAGTTGACCAATGGCTTTCTTGGGACCAGACAGGAGAGCATTACAGTAGTCATGCCTGCTTGTAATAAAAGCATAGATGAGTCTCGCTGTATCAGCCTGAGAGAGAAACGGCCACACCTTAGCAATGTTCATTGCCCCTGAATTAAAATGTGCGGCTAGATGCTCTCTCTGTGCTTTGACTCCCACAATAAGTACCTCGGTCTTGTCTTGATTTAGCTGGATGAAGTTGTGAGCCATCCAAGTATTTAAATCACTAATACCGACTAACAATGTATCCGTGGAGCTAAAATCCTCTGGTGAAACATAACGCAGTATGTGTTTATTCTCTTCTTTATTCTCTGTTTATGCCTCTAATTGTGACGTGAAGGCATTGTACTCTGATCAGTTGAAAAGATGGTCAGATTGAGATGTGTCTCTCTCTCTTTAGGTTGAGAAAATATCATTGAATTTAATGAGATACAAAGGCTCCCTGCGGTTTGCTCACCAAACTGATTTTGCCAGCTGTACTCCCACTGCTGAAGGTGGACAGTGATCAGGACACCACTGTTCCCTGCTCTGCCTTTATCACAATCCGCTCTGTCTCTCTCGCTCTTTCTCTCTCTCGCGCTCTCTCGCTCTCTCTCGCTCTCTCTCTCTGTCTCACTCTCTCTCTCGCTCTTTCTCTCTCTTGCGCTCTCTCTCGCTCTTTCTCTCTCTCGCGCTCTCTCGCTCTCTCTCGCTCTCTCTCTCTGTCTCACTCTCTCTCTCGCTCTTTCTCTCTCTTGCGCTCTCTCTCGCTCTTGGTCGCTCTCTCTCGATATCTCTCTCGCTCTCACACACACTCTCTCTCTGCCTCTCTCTCTTTCCCTTTCCTCACTGTCTCTCCCTCCCTCTCTATTCCCCCACCCCTCTCTCTGACCAACCCCCTCTCTCTGGCTCCCTGCCTGGCTGTGCCCCATATCTGCAGGTCCCCCAGGCCCACCTACCAGCATCCATGTAGAAGAAATCAGTGACACCACAGCCTCTCTCTCCTGGAGACCGGGGCCTGATAATCACAGTCCAATTACCACATACACTATCCAGGCCAGGACACCCTTCTCCCTGGGCTGGCAGGCTGTCACCACAGGTAGGCTCTCCAACCAGCCATTGCCTCATCAAAGTGTTATATAGGGGTCTGATCTCCATTTTCTCTTCTCCCCTGTGAGAATATATATAGGCCTGTGAGTGATTTTACTTTGATGCAAAATGGCACTCGATTGTTCAGTGACCGGGTTGACTGCAGTTTTACTTGACTGCAGGGTTTTTTGAAACGTGGATACATTTCTGACTTACAGTGAAGGGAGCTATTTGATAGCATAGAAAAGTGCCCCATACGAAAGTTTGGATGCCGGATTCTATATCGTAGAGCTGGGACGATAAACAAAAAAAGATCCATACCGATCACTCATCGCAGGCATTTTGCTGATATCGTTCATTACAATAAGTAGCCTATACTAGAGAAATGTGAAGTTGAAATGAAATAAGTTTGCTAATGGGTGATATTTAATGGGACAATTGATGGCTACAACAATAGTAGGAGTTTAAAGGATCATTTTAAAAAACTGTGGTGCACTTATCGTTCTATTTATCATTATTACTTCAATTCAGGTAATTTATAGCAATATTGGTCCATATCACCCAGTTCTACTATATCATCTACAATAGAACAGGGTGTAGGTCCATATCACCCAGTTCTACTATATCATCTTCAATAGAACAGGGTGTAGGTCCATATCACCCAGTTCTACTATATCATCTACAATAGAACAGGGTGTAGGTTCATATCACCCAGTTCTACTATATCATCTACAATAGAACAGGGTGTAGGCATGCATGGTGCTGGTGCGGCAGGTAGGCTAGTGGTTAGAGGGGGGCGGCAGGGAGCCTAATGGTTAGAGGCAGGTAACCTAGAGGTTAGAGGGGGGAGGCAGGTAGCCTAGTGGTTAGAGGGGGTGGCATGTAGCCTTGTGGTTAGAGGGGGGTGGAAGGTAGCCTAGTGGTTAAAGGCAGGTAGCCTAGTGGTTAGAGGGGGGAGACAGGTAGCCTAGTGGTTAGAGGGGGGAGACAGGTAGCCTAGTGGTTAGAGCTTTGGGAAGGAAACGAAAGATTGCTGGATCGAATCCCTGAGCTGAGAACGTAAAAATCTGTTGTTCTGCCCCTGAACAAGGCAGCCACTGTTCCCCGGTAGGTCCTCATTGTAAATAAGAATTTGATCTTAGCTGACTTGTCTAGTTAAATAAAGTTACATGGTTGGTACTGTTCTAATTATTTTGTGCAGAAACCTGTTAGTTTGGAGAGTTGCCTTTATGATCCAGACAAACAGAGCTCTAAGTATGAGCAAACAGGGAAACCAAGTGAACTCCACCCTTGAGATGTGTGTGTGTGTGTGTACGTGTGCGTGTGAGTACAACATGTGTCCTTCTGACTGATTAGTCCCCTGCACCTGTGGAGTGTGCTCAGTGGGCCTGTCAGCCTAGAGGACACTTTCCTGCTACCTGTTTCATTCTGAGGGGAGGGGGCTGTTTTGTTTTGTGCCAGTTCCTGAGGTGGTGGGGGGCCGCAGTCTGACAGCTACAGTAATAGACCTGAGCCCCTGGGTGGAATATGAGTTCAGAGTCCTGGCAAGCAACGCCATTGGGACCGGGGAGCCCAGCAAACCATCCAAACAAGCAAGGACAAAGGAGACATGTATGTACTGTTTTCATGGATCCCTTCAATTCTGCATGTTTGTTTTCTGTGTTTCTTATGTGAGTCTACTTGCCATTTAGTTGGTCTGGTATGGTGGAAAGCTATTTCAATGTAAAAAAAATCTTATCCGAATGTGTTATTATCATGTTATCATTGATGGCTGGTGTCAACTGACTTGAGCAGGATAAAAATGACCCTCTGTTTCCCCAGCTCCGAAGGTCCCACCAGCTAATGTGAGTGGAGGTGGAGGCAGTCGCTCAGAATTAGTCATCACTTGGGAGGTAAGCAAGCCGCCTGCTTCCGTACTCCCTCACACTTGGAGGGGAAGCCAGACGTCATGATTCTCTAAGGAATCGGGCCGTTGTTGCATTAATAACAGCAGGCAGGCTTAAAGTATGGCATTTCATTTTTAAGAACAGAGAAGCAATAACTGCTGCTGTCACCCTAGGGAGAGAAAAATGCCTTTGAGGTTTTAATAATATAATTAAACAGAATGGTTCTTCACAAAGTCACAAGCAACTTTTCAAAGATTTTGTTTGACTTATCTTTTTTTATATGAAGCTTCCTTCTTAATCAGTCCCGTTTTGAAGACTCATATTTATTCCAGCTGCTTGAAAATCATCCACTGTTGTGAAAGTTTTGCTGAATGGCTATTGAATGCTGGTTTCAATTTGAGAGTTAAATTCAAGTTTAACTTCGACATTAACAAAGTTCTAACACAGTTCTACATACTACACAATAGATATGACTCTCAGTCAATGTCTTTCTTTTCCCAAGCGTTGTAAAATAAAATGTATATAACCATCTTTAGAGGAGTGTTGACTTAAACAATAAAAGTCAGTCCCCAGAAATATATGAAATATGTCTTAACAAGCTGTCATGCTGAGGGCGTGTTATTATGGACGGCTGTGTGTGTTCACTACTTGTGCACCAGCTTCAATGTGTGTGTGTGTTTTCTTGCAGCCTGTTCCTGAGGAGCTGCAGAACGGAGGAGGGTTTGGCTATGTGGTGGCCTTCAGACCGTCCGGAGCCACAGGCTGGATGCAGGCTGCCGTGCCCTCATCAGAAGCCTCCAAATATGTCTTTAAGAACGAGAGCATCCAGCCCTTCTCCCCCTTCCAAGTGAAGGTTGGAGTGTACAACAACGAGGGGGAAGGCCCTTTCGGACCTGTCATCACCATCTACTCTGCAGAGGAAGGTTGGTAAAGAATAATGTCATGTCCGTCTGAGACGCAGAGGAGCAGCAGTGTGTTTAAAGGCCAATGGAGAGGCGTCTCTGGATTGTTTATTCCCGGTCATTACAGTTATCTTTTAACACCCCTGCACTTCTATCTACATCTGCAGTTGGTTGGTTCCTACTGTTGCTGCTGGTTCTGGTTCTCTCTCTGTACCGCTGATGAAAGAGATGGACCCACTTTAAGGGTCATCAAAGCCTGAAATACTTTAAAACGAATTAAAAGTATGTTTTTCATTAACCCAGAGCCTGGCAGAGCGCCCACCAGGATCCGTGCCAAGAGTCTGTCTGCGTCTGAGATTGAGGTTTCATGGAAAGCCCTGCCTTGGAACACCAGTAAGAGAAGAGTTCTAGGCTATGAGGTAAGTCAAGTTCTTCCCTGTTTCTCTCTACCTGTGTGTGTGTGTGTGTGTGTGTGTGTGTGTGTGTGTGTGTGTGTGTGTGTGTGTGTGTGTGTGTGTGTGTGTGTGTGTGTGTGTGTGTGTGTGTGTGTGTGTGTGTGTGTGTGTGTGTGTGTGTGTGTGTGTGTGTGTGTGTGTGTGTGTGTGTTTGCAGGGCTGTGCACAGAACTTTCAGGGGCAGGAGCATAAATAAAGGGTGCCACCCCTCCCCACCGACTTGAAAAAAGAAGCTACTTTCATTAGAAAGTTACAGTGCCTCCGAAAGACATGACTGACATGGGGAAAAGATGGTGGGCTATCAGCTAATTGTTGATGATAATTGTTTTGTTGACTGTGATTTATCTTCAATGCTTTTATTTAACTTATAATATGAATAATCGTCTAACTCATGATATATGGCTAGCTGGCTAGTGGCTTGTGTGTATATTTTATATATGGTGGTTAGCTAGTCTAAACCAGGGCTCTTCAACCCTGTTCCTGGAGAGTTACTTTCCTGTAAGGTTTTCAATTCAACCCCAGTTGTAATGAACCTTATTCAGCTTATCAACCAGCTACTGTAATTATTAGAATCAGGTGGACTAAATTAGAGGTGGAGCTAAAGCCTACAGGACGATAGCTCTCCAGGAACAGGGTTGGAGAGCCCTGGTCGACACTACCAGTGTTGCTGCTGCCCAGACACACGTGCACCTCCTGATTGAAGAAGAGATGGAGTTGGGTCAGAGGGTCATAGATGCAGCCGTTCCTCTCTGTCTTTCTGCCTCTGTCTGCTGCGCGTATCAACCAACCTGACCGAATATTGATGATGATGTAAATCAAGTGTTATCAAGTGTTAATCAAATCTTATGCTGCCGCTGCTGTGGCAGTACTGTTATAACTTTCTACACACACTCGACCGGTGACCGCTTCTCAAGCCATTTATATTTGCTTACCGAGTGTGTGCAATCTCCAAACAGGGCAGACTGGGAAACAGACACAACAGGGCACGTGCGAGCTCTGTACTGGGCAGACCAACAGGTGCAACCAACCAAAATGGGGAAAAAGAGCACTTGGCAGGTGGTAGGGCAAAGCTCATGCACATTGGGCATCTCAGATCTAATAGCTTGTTATGTGTAATGGTCCATCCAGCCTTGTCTGTCTGTCTGTCTGTCTGTCTGTCTGTCTGTCTGTCTGTCTGTCTGTCTGTCTGTCTGTCTGTCTGTCTGTCTGTCTGTCGTTGCTAACTATACTGATTATTCGAACAGTCTTGTGATGCAATGCGTCAGGAGACATGGGGGATGTTTAGCCTATAAACCACACAGTATTGTAGGTTGGCTTTGTCAGCTCACTTTTCAAATGCTTTTACAGTATATAAACAAATTGCCTATTTTCATTCATGGGATGCATAAAGTACTGGAATTATGAATTGTTGACCAATTAAAGTAACCAAGGAAGTGGGCCTGAGCAAACTGTTCCTGTGAGGTAAGACAAATTATATTTGTCCTGTCAACCGTGCCAGCTATTTCAGCCTGGACATTCGGGTGTCACAGAAAATCTGAAAATCAGTCAACTTGAGTGCTGGGACATTTTACACATGGTGATTTCTTTGTGACCACGCAATTTAAACACTCTCTCACTTCATGAGCTAAGTAACCAGAACCAAAGCACCTTACCCATGGAAAGACGACATTGTATGAGGTGACACCATACAATGAAAAACTGTAGTTCCAGTTTACAGTTGTCCTGTCAGACTAGTGTCTGCATTAATGTCCCTGGTTATCCTCTGTCTGTCTGGTCTCAGTTGAGGTACTGGGAGAAGAGAGAGAAGGAGGAGGCAGCCAGTGTCCAGAGGACGGTAGGGAACCAGACGTCAGCCATTATCCGAGGGGTGAGAGGAAGTAACACTTACTACGTCACAGTGAGAGCATACAACACGGCCGGGGCTGGGCCTCCTAGTGTCACTGTCAATGTCACCACCAAGAAACCACGTAAGCATCAACCCTGCCTTAGAGAGGTTGTTTCCACTGACTTATTGGAGATCATGTGATCTTCATCTACATGTGTCTGTGTCCCTCAGCGCCCAGCCAGCCCCCGGTGAAAGTGATGTGGAACACATTGAATTCCAAGATAATCCTGAACTGGGAGCAAGTCAAGGCCCTGGAAAATGAGTCAGAGGTCACTGGCTACAAAGTAAGGAACCATTTTGTCGTCACTGGTTAACACAGCCACAAAGTCATAAACCCTGCTTCCACAATTTATCTGATTTCAATTTCAATTTTGTGGCTGTGCTATCTAGTGAAAACCTAAGCCCTGACTTAGTTTAGTTAGGAATAGTGCTTGATTGATTTAGTTAGGAATAGTGCTGGTTGCCATGGTTTCTCCTAGGTGACCTTTCAAATTTGACTTTGTGTTCGTGCTATCTAGTGGAAACCGAAGCATTGACTACAATGATTTAGTTAGAAATAGTCCCTGTTGTCATGGTTTCTCCCAGTGACCTTTTACCTGTGTGGTCCGTCTCTAGGTGCTCTACAAGCGTAACCGACACAGCCGCCCTAGTGTCATGGAAACCAACACAACAACGGTGGAGCTCTCCCTGCCTATGAATGAGGAGTACTTCATCCAGATCAAACCATTTGGGGAAGGAGGAGAGGGTAGCAGTAGCAGACAGATCACCATCCCCAGAATACCAGGTCAGTCAATAGTGGACTGCTCCCTCACACTTCAATGATCTCAATGGTGTTGCTTAGAGCTATTGCCAATACTGGTTTATTGTCATGACTAGGGACCTGAATGTTTTGTGTCCCTCAGCCTTCAAAAGGAACAGATAGTGTGGGGACTATTTGGTACACACACAACATCTAGTCAGGCAGGATTCAATATGATCGCGGGAACATTGCCTTTAAAAGGTGGATAGCTGACAAAGCGCGATCGGATTGAATCCTGGCCTAAATACATTTTTGTATTCAGAAATGTATGTAAATATGCCCAAGGTTTGATCACCAAAGCATGTAATAGCACAAAAAGCCTTCAACAATGAATTGCCAACTAGGCTGCTTGTCTTTTTATGCGTAAACGGACAGACTAACAAAGCCCATTTATTTTCATGTTTTTCAGGTCCCAATGCAATTGGCTCGGCGACCAAGGTCTCTACTTTATCAGCCCTCAGTACAATAGCATTGTCTTTCACAGCGCGAACATCGTTATGACAAAGCGCTCCCAGTGAACATTGCATCTGATGTGGAGGCAACTCAACAATGGAACGGAACACAAACACCCTCCGTCTGGTGTAACTAGATCCATTCATTTAGGTTTTAGAGGCAGGAGGACGAGCAGCGTTGGAAAGCAAAGTCATTGAGATGAGAAGGAGAGAAAGGGCCCCGCTTTCAACACCCTGCCGGCCGGCGAGAACAGGAAATCCACCGATGTCTTGACTCTGTTGTTACCAAAGCAGCTTTCATTAAAATGTCTTATATGCATCTTTTGTATGATATGTCTAGCTTTTATAGATTTATTTTGAAACCAATTCATAATTAGTCTGGGCTTTTTAGAAAAGGCAAGGTTGAGTGGAGTTCAGTGTATGCCCATACTTACTTACAGATACATTTTTAAAGTTTTCAGTTTGTTGGAAAGAGCACTTTTGTTGTCTAAAGTGAAGAGCATTTTCTGGTCAAAAAAACAGTGGTTTCATGTCAAGCAAAGACACTTAACACTGAAATGATGTGTGTATTGCTAACAATTTTTTTATTACTCCATAAAACATTGCACTGATGCCTGAAGGAAAAATGTGACATTATGTTAAAGGATGAGAGTGACTTTATTCACTCTCACTGCTTTGAAGTCCCATCTTCCACAGGTTCCTCAACCTTGGCCATTTAATTGCACTGGTGACTGGACCCTCATATGGCTGTCTATCTCATCTGCTCAGTTAGCCGTGTGTCTACTCTGTAGCTATTCTATTCATCCTCTCAGTTAGCCGTGTGTCTACTCTGTAGCTATTCTATTCATCCTCTCAGTTAGCCGTGTGTCTACTCTGTAGCTATTCTATTCATCCTCCCAGTTAGCCGTGTGTCTACTCTGTAGCTATTCTATTCATCCTCTCAGTTAGCTGTGTGTCTACTCTGTAGCTATTCTATTCATCCTCTCAGTTAGCCGTGTGTCTACTCTGTAGCTATTCTATTCATCCTCTCAGTTAGCCGTGTGTCTACTCTGTAGCTATTCTATCTCATCCTCTCAGTTAGCCGTGTGTCTACTCTGTAGCTATTCTATTCATCCTCTCAGTTGGCCGTGTGTCTACTCTGTAGCAATTCTATTCATCCTCTCAGTTGGCCGTGTGTCTACTCTGTAGCTATTCTATTCATCCTCTAAGTTAGCCGTGTGTCTACTCTGTAGATATTCTATTCATCCTCCCAGTTAGCCGTGTGTCTACTCTGTAGCTATTCTATTCATCCTCTCAGTTAGCCGTGTGTCTACTCTGTAGCTATTCTATTCATCCTCTCAGTTAGCTGTGTGTCTACTCTGTAGCTATTCTATTCATCCTCTCAGTTAGCCGTGTGTCTACTCTGTAGCTATTCTATTCATCCTCTCAGTTAGCCGTGTGTCTACTCTGTAGCTATTCTATTCATCCTCTCAGTTAGCCGTGTGTCTACTCTGTAGCTATTCTATCTCATCCTCTCAGTTAGCCGTGTGTCTACTCTGTAGCTATTCTATTCATCCTCTCAGTTGGCCGTGTGTCTACTCTGTAGATATTCTATTCATCCTCTCAGTTAGCCGTGTGTCTACTCTGTAGCTATTCTATTCATCCTCTGATAAGCCGTATGTCTACTCTGTAGCTATTCTATTCATCCTCTCATTTAACCGTGTGTCTACTCTGTAGCTATTCTATTCATCCTCTGATAAGCCGTATGTCTACTCTGTAGCTATTCTATTCATCCTCTCATTTAACCGTGTGTCTACTCTGTAGCTATTCTATTCTTTGCCTTGTGTGTGCCTCATCATATGTTCAAAACCCTCAGGTCCTTAAAGAGCCTTAAACTTATATATATATATATATCAATAACTATTAGAAACCTAGAAGTCTGTTATACAGGTGCTGTGTGATGTGTAGCTTCACACTGCATCAATAGACAGGTTGTAGGGGTTTGAGTTATTACCATCCAATGTATATTCCTATGGTCATTCTTAGGGCCAAGTTATGTAGTCAAGAAAATCTCCTTGTCCTAGTTATATATTATAGTTAGGGCCAGGGTTTTTTCCTGACCCTGTGGCCTCGCCAGGAAAACCTCCTGGCTCTTGTCATTCTATATGAAGGAGTGGTGTGTTTCAACAGCATGGTGCTGTTCAGTATGGTTTAAGGGCAACGTGGGAAGCTTGGGACATTTTAGTGGGTTCACTGACTGCATCCTTACAAAAAGACAAATGCTGCTGATGATCCTTTCCTTTCCCATAGTCTTCTGATGCTGTTTGAAACTGGTACAGTACATTGCGTATGTAGCTTGTAGTCCAGTGAAGAAGTCAAAAGTGCAGGTAGTTTGTAGTACGTTCAAAGGGAAGTTTAGGCAGGAATCATGCATCGAGAAATGTGTAATATACTTTTTTGTACACTTCAGATCATTTGTATACAATGAAAACCTTTCTAAAGAGCTGATTAACTTGGTTTTTATGTAATAGCACAAATGTTTCATACAGTAGCTAAATGTCGCTTAGCATGAATGTGTTTGCCCTTTTCTGTACATCTGCTAACTGACTGAATGGCTTGAGACCACGCAAAGAGAGCAGGTTTGTGCATCTCTACCCGTTAACCCACTATGTCTGGGCTTCTGTCTCAGACAGGTATGTCCTCCTGTAGGCCTACACCCTTTGGGATTTACCAGTACAACTATCCATTTACTCCATGTCAAGTTCTGTTTTTTTTGCTGTTGTTTGTTTATACTGTGTTATTGAATAAAGTTTATTGATTTATAGAAGTGAGTGAAATTCAATGGATTTATTTCTCTATGCTTATTCAATGTACTGTAATCTGTATTAATAATTTTGTCATTCACCATGAATCCACTAGGGAGTGCCGCATGCTTCATTTCGAGATATCCAGTGACAGTCAAAATGTTCAAAATGAGAAGAAAATATAAATTGGCACTTGGCAGTAATAAGGTAGAGCAATAACCATTTGAATTAATATCTTAATTTGAGGATATTGATGATTATACTCAATGGAATGTTATACTACTGTAATCTTATTATCAATTCCAATTCTGTTAAGAGCCACAAGATGGCAATGCAGGATACTAAACAAATGAAATGTACTGTGCTTACAGTCTCAAGACCTTTACCTGTTTTCACATCTTGCAGTATTTGTCTTCATCATGAAATTACAGAGACAATGTGAATCGCAATGAGACATTTATTTATGTATGTTTTCCATTTAAATTGAATGCAAATACAGCAAACACACACCACCACACACTTGGGAATGAAGAGCAAAAGGTTGAGGTGAATTGAAGGATGGAAGAGGAAGAGTGGAACGGATAGTGCTTCACGAGAGTCTATGGAATCAGCCACTCATAGTTGTTCTGTCCTATTAGGCCTTGTGTTTGTAATCTTTCTGCTCTTCAATGGATTTTAGTTCCAATTCTTATTATTCCTACCACTGAACGAGTAGCATAGCTTATCATAAGTATTGCCCAATCCTTATATGGGACATTAATGAGCAGGTAAAGAGACTGCAAACGGCCCACACCTTTGACAGTAAAGGTGATGTCATCCAGGGCTCCGGAAGAGGCGAGACCTCACCACATGGAGAGTGGATGGCTGAAATGTCAGTAGATCACATGTAGACAAAATAATCAATTACATGGTTTCCAGTGGCGGTGAATCCAACAGTAAGGCACCCATCATCAGTATAACCATTGCACTGTATAAGACCGCACAAGTGGTCTGCAGTCTTAACATAGAACATTTGTTAATCCTCTATTATGAAATCAGCACAACTTCATCCCACTCTTCCGGTATATTTGTAATTATATGCACACATAGAAGTATTTATGTTCATTTGCATACAATATGACTCCCACCCTTAAAAAACAGCACATCAGCTTTACAAGGGCAACTTCTTTCTTATTGTCTATATAGCATTTTGAGAGGTGTGTGTCCAATATAGCGACACCACACACTTCTAACAATATCGTCGCTGCCTATCACCACAAGCAAGTGCCTAAACAACAATCCAGTGTCATTTGACCAGATAAAATGAAATAAAATATACAAAAGACGTGTTGAGACTGTCTGTTTCACAAAGACAACTCTACAGCAGGTAAGACAACGTCCAAGGGATCCCCTCTGTTACTTCAGGGTGTAGTGAGAGTGGAGTCGTTTTGACAAGCACGGTGACAAAGCCACGGAGACTCCGTGTGGATGAGCTCAACTTCTAGTTTCAACTCCATCTTGGAACATTTTGGTAATACTTTTCATATGCAGACAGTTCACAGTTTTCTCCTTTAAGTAGACTGATAATGGATTACAATAGCATCAGGTGGCTACAGAGAGACAATTATTGCAAGTCTCACAAGCAGTTAAAAATTGACCGCTGTAATTAATTAATATCACATCGGAGATGATAAGCGCAGATCGACGCTCCAAAAATGAATCTGGTTATCCTCAGTTATGTTTCATAGTTAGTCCACACAGGGAACAATGCATAGTATGTCAATTCAACAGTTTGTTCCAGCATTGTTTTTTTTTTTCTCAAACTGAACGGACTGACTGGTTGGTGTATATTCAGCAGTTCAGCATAGCTTAAGAGGATATTATGCAGAGAGTATTTATGAACATGTACACGCTTAGAAAAAAAGATGCCATCTAGGACCTAAAAGTGTTTTTTCGGCTGTCCCCATAAAAGAACCCTTTGAAGAACCCTTTTTGGTTTCAGGTAAGAACACTTTTGGTTCCATGTAGAACCCTTTCAAAAGAGGAACCAAAAAGGATGGAACCTGGAACCAAAAAGGGTGTTCCTATGGGGACAGCCAAATAACCCTTTTTTCTATGTGTATACAAGGTTAAGCCAGGCAGGGTTATGGAGGCATTGCTTGCTGTTCTGGAACATAAAAGAGATTCCAACTGTTCTGGTTCATCTCCTGTCTAACTATCCAAGAGGATGGAGTTTGGGCTTAAACTTGTCACTTTAAGAATCCAAACTTTGTCTGTGAGGGTACACACATACTTTTTAGGGAAGGAAAAAAAACACATTCACCACCATTCTTATAAATAAGTAAGAGCTTTTTTTAAACATATCCTCACATTTCATAAAATAATTAGAAACTTTAAATGAAAAGCGCTCATTTTGCTTCAAGAGTCCTACTATGGCTTTGTCTCAAATGACAACCTTTTCCCAGTAGAGTGTACTAATTTTGTCTAAAGTAGTGCACTACATGGTGAATAGGGTGTGATTTGACTTTTGCCCTACATTACCAGCGTTTTAGACTGAATTTATAACAGCAGGACGAAGGAAGGAGAACATGATGAGGAGAGTGGGGGGGATTCTGTTTGTTGTTAGCCAGAGAACGACAGTCAGAGCCTATATAAGTAGTATACCCTGAATGCTAAGCGGAGTCCCAACTCATAGTCTCTTGATGTTGTAGAAGTGTCTGTCCACGTATTCCTTCAGTTGACTCTCCTATCAGTATAGTCCCATCAGCTTTGGTTGACATGCAGTGTCTAGACATTGCAGAAGTATATTCCACAGAATCTTTCAGATATAGATTTGTCTGAATGTTCTGCCATCATGACCACTTCCTGTGGACGTCTGTTCCTAGACAGGTCGGTATCGCATCGTTCATTACCTCAACTATGTAGAACCATGCATGTGAGTATGAGAAGCTAATCGATACATTTATTTGATTTATTTCTTAAACAAGCAAACACTGGACTTTAAATTGGATTCTTCTATTGTTACAAATGTTTAAAAAGCTAGTAAGACAGCTGTTTTATATATGTGTCACACTGGTGACAACAAGCATTAAAGGCTAGCCATCCCACAGGCCCCTGCAGAGCAGCCCTCCCCCAACCCCCTCTCCTCACACTCCATTCCCGATCCCCATGCTACATGCATGATGTCAGCACTGAGCAGGCATCGCCATGGTGACCATTTCTGAGAGCAATTTTGAAGGTTGGACTATTATTGACTTCCTGGCGAATAAATGACCAGTAGTCACAGGTAAGTCAATGTGTTCTGGGGGAAGGTTGATCTGATTTAACTCAAGATGGATTACTTCCTCATCACTAATCATTTAATTGAACTACATTGATCAAGGGTGATGAATCGTTAACATGTCATTATGTTCGTACATGTACAGTCTGTCTGGGGGTGTAGAACACCAGAACCACCATATTGATCTCTCACAGATCCCATGGCTAAACATGGGGCAACACATATTAGCCCAATTCCTGTCAGACCTCTTGGGGAGATATAAACACTGCAGTCTATTTCTCAGATTTGTGAGAACGGTCATGTTCTAAAAATCCCAGGGAAAAGGGAATTTCCCAGAGGAAGAGGGGTTGGGGGGGGGGGGTTGAGCGTGGGTCAGAGGCGGCGTCACAGTCGGTTTTGGTTAAAGGGACAGGAGAGGAGGCATATTGTGTTGTAGAGGAGACAGGGATTGTTTCTGGGAGCGCGGTCGGTCTGTTGTATTGTAGTATACATTGTGGGCAGGTTGCTGTAGCCCTCTTGCGGCGTTGGCGTGGGGGGGGTCATGGAGATGACGGGAGGATCAAGTAATTTCCTGTCCCCACTCCCAGGAACCACTATGAGCGATCAGGACTGAAACAGAGAGAAAGCAACAGACAGCCCTGTGAAACAGACTGAAACCAATGGGATAAACAAGATGTTTTTAATAACATGACATATCTAAAGCCAACTAATAACCTATAAAACACACACACACACACACACACACACACACACACACACACACACACACACACACACACACACACACACACACACACACACACACACACACACACACACACACACACACACACACACACACACACACACACACACACACACACACACACAAAGCCTGATGTTGAATTGCATTGAATTCTACTTACTCTACCGATTGTCCTTATGGTTGGTCCTTTTGAAGGTAGGAATGAGAGACAATGTATCCACAGGAAAGTATAATTACATCTACTTTTCAAAGTGCTGGTAGTGCGTTCAGATTTCAATCACCTGAACCGGGTGCAGAATATGCATGCATACTTGCCTAGCTAGTCCACGTGTTTACATGGTCCTGCACATGCTTCAGGCGATAGGAATCTGAACACATTATCACTATCTCTGCTTATTACTATCTCTACTTATTAACAACAACTTTGAAAAGTTGATGTAATTATATTGTCTCACATTCCTAGCGCCAGAAGGACCAACCCAAGGGCAAACGGTAAAGTAAGTTAAAATATTTTATTCAAGATTCTGGCTTGTAGAGATTGTGAGAGGACTTTCAAATGCTAATTTCAAATGCTGAATCAAATGCTAATTTCTGGCTGATTTAATGTAATTCAACATAGGGTTTCCAGGCAAACACACACAGTACAGACACACACACACACACACACAGTACAGACACAAACACACACCTAGTACAGACACAAACACACACACACACAGTACAGACACAAACACACACACACAGTACAGACACACACACACACACACACAGTACAGACACAAACACACACCCAGTACAGACACAAACACACACACACACTGTACAGACACAAACACACAGACACAGTACAGACACACACAGTACAGACACACACACACACACACACACACAGTACAGACACAAACACACACACACAGTACAGACACAAACACACACACAGGACAGACACAAACACACACACACACACAAAGGACAGACACAAACACACACACACACAAAGTACAGTACAAACACACACACACAGTACAGACACAAACACACACACAGTACAGACACACACACACAGTACAGACACAAACACACAGACACAGTACAGACACAAACACACAGACACAGTACAGACACACACACCCACACAGTACAGACACACACACCCACACAGTACACACACACACACACACACACACACACACACACACACACACACACACACACACACACACACACACACACACACACACACACACACACACACACACACACACACACACAACACACAGACACAGTACAGACACAAACACACAGACACAAACACACACACAGTACAGACACACACACACACACACACACACACACACACACACACACACACACACACACACACACACACACACACACACACACACACACACACACGCACACACACACACACACACACACACACAAAGTACAGTACAAACACACACACAGTACAGACACAAACACACACACACAGTACATACACAAACACATACACAAACACACTCTCTCTAAATCACTATCTCTACTCTATCACTATCTCTACTTATTGAGGCAATATACTATGGTGTCATGACAGTGATGTTTACATGCAGCTCTGTACGTACCTCAGATGTCCTATGTTGCTCCTCAGTGGGAGACTCTGTTTCCCTGACAACCACTGCTTTTGTCACCAGCATGTCAGGGTGTTGCTGCTTGGCCTCCTGTATCGCCATCGCAAGGGCCTGTGTGACAAAGGCCACAGTTCACATTAATGGACCATATTAATTTGCAATCAACAATATTAGTGTATTTGAGTGTCATCAAAGACTCCTTACAATGTATTACAACAGTATTATCACTCAGTAATGGCTTGCAAACTATTACATACTACAAAGGGAAGCACAGCCAAGAGCTGCCCAGTTACACGACCAACCAGATGAGCTAAATTACTTCTATGCTCGTTTCGAGGCAAGTAACACTGAAACATGCATGAGAGCATTAGCTGTTCCGGACGACTGTGTGATCACAACCTCTCTGCAGCCGATGTGAGTAAGACCTTTAAACAGGTCAACATTGACAAGGCCAGACAGATTACCAGGACCTGTACTCCGAACATGAGCAGACCAACTGGCAAGTGTCTTCACTGACATTTTCAACCTCTCCCTGTCAGAGTCTGTAAAACCAACATGTTTCAAGCAGACCAACATAGTCCCTGTGCCCAAGAACACTAAGGTAACCTGCATAAATGACTACCGACCCATAGCACTCAAAGCGATGAAGAGCTTACATGAACACCATTATCCCAGAAACCCTAGCCCCACACCAATTTGCACACTGGCCTAACAGATCCACAAATGATGCAATCTCTATTGCACTCCATACTGCCCTTTCACACCTGGACAAAAGGAACACTTAAGTGAGAATGCTATTCACTGACTACAGCTCAGCATTCAACATCAGCATCCCTCTAAGCTCATCACTAAGCTAAAGTCCCTGGGACTAAACACCTCCCTCTGCAACGGGATCCTGGACTTCCTGACGGGCAGTCCCCAGGTGGTAAGGGTAGGTAACAATACATCCTCCACGCTGATCCTTAACACGGGGGCCCATCAGGGGTGCGTGCTCAGTCCACTCCTGTACTCCTTGTTCACTCATGACTGCACGGCCAAGGACAACTCCAACACCATCATTAAGTTTGCAGATGATATAATAATAACACAACAGTGATAGGCCTGATCATAGGGAGGGGGTGTGGTGCCAGGACAACAACCTCTCTCTCAACGTGATCGAGACAAATTAAACGATTTGTGGACTACAGGAAAAGGAGGACCGAGCACGCCCCCATTCTCATCGAAGGGGCTGTAGTGGAGCAAGTTGTGAGCTTCAAGTTCCTTGGTGTCCACATCACAAACAAACTAATTCAAACAAGAGTGCACAGCAAAACCTATTCCCCTCAGGAGACTGAAAAGATTTGGCATGGGTCCTCAGATCCTCAAAAGGTGCACCATCGAGAGTATCCTGACTGATTGCATCACTGCCTGGTATAAGGCAATTACTCGGGCTCCGACCGCAAGGCACTACAGAGTGTAGTGCGTACGGCCCAGTACATCACTGGGGCCAAGTTTCCTGCCATCCAGGACCTCTATACCAGGCAGTGTTAGAGGAAGGCCCTAAAAATGATCAAAGACTGCAGCCAACCCAAGTCATAGACTGTTCTTTCAACTACCGCATGGCAAGCAGTACCGGAACACCAAGTGTAGGTCCAAGAGGCTTCTAAACAGCTTCTACCCCCAAGCCATAAGTCTTCTGAACATCTAATCAGACTATTTGCATTGACCCCCCACACACCTTTACGCTGCTGCTACTTTCTGTTATTATCTATGCATAGTCACTTTAATAACTCTACCTACAGTTGAAGTAGGAAGTTCACATACACTTAGGTTAGAGTCATTAAAACTGGTTTTCAACCACTCCACAAATTTATTGTAAAACAAACTATAGTTTCGGCAAGTCGGTTAGGACATCTACTTTGTGCCCTAGACCACTGCGCCACCCAGGAGGCCCCCCAATATGTAACCTTTGGGGCAACCAAATTTGCATAGAAATGTGAGTTATAGATCTATCATTCTACTTACAGTTGAAGTCGGAATTTTACATACACTTAGGTTGGAGTCATTAAAACTAGTTTTTCAACCACTCCACAAATTTCTTGTTAACAAACTATAGTTTTGGCAAGTCGGTTAGGACATCTATTTTGTGAATTGCACAAGTAATTTTTCAACAATTGTTTACAGACAGATTATTTCACTTATAATTCAGTGTATCACAATTCCAGTGGGTCAGAAGTTTACATATACTACGTTGACTGTGCCTTTAAACCGCTTGGAAAATTCCAGAAAATTGACATCATTTGAGTTAATTGGAGGTGTACCTGTGGATGTCTTTCAAGGCCTACCTTCAAACTCAGTGCCTCTTTGCTTGAAATCATGGGAAAATTAAAAGAAAAAAAACACTGTAGACCTCCACAAGTCTGGTTCATCCTTGGGAGCAATTTCCAAACGCCTGAAGGTACCACGTTCATCTGTACAAACAATAGTACGCAAGTATAAACACCATGGGACCACGCAGCTGTCATACCGCTCAGGAAGGAGACGCATTCTGTCTCCTAGAGATGAACAAACTTTGGTGCGAAAAGTGTAAATCAATCCCAGAACAACAGCAAAGGACATTGTGAAGATGCAGGAGGAAACAGGTACAAAAGTATCTATATCCACAGTAAAACGAGTCCTATAACGACAACCTGAAAGGCAAGGAGGAAGCAAGGAAGAAACCACTGCTCCAAAACTGCCATAAAAAAAAGCCAGACTACGGTTTGCAACTTCACATGGGGACAAAGATCGTCATTTTTTGGTCAAGGCTACCCGAAACATTTGGCCCAAGTTAAACAATTTATAGGCAATGCTACCAAATACTAATTGAGTGTATGTAAACTTCTGACCCACTGGGAATGTGATGAAAGCAATAAAAGCTTAAATAAATAATTCTCTCTACTATTATTCTGACATTTCACATTCTTAAAATAAAATGGTGATCCTAACTGACCTAAGACAGGGCATTTTTTACTAGGATTAAATGTAAGGAATTGTGAAAAACTGAGTTTAAATGTATTTGGCTAAGGTGAATGTAAACTTCCGATTTCAACTGTACATGTACATACTACCTCAATTACCTTGACTAACCGGTGCCCCCGCACATTGACTCTGTACTGGTACCCCCTGTATATAGCCTCGCTATTTTTATTTTACTGCTGCTCTAAATTATTTGTTAATTTTATTTCTTATTCTTATTTTTTATAGGATTTTTTAAAACTGCATTGTTGGTTAAGGGCCTGTAAGTAAGCCTTTCACTGTAAGGTGAAACACCTGCTGTATTTGCCGCATGTGACAAATAACATTTGATTTTGACTCACCTGATGTTGGTCCACGTCATCATCTCCTGTGATGATGATCCTTTTTTCAATCCTGGTCTCGGAGTAGCCACCTTTCACTGTCTGAAACACAACACACACATGTCCATTCAACAACAGCTACAGATCAAGCTACAGATCAGATAATTCATGTCATAGCTCAATCATGTATAGACTATTAAAGTTGCACTATGCTGAAATCACTCTGCCATTGGTTGCTAAAACTCGAATAATTCGCTCAATTTCAGTTTATGTGACAAAATATGCTAGTGTTGTGCAGAGAATCAATGTACAGTCTAAACCACTGTGACACACAGTACCAGTCAAAGGTTTGGTCACACCTACTCATTCAAGGGATTTTCTTTATATTTACTAATTTCTACATTGTAGAATAATAGTGAAGACATCAAAACCATGAAATAATACATATGGAATCATGTTGTAACCAAAAAAAAGTGTTAAACAACTCAAAATGTGTTTTACATTTAAGATTCTTCAAAGTAGCCACCCTTTGCCTTGATGAGAGCTTTGTACATGCTTGGCATTCTCTCAACCAGCTTCATGAGGTAGTCACCTGGAATGCATTTCAATGAACAGGTGTGCCTTGTTAAACGTTCATTTGTGAAATTTCTTTCCTTCTTAATGCGCTTCAGCCAATCAGTTGTGTTGTGACAAGGTAGGGGTGGTATACAGAAGATAGCCCTATTTGGGAAAAGACCAAGTCCATATTCTAATTTTAAAAATGAATCTCTCCAGAAATAAGTCTCTCACTGTTGCCGCCTGCTACCGACCCCCCTTAGCTCCCAGCTGTGCCCTGGACACCATTGGTGAATTGATCGCCCCCCGTCTAGCTTCAGAGTTTGTTCTGTTAGGTGACCTAAACTGGAATATGCTTAACACCCTGGCAGTCCTACAATCTAAACTAGATGCCCTCAATCTCACACAAATCATCAAGGAACCCACCACGTACAACCCTAAATCTGTAAACAAGGGCACCCTCATAGACGTTTCCTGACCAACTTGCCCTCCAAATACACCTCTGCTGTCTTCAATCAGGATCTCAGCAATTACTGCCTCATTGCCTGTATCCGTTACGGGTCCACAGTCAAACGACCACCCCTAATCACTGTCAAACACTTCTGCGAGCAGGCCTTTCTAATCGACCTGGCCCGGGTATCCTGGAAGGATATTGACCTCATCCCGTCAGTTGAGGATGCCTGGTCATTCTTTAAAAGTAACTTTCTCACCATCTTATATAAGCATGCTCCGTTCAAAAAATGGAGAACTAAGAACAGATTTAGCCCCTGGTTCACTCCAGACCTGACTGCCCTCGACCAGCACAAAAACATTCTGTGGCGGACTGCAATAGCATCGAATAGTCCCCGCTATATGCAACTGTTCAGGGAAGTCAGGAAAGCAAAGGCCAGCTTTTTCAAGCAGAAATTTGCATCCTGTAGCTCTAACTCCAAAAAGTTCTGGGACACTGTAAAGTCCCTGGAGAACAAGAGCACCTCCTCCCAGCTGCCCACTGCACTGAGGCTAGGTAACACGGTCACCACCGATAAATCCATGATGATGGAAAACTTCAACAAGCATTTCTCAACGGCTGGCCATGCCTTCCTCCTGGCTACTCCAACCTAGGCCAACAGCTCCACCCCCCAGCGCGCAGCAACTCGCCCAAGCCTCCCCAGCTTCTCCTTTACCCAAATCCAGAGAGCAGATGTTCTGAAAGAGCTGCAAAACCTGGACCCGTACAAATCAGTTGGACTGGAAAGCTGCCGTGGTCATCCCCCTCTTCAAAGGGGGAGACACCCTGGACCCAAACTGTTACAGACCTATATCCATCCTGCCCTGCCTATCTAAGGTCTTCGAAAGCCAAATCAACAAACAGAGCACTGACCATCTCGAATCCCACCGTACCTTCTCCGCTGTGCATTCTGGTTTCCTAGCCGGTCACGAGCCGGTTTAGGTACTAAACGATATCATAACCGCCATCGATAAAAGACAGTACTGTGCAGCCATCTTCATCGACCTGGCCAAGGCTTTCGACTCTGTCAATCACCATATTCTTATCGGCAGACTCAGTAGCCTCGGTTTTTCTAATGACTGCCTTGCCTGGTTCACCAACTACCTTGCAGACAGAGTTCAGTGTGTCAAATCGGAGGGCATGTTGTCCGGTCCTCTGGCAGTCTCTATGGGGGTGCCACAGGGTTCAATTCTCGGGCCGACTCTTTTCTCTCTATATATCAATGATTCTGCTCTTGCTGCGGGCGATTCCCTGATCCACCTCTACGCAGACGACACGATTCTGTATACTTCTGGCCCTTCCTAGGACACTGTGCTATCTAACCTCCAAACGAGCTTCAATGCCATACAACACTCCTTCCTTGGCCTTCAACTGCTCTTAAACGCTAGTAAAACCAAATGCCTGCACCCGCACGCCCGACTAGCATCACCACCCTGGATAGTTCCGACATCTATAAGTACCTAGGTGTCTGGCTAGACTGTAAACTCTCCTTCCAGACTCATATCAAACATCTCCAATCCAAAATCAAATCTAGAATCGGCTTTCTATTTCGCAACAAAGCCTCCTTGGTAGGGCATGGCGCTTGTAACGCCAGGGTAGTGGGTTCGATTCCCGGGACCACCCATACGTAGAATGTATGCACACATGACTGTAAGTCGCTTTGGATAAAAGCGTCTGCTAAATGGCATATATTATTATATTATTATTCTAAAGCCATGACATAATTTTCTGGAAATTTCCAAGTCGTTTAAAGGCACCTTCAACTTAGTGTATGTAAACTTCTGACCCACTGGAATTGTGATACAGTGAAATTATCAGTGAATTCATGTCGATATAGGACTCGTTTTACTGTGGATATAGATACTTTTGTACCCGTTTCCTCCAACATCTTCACAAGGTCCTTTGCTGTTGTTCTGGGATTGATTTGCACTTTTCACACCAAAGTACGTTAATCTCTAGGACACTTAATGTGTCTCCTTCCTGAGCGGTATGATCTGTCTGTAAACAATTGTTTGAAAAATTACTTGTGCAATGCACAAAGTAGATGTCCTAACCGACTTGCCAAAACTATAGTTTGTTAAACAAGAAATTTGTGGAGTGGTTGAAAAACTCGTTTTAATGACTCCAACCTAAGTGTATGTAAAATTCTGACTTCAACTGTAGAATGATAGATCTATAACTCACATTTCTACGTGAATTTGGTTGCCCCAAAAGTTACATATTGGGAGGCCTCCCAGGTGGCGCAGTGGTCTAGGGCACTGCATCGCAGTGTTAGCTGTACCACCAGAGACTCTGGGTTTGAGTCCAGGCTCTGTCGTAGCCGGCCGAGACCGGGAGGTCAACGCACAATTGGCCTAGCATCGTCCGGGTTAGGGAGGGGCTTGGCCGGTAGGGATATCCTTGTCTCATCGTGCACCTGGCGACCTGGTTAGTGCGCACTGCACCCGGCCTACCACAGGGGTCACTAGTGTGCAATGAGACAAGGATATCCACCAATGTGTCTCCTCCAATACATTGATGCGGCTGGCTTCCGGGTTGGATGCGCGCTGTATTAAGAAGCAGTGCGGCTTGGTTGGGTTGAGGACGCATGGATTTCGACATTCGTCTCTCCCAAGCCCATACGGGGAGTTGCAGCAATGAGACAAGATAGTAACAACTAACAATTGAATACAATGAAATTGGGGAGAAAAGGTAAAATGTTTTTTAAATGAAGTTACATATTCAGTAGTGTCAATTATTTTATATTTTTAAAGGGCGGAAATGAGACAGGGGGGGGTTACCTTGGTAACTTGAGTTGTGATGTTGTCAGTGGTGACATTCAGGGGGGACTCTACAGCCTCTCTCCCCAGGGTGCCTGCCTTCACCTGCAGCATTGTCATTAGGAGGAAGAGGTCACTTTCATTATAAGCACAGCTGCTTCAAACACTGAGACACACATTTTTGGGGGACAGAGTTACAGAGTTACCCTGGGCTGAGCTCCGTCATCTTACTGGTCCAAAGAGGAGTAGAATAGAAAGGATAAGAGTACAAACCCCAAACACTAACCTTAAAAAGGTAATAAATTGTACTTACAGGAGTAACCATTACCCTAACCCGGCCTAACCCTAGCTTCATGTCTACAACCTAGCTCAACCCTAACCCTATTCAGAACTCTAATCTTAGATTATATTCTATGTTTCTTTCATGTCTGATTTACACAGATATACACTGCAATACAGTGAGGGACATGGCATAGACCAGATATAACACTAAACATACACATCTTGGTATAATCTAACCCTAGCTTTATGTTCAACCCTGGCTAAACCCTTACCCCTCTAAATAGGGCTCCCCACATCTGTATTCCCAATTTAATTCAGGAACAGACACAGACACACAAAAACGATGTTGCTGGTTCTAGTCCAGCCAAAATACAACTGCATCTTTTCCCACCTCTCGCTCAATAAATCAATCGCTACATTGGGGCCATGCTGTGCTCTGCCATACTGTAGGACAGTAATAGTCAGTCTATTGAGTGAGGGGAGGGGATGGATGGTGAGGTGAACTAGGTACTTACAGGGGAGCAATTTTCTTTAATAGGGAGAGGAGCCTCCTTCCTACTGCCAACTCCCTGGTTCTGGTTCTGGGATGAAGAGAGGGAGGAGAGGAAATGTCACAAGGATGAAGGGATGAAGTCATCATGTTCATGCAGATTAAACTGATCAGGTAGAAGAGCAATGTGTCCATATGGGGACATACAGTCCTCAACCTGACCGTAGGGAATCAGAAGCAAGGTATTAGGATGAACCTATAAGCAAGTTATAAACCAATAGGCAGCCAAGCAAAAGTGTAGCATAACCACTTACATTTTCAATTTGAGTCATTTAGCAGATGCTCTTATACAGAGCGATTTACAGGAGCAATTAGATTTATGTGCCTTGCTCAAGGGCACAACGACAGATTTCTGACCTCGTCGGCTAGGGAATTCGGTTACTGGCCCAACGTTCTTAACCGATAGGCTACCTGCCGCCCTACAGAAGTATGGTATCAACATGGTTATGTACCAACTAGTGAGGTTCAACTCAACAGATCCTCCTGCCATTATCAAAACAGCATGTTTGCTGGCACTGTGATATAAATTGGAGTTCATTGAAATATTAAAGTGGCAATCAGCAGCTGAACAATACCAAAGTGTTCTGCCTTGGTTCTGTTTAGGAAAAAGCTGATGGATGGAGCTGGAGAAATGTAACCACTCTCAAATCCATAGACAGAGCATTGGATGCATGATATGAACATGATCGTTTTAACCATGTTCTGAGCCACGTCAGTGCTGCTGGAGACCTTAGTGTCATTACAGTTGACGTCAGGCTATATAGTGTTTGTTTATATTTACTTTATTTACCAACATTGGAGTAAAACAAGCTTATATTTGGGGTTCTGGTGGGGTATGACAGTTGAACTAAGCTCATGAGGCATTTATAAGTTACATTCTTCAAGAATCAATGGGTACATATCATTAATTTATAAGTCCAAAAATGAATGTCGCAACTGCAGATTGCCCCTTTAAGTATCATAGACAACACAAGCCAATTATAGGGTATCAGTCTGATATAAACTAAAGAGCCCTGCATAGTTGAGAACATGGGAGAAGTCTTCATTTTAACAAGCTTATTTTAAAAGGATGTGCATGCAAATATTTTGAGGCAATATCATATCAAGGCAGAAAACGAAACAATCCGGCCACAATCTGGTTAAATATACTCTCTAAACTTGCAGCCCATTATTTGCACATGCAAAACCTGTAATGGCAGATTAGAGAGATTCTCTATACCCTTATCCCCCATGACCACAATAATTACACCAGTCCAGCTCCAGTCAAATCCATCAGGGAGTTAATGAGTGTGCGGTTCAGAGAGAAGGGGTGAGAATGTACAGCAGAAAATCAGACTGCAGCCAGAGCAAGCATAGCATAGCGTTCAGCCTTTCAGCTGTTGTCAAGAGAAACTGACACATACCAGGACTCCCTCTGGTGGTTGAGCCACGTCAGTGCTGCTGGAGACCTTAGTGTCATTACAGTTGATGTCAGTCTCCATTTGCTGCACACACACACACACACACACACACACACACACACACACACACACACACACACACACACACACACACACACACACACACACACACACACACACACACACACACACACACACACACACACACACACACGTGTCGTGGCTTATTACAAATCAAGAACTACACCATATAAATATCCATCTGTTATCTATTAGACTATCCACCTATTCTAGACATTCTATTTCCATGCTTAGCATGTCTTTCACTGAGAAGTAAAAATGTTGACTTGAGTTTCCACTTCAAAGGCACCCTCTCCAGATCACTGACACAGCTCATCCTCATCATTAGATGAATGGCACACCAGAGAGGCACTAATTACATTTTAATCAGGCACCTGTTGGGGCTGCCACAGCTTCTTACTCAGACTGCAGAGAAATGGAACTCCCGCATTCTTTCATCATTCTCGTTAATTTCCTGTCAATACTTTAATCCCTCCATAATGATGCAATTATGTCATTGTGGTTGTGAGAATAAGGCACTCAGTCTAATCAACATCTGCAGAGATATGAAGAGAATAAGACTAATATATATTAGGCTATACCATAGACTCAGGGCCGGCGTTTAGTACAGGCCTTAGGGGGCCTGCCCTAGCATACCTCCTGGCTCACCCTGCCGTACCTCCGTGCCCATATACAGTGGGGCAAAAAAGTATTTAGTCAGCCACCAATTGTGCAAGTTCTCCCACTTAAGGTTATCTCAATACTTTGTTATATACCCTTTGTTGGAAATGATAGAGGTCAAACGTTTTCTGTAAGTCTTCACAAAGTTTTCACACACTGTTGCTTGTATTTTGGCCCATTCCTCTATGCAGATCTCCTCTAGAGCAGTGTTGTTTTGGGGCTGTTGCTGTGCAACACGGACTTTAAACTCCCTCCAAAGATTTTCTATGGGGTTGAGATCTGGAGACTGGCAAGGCAACTACAGGACCTTGAAATGCTTCTTACGAAGCCACTCCTTCATTGCCCGGGCGGTGTGTTTGGGATCATTGTTATGCTGAAAGACCCAGCCACGTTTCATCTTCAAGGTTTTCACTCAAAATCACACAATACATGGCCCCATTCATTCTTTCCTTTACACGGATCAGTCGTCCCGGTCCCTTTGCAGAAAAACAGCCCCAAAGCATGATGTTTCCACCCCCATGCTTCACAGTAGGTATGGTGTTCTTTGGATGCAACTCAGCATTCTTCGTCCTCCAAACACGACAAGTTGAGTTTTTACCAAAAAGTTATATTTTGGTTTCATCTGACCATATGACATTCTCCCAATCTTCTACTGGATCATCCAAATGCTCTCTAGCAAACTTCAGATGGGCCTGGACATGTACTGGCTTAAGCAGGGGCACACGTCTGGTACTGCAGGATTTGGGTCCCTGGCGGCGTAGTGTGTTACTGATGGTAGGCTTTGTTTCTTTGGTCCCAGCTTTCTGCAGGTCATTCACTAGGTCCCCCCGTGTGGTTCTGGGATTTTTGCTCACCGTTCTTGTGATCATTTTGACCCCACGGGGTGAGATCTTGCGTGGAGCCCCAGATCGAGGGAGATTATCAGTGGTCTTGTATGTCTTCCATTTCCTAATAATTGCTCCCACTGTTGATTTCTTCAAACCAAGCTGCTTACCTATTGCAGATAGTCTTCCCAGCCTGGTGCAAGTCTACAATGTTGTTTCTGGTGTCCTTTGACAGCTCTTTGGTCTTGGCCATAGTGGAGTTTGGAGTGTGACTGTTTGAGGTTGTGGACAGGTGTCTTTTATACTGATAACAAGTTCAAACAGGTGCCATTAATACAGATAACAAGTGGAGGACAGAGCCTCTTAAAGAAGAAGTTACAGGTCTGTGAGAGCCAGAAATCTTGCTTGTTTGTAGGTGACCAAATACTTATTTTCCACCATAATTTGCAAATACATTCATTAAAAATCCTACAATGTGATTTTCTGGAATTTGTTTCTCATTTTGTCCATTATAGTTGATGAATGATGAAAATTACAGGCCTATCTCATCTTTTTAAGTGGGAGAACTTGCACAATTGGTGGCTGACTAAATACTTTTTTGCCCCACTGTAAATAAAATATTAAAATATTGATAATTTATTTGACCAAGAACCTAAACTATACTGAAACTGTCACGCCTTGGTCATAGTATTTTGTGTTTTCGTTATATATTTGGTCAGGCCAGGGTGTGACATGGGTTTAGTTTGTTGTATTTCGTATTGGGGTTTTGTAGGCATTGGGATTGCGGCTGAGTAGGGATGTAGCATAGGTTTGGCTGCCTGAGGCGGTTCTCATTCAGAGTCAGGTGATTCTCGTTGTCTCTGATTGGGAACCATATTTAGGTAGCCGGGGTTTCACTGTGTATTTCGTGGGTGATTGTTCCTGTCTCCGTGTTAGTGTTCACCAGACAGGCTGTATAGGTTTTCACGTTCCGTTTGTTGCTTTGTATTTATTAGTTATTTCATGTATCACTATTCTTCATTAAAGAACATGAGTAACCACCACGCTAAATTTTGGTCCGACTCTCCTTCAACAGACGAACGCCGTTACAGAAACTAATTTCACACATATAATAACAGATGAAATAAATAAAGTATGCTAAAGTATGATGAGGGAGAATGGAAGAGTTGATGAGCAAGGGGAAGCAACGATGCACAATTATGTAATCACTTATTGTGAATGAAGAACCGTGCGGGCCATTTTATTGTATTGATCTATTCTAATTATAATCTCAAAATGGTATGTACTCTATCAGTCTACTCTGGCCTACTTGGAGTACACATTGAGAGCTTGCATAATTTACAAACTGCAAGAAGACCAAGACGAATGGATGCACTCGTTAGCGTTGTCCATGGTCTTTTTGCCATTGTAAATTACGCAAGCTCTGGATGTGTTTTCCAAGTAGGCCAGAGCAGACCGATAGAGTACATATCATTTTGAATGAAAATGACTCCAATGATATGGAAGAAATAAATTATGATGACATCTCTGATGAGTTTTCTTCTGATTCTGAGCCTCAACCTGAACCTACACCTGCACTGAACAGGTGCCGTGAAAAAAACTGATTTGCTCTGGCGCCTGCCTCGGCCGTATACATAAATGGATATAGGCTACTCCTTTTTAAACGACAAAAATACCAAACCAAATGGCAGATTGATGGGGTCAAAATGACTAGATAATGGTCCTACTGTTGTCATATTCACTAAATGTTTTAATTTCCTGCTCAAGATCATTTCACACATGTTTTGTTCAAACAATTTAGACCCCTCTGCTACATTTGATCATTAGTTTGCACCTTCAGTAGTATGCACCCTTATTAGTATGTACCCTAATTAGTATGCACTAGCACAGCACTGAAAGTAGATCTGTGCTTTAGCAAACTCCTCTGTCGTGTTTGTTGGCAGAGGTCTTGGCTGGAGCACAAACAGATGAGACTACTGTACCAGGCTGAATCATCCACCAAACACAGGGGACAGATGTGAGTCCATAGGCATGGCCTGATGTAGTATACCTGCTCTGACATGTCCATGATGTTGGTGCTGGTGACCTCTGACCCATTGGTGTGTGTCTCCATCTTGGCGTCGGCCTCCCTCAGCATCTGGGCAGCGCTAACAGCACTGGGGTCTTTCCTGGCTACTGGGGGCTGCAGCAGGGTGAGACAGAAAGGTACAGTGAGACTATGTAAATAGAGAACAATATAATGTCTCTGGTCTAACTTCATCAATATTCCCTGGCAGTAAAACAACTGTCAACAAATGGCCTGAAATTGACCCCCAAAATGTGTTGGGGGTCAATAATGGGAAGCATTTTGGGTTGCTGAATGACTTTGAGACACATGAAAATCCATCAGATGATCTAATTGACATGGTCAAAACAGATGTCTGAGTACGGTATATTCTGTCAAATACGTGCTGGCTTCAACATGGTACTGAAAATGCTTATCCTTAGGTCAATTACAACACATTTATTATTCAAAGATTACAATACTTTTCAAACAGACAATGAAACAATACAAGTATGCCCATACTACTGTATCAATTGGTGATTGTATATAACTTACTTATATAACTTAGACCAAACATTCAGTAAAGAAAGCATGATTGACAATGGAAGGGAAAATACAAGGAAACATACAAATTGCACAATAATCTAAAGCAAAAAAAACAGCAGAAGCAAATGGATAAACCATAGGAAAATGAATAAAAAACATGGAAAAAACATAGGAAAATGAATAAAAAACATGGATAAACCATAGGAAAATAATAAAAACATGGATAAACCATAGGAAAATGAATAAAAACATGGATAAACCATAGGAAAATGAATAAAAACATGGATAAACCATAGGAAAATGAATAAAAAACATGGAAAAAACATAGGAAAGTGAATAAAAACATGGATAAACCATAGGAAAATGAATAAAAACATGGATAAACCATAGGAAAATGAATAAAAACATGGATAAACCATAGGAAAATGAATAAAAACATGGAAAAAACATAGGAAAATTAATTTTAAAAACATGGATAAACCATAGAAAAATGAATAATAACATGGATAAACCATAGGAAAATGAATAAAAAACATGGAAAAAACATAGGAAAATGAATTTTAAAAACATGGATAAACCATAGGAAAATGAATAAAAACATGGATAAACCATAGGAAAATGAATAAAAACATGGAAAAAAACATAGGAAAATGAATTTTAAAAACATGGATAAACCATAGAAAAATGAATAATAACATGGATAAACCATAGGAAAATGAATAAAAAACATGGAAAAAACATAGGAAAATTAATTTTAAAAACATGGATAAACCATAGGAAAATGAATTTTAAAAACATGGATAAACCATAGGAAAATTAATTTTAAAAACATGGATAAACCATAGGAAAATGAATAAAAAACATGGAAAAAACATAGGAAAATGAATAAAAAACATGGAAAAAACATAGGAAAATCTATTTTAAAAACATGGATAAACCATAGAAAAATGAATAATAACATGGATAAACCATAGGAAAATGAATAAAAAACATGGCTAAACCATAGGAAAATGAATAAAAAACATGGAAAAAACATAGGAAAATGAATTTTAAAAACATGGATAAACCATAGGAAAATGAATTTTAAAAACATGGATAAACCATAGGAAAATTAATTTTAAAAACATGGATAAACCATAGGAAAATGAATTTTAAAAACATGGATAAACCATAGGAAAATGAATAAAAAACATGGAAAAAAACATAGGAAAATGAATTTTAAAAACATGGATAAACCATAGGAAAATGAATAAAAAACATGGAAAAAACATAGGAAAATGAATTTTAAAAACATGGATAAACCATAGGAAAATGAATAAAAAACATGGATAAACCATAGGAAAATGAATAAAAAACATGGATAAATCATAGGAAAATGAATTTTAAAAATATGGATAAACCGTAGGAAAATGAATTTTAAAAACATGGATAAACCATAGGAAAATGAATAAAAAACATGGATAAACCATAGGAAAATGAATAAAAAACATGGATAAAACATAGGAAAATGAATAAAAAACATGGATAAAACATAGGAAAATGAATAAAAAACATGGATAAACCATAGGAAAATAATAAAAACATGGATAAACCATAGGAAAATGAATAAAAAACATGGATAAACCATAGGAAAATGAATAAAAAACATGGATAAAACATAGGAAAATGAATAAAAAACATGGAAAAAACATAGGAAAATGAATTTTAAAAACATGGATAAACCATAGGAAAATGAATTTTAAAAACATGGATAAACCATAGGAAAATGAATTTTAAAAACATGGATAAACCATAGGAAAATGAATTTTAAAAACATGGATAAACCATAGGAAAATGAATAAAAAACATGGAAAAAACATAGGAAAATTAATTTTAAAAACATGGATAAACCATAGGAAAATGAATAAAAAACATGGAAAAAACATAGGAAAATGAATTTTAAAAACATGGATAAACCATAGGAAAATGAATAAAAAACATGGATAAACCATAGGAAAATGAATAAAAAACATGGATAAATCATAGGAAAATGAATTTTAAAAACATGGATAAACCGTAGGAAAATGAATTTTAAAAACATGGATAAACCATAGGAAAATGAATAAAAAACATGGATAAACCATAGGAAAATGAATAAAAAACATGGATAAAACATAGGAAAATGAATAAAAAACATGGATAAAACATAGGAAAATGAATAAAAAACATGGATAAACCATAGGAAAATAATAAAAACATGGATAAACCATAGGAAAATGAATAAAAACATGGATAAACTATAGGAAAATAATAAAAACATGGATAAACCATATGAAAATGAATAAAAAACATGGATAAACCATAGGAAAATGAATAAAAAACATGGATAAAACATAGGAAAATGAATAAAAAACATGGAAAAAACATAGGAAAATGAATTTTAAAAACATGGATAAACCATAGGAAAATTAATTTTAAAAACATGGATAAACCATAGGAAAATGAATAAAAAAACATGGATAAACCATAGGAAAATGAATAAAAAACATGGAAAAAACATAGGAAAATGAATTTTAAAAACAAGGATAAACCATAGGAAAATTAATTTTAAAAACATGGATAAACCATAGGAAGATGAATAAAAAAACATGGATAAAACATAGGAAAATGAATAAAAAACATGGATAAACCATAGGAAAATGAATAAAAAACATGGATAAAACATAGGAAAATGAATAAAAAACATGGATAAAACATAGGAAAATGAATAAAAAACATGGAAAAAACATAGGAAAATGAATTTTAAAAACATGGATAAACCATAGGAAAATGAATAAAAAACATGGATAAACCATAGGAAAATGAATTTTAAAAACATGGATAAACCATAGGAAAATGAATAAAAAACATGGATAAACCATAGGAAAATGAATTTTAAAAACATGGATAAACCATAGGAAAATGAATAAAAAACATGGATAAACCATAGGAAAATGAATTTTAAAAACATGGATAAACCATAGGAAAATGAATAAAAAACATGGATAAACCATAGGAAAATGAATTTTAAAAACATGGATAAACCATAGGAAAATGAATTTTAAAAACATGGATAAACCATAGGAAAATGAATTTTAAAAACATAGATAAACCATAGGAAAATGAATAAAAAACATGGAAAAAACATAGGAAAATGAATTTTAAAAACATGGATAAACCATAGGAAAAAGAATAAAAAACATGGATAAATCATAGGAAAATGAATAAAAACATGGATAAACCATAGGAAAATGAATAAAAAACATGGATAAATCATAGGAAAATGAATAAAAAACATGGATAAACCATAGGAAAATGAATTTTAAAAACATGGATAAACCATAGGAAAATGAATAAAAAACATGGAAAAAACATAGGAAAATGAATTTTAAAAACATGGATAAACCATAAGAAAATGAATAAAAACATGGAAAAAACATAGGAAAATGAATTTTAAAAACATGGATAAACCATAGGAAAATGAATAAAAAACATGGAAAAAACATAGGAAAATGAATTTTAAAAACATGGATAAACCATAGGAAAATGAATAAAAAACATGGATAAACCATAGGAAAATGAATAAAAACATACATGGAAAAAACATAGGAAAATGAATAAAAAACATGGATAAATCATAGGAAAATGAATAAAAAACATGGATAAACCATAGGAAAATGAATTTTAAAAACATGGATAAACCATAGGAAAATGAATAAAAAACATGGAAAAAACATAGGAAAATGAATTTTAAAAACATGGATAAACCATAAGAAAATGAATAAAAACATGGAAAAAACATAGGAAAATGAATTTTAAAAACATGGATAAACCATAGGAAAATGAATAAAAAACATGGAAAAAACATAGGAAAATGAATTTTAAAAACATGGATAAACCATAGGAAAATGAATAAAAAAGATGGATAAACCATAGGAAAATGAATAAAAACATGGAAAAAACATAGGAAAATGAATTTTAAAAACATGGATAAACCATAGGAAAATGAATAAAAAACATGGAAAAAACATAGGAAAATGAATTTTAAAAACATGGATAAATCATAGGAAAATGAATAAAAAACATGGAAAAAAACATAGGAAAATGAATTTTAAAAACATGGATAAACCATAGGAAAATGAATAAAAAACATGGAAAAAACATAGGAAAATGAATTTTAAAAACATGGATAAATCATAGGAAAATGAATAAAAAACATGGAAAAAACATAGGAAAATGAATAAAAAACATGGAAAAAACATAGGAAAATGAATTTTAAAAACATGGAAAAAACATAGGAAAATGAATTTTAAAAACATGGATAAACCATAGGAAAATGAATAAAAAACATGGAAAAAACATAGGAAAATGAATTTTAAAAAAATGGATAAACCATAGGAAAATGAATAAAAAACATGGATACACCATAGGAAAATGAATAAAAAACATGGAAAAAACATAGGAAAATTAATTTAAAAAACATGGATAAACCATAGGAAAATGAATTTTAAAAACATGGAAAAACCATAGGAAAATGAATTTTAAAAACATGGATAAACCATAGGAAAATGAATAAAAAACATGGAAAAAACATAGGAAAATGAATTTTAAAAACATGGATAAACCATAGGAAAATGAATAAAAAACATGGATAAACCATAGGAAAATGAATAAAAACATGGAAAAAACATAGGAAAATGAATTTTAAAAACATGGATAAACCATAGAAAAATGAATAAAAAACATGGAAAAAACATAGGAAAATGAATTTTAAAAACATGGATAAATCATAGGAAAATGAATAAAAAACATGGAAAAAACATAGGAAAATGAATTTTAAAAACATGGATAAATCATAGGAAAATGAATAAAAAACATGGAAAAAACATAGGAAAATGAATTTTAAAAACATGGATAAATCATAGGAAAATGAATAAAAAACATGGAAAAAACATAGGAAAATGAATTTTAAAAACATGGATAAACCATAGGAAAATGAATAAAAAACATGGATAAAACATAGGAAAATGAATAAAAAAACATGGAAAAAACATAGGAAAATGAATTTTAAAAACATGGAAAAAACATAGGAAAATGAATTTTAAAAACATGGATAAACCATAGGAAAATGAATTTTAAAAACATGGAAAAACCATAGGAAAATGAATTTAAAAAACATGGATAAACCATAGGAAAAGGAATTTAAAAAACATGGATAAACCATAGGAAAATAAAAAAAACATCAGAAGCAAATGGATAAAATGATTTTGTAATTTTATAAACCTGAAAGTTAAAACATTGACAAAAAGTAACAAAATGGTAACTGAAAATGGTCCAACAGAAAAGGTGGCAGGCATAGTAGGGCGGTAGGGCAGTTCCGGCCTTTTGAAGCAAAGAGTTGCAATGATCAGGGATGGGGTACAGTATGCCTGTGTCTACCTCATTGTGCACAGGAGGCATCTCCTCTACAGGGGACATGTCATGGGAGACCATGAGACGGGCTGAATAGAACCTGGAGGTCTCCTCAAAGTCGTCCTGGCCCACCTCGGGCAGCCGCTCCCCCAGCTTAGACATGCTCTTGGAGAACTCCTCCACGCCCGTATGGAGGTCCATGATGACGGTGAAGTCCACCTCAGCCTCCAGGCTGGACGTGGAGCTGACCGTCATGCTGGAGCACTTCCTCTCGATGCCCAGGTGGGTCTCTTTCATGCAGACCACAGTGTCACGTTCGTGGTCCTCCGAGGCGGAGCCCGGCCGAGGCCTCCTCTCCCAGGGTTCCCTCTGGGTGAGAGAGGGGATTACACAAAGATGGCTGTCACAACACAGGGCCAGTCTAGCAGTTGCTCAGGGCAGGGATTGGCCATGAAAGAGGTGAAGATAATGATGATGACAGGAGACAAATGATCCTCTGGAAGTAAATATGTCTCCTGGGGGTGTGTAGAAGTATTCATGTAGGATCTTTGCTCAAGGCCATTATACAGTACATGCAATACATGCATACAAGACCATTAAAACGTTGTCTTCTCCGGGCACGCAATTTGTTACACATAGTATTGACCAATATGGAGAAGAGAGAAGATGAATGGGGAAGCCTTACAGGCAGGAATTTAGTGGAGGGTAAATGCCCGTGGCATAGTCACGGTTCAGCCTCTGTTATATGGGCAGCAGGCATAGAGATACCCAAGGATGACTGTAGGGAGACTGTACTATCACAAGAGAGAACAGTGCAAAAGTGGGAATGTGGGGAGGCATATGGTTAAATTCATTATGTTAAGTGACCTTGGCATCATCTACTGTATCTTCATAGATGACAGGAGTGGAGAGTGGCTCCTGCAAAGGGAGAGCAGAGGAAGAGAGAGAGCAGAGGAAGAGAGAGAGCAGAGGAAGAGAGAAAGCAGAGGAAGAGCGAAAGCAGAGGAAGAGAGAGAGCAGAGGAAGAGAGAGAGCAGAGGAAGAGAGCAGAGGAAGAGAGAAAGCAGAGGAAGAGAGAAAGCAGAGGAAGAGAGAGAGCAGAGGAAGAGAGTGAGCAGAGGAAGAGAGAGAGAGCAGAGGAAGAGAGAGAGCAGAGGAAGAGAGAGAGCAGAGGAAGAGAGAGCAGAGGAAGAGAGAGAGCAGAGGAAGAGAGAAAGCAGAGGAAGAGAGAAAGCAGAGGAAGAGAGAAAGCAGAGGAAGAGAGAAAGCAGAGGAAGAGAGAGAGCAGAGGAAGAGAGAGCAGAGGAAGAGAGAGAGCAGAGGAAGAGAGAAAGCAGAGGAACAGAGAGAGCAGAGGAACAGAGAGAACAGCCAGAGGTTAGTCCAAGCTGGAGAGACAGACTACTACGATCTTAGAAAAAAAGGTTCTAAAAGGGCAGTCCCCCAAGGATAACATATTCTGGTTCCAAGTAGAACCCCTTTGGGTTCCATGTAAAACCCTGTGTGGAAAGGGTTCTGGATGGAACCCAACGGTTCTGCCTGGAACCAAAAAGGGTTCTTCAAAGGGTTCTCCTATGGGGACAGCCGAAGAAGCTTTTTAAGTTCTATGTAGCATCTTTATTTCTAAGAGTGTAAGCATCAGTAGAGAGACTGGGTTTCTACTAACAAACCATAAGAACAACAGTACAATACGGTTCTAACACAGAAGGGGAGTCCCCTCCCCCTTCCATTATTTAATGAGTACAGAAAACAGGTATGCTTACTACCAGTTTGGACAAGAGAAATTAACCCAAGGGTTGGGCTCAATTCAAATTGAAGGTAGCCAATTCAGGAAGTGGTTTGAATTTAAAATTCAGAAATGTAAAACCTTTTGAAATAAATAGCTTCTACATTTATTGAGAAGTCATTGAAAATAAATGCCATTGAATTGTAATTTTAGTTTATTTCCTGATTTCACTGCCTTCTATTCGAAATGAGCAAAACCTTGAAGAATCCACCAGGTAAAACCAGTTATCCTGGATTGAATTAGTAAAAACTAGAGTGTCATACAGAATGTATTATGGACAGGTTGTAAGATATGGTAGTATAGAGGAGCCATAGCAGCATCGCAAAAGCCAATCATTGGCCAAGGACAGAATCAGAGAATGCTGCAAACCACACAGACTGATTTTTTTTATGAGGCTCAAATGTTCAAATGGCCAAAGAATGGGGTTTGGTTTCAATGACATCAAAGGCGGTTTTGGAGGTAAAAGTAAGCAGCTGTACTATGATTACTATGATTTAATGACATGTTTGGAAGCCCATTCTGTTTTTGCACAACCAGTATACAGAACGGATGGTGCTCTCACATGCTGTTTTTCACTTTTTGGGTGGGGCAGCTCACAAAGTGATCTCACACCTCTTTCCATACATGGCCGTGCCAATGTGTCCATGACCTAGACGCAGATGAAAGACTGAAAAGTATTTAAGCTGTAAGGTCCGAAGCCTAATGTTAAAGGATTTCACTGCCAAATACGTGCAAACTCCTAATAACACGACCTGTAAAATGAACGTGGCGACATCTCTTACTGATAGCTGGTCTGTCTGTGTGGGTACAGCAGCCTGGGCATTGCTGTTGGACAGCTTGTTTCCTGCCTCTTTCTTCACAGTCTGTGTGGGTTCTTTTGCTTTACAAGAAAGCATTATAGCATCCAACGTGTGATCCTTGTAAAGCATTTGATCTGTTTTTTAAATAATCATCCCCCAATAAGGTACTGTAAGCCACATTTAGCTCAATGCTCATGTCATTCAAATTCATGTTAATGAAGTTGATCATTTGAAATCACATGTCAAATGACAAACTATTTTCTCATCTACATGACATGACGCAAACTACTGAGTTGGTATCATATGTGACTTATTATAACAAGTATCCATGACGTCAGGAGATGAATGGTCGGCATTTGACGGATGAGCATATCTGTAGCATATAGTGCCTTTATGGGAGATAATGACACGCTTCTTTCATTCCCTCACACGGATCCTGTCACAGTCAATTGAGCTGTAAAACATGTATGAAACCATGTCTGAAGTCCATGCCTTCCTCCACATGTCAGCTTGGAAACAGCATGGAAGAGAAGTGCAAAAACATCTCCATGGCAATATGCAAAACCCTTTGTTTCCTTGCAACTCTCTGCAAAAGAGGAGACTTGCTACAGGGATAATTGGAAGGAAAATCAAGGTTCAAATGTTTCTTATTTTTTATTTAACCTTTATTTAACTAGGCAAGTCAGTTAAAGAACAAATTCTAATTTACAATGACGGCCAAACCCTAACCCAGACGACGCTTGGCCAATTGTGCGCCGCCCTGTGAAGAGAGGGGGGATAGAAGACATGAGCCAAAGCATGAAAGGTTGTTTTTGTCTTTTTGACAATCTTTACCACAGCTCTGTAGTGATTGCTACAGATTTACAAGCAGTTGTGTTTCCGGTTTGCTGTGAAGTATACAAATAAGGGTGGAGGGAGGCAGAGAGGCAGAGAGGAGGAGGGGGGATAAATGGAGAGGCCGAAAGGGAGAGGGTCCAAACTCATAGCAGACAAAATGCGTTGTTGGCTGAATCAGCCAATCAGACACAGCCAAAACAAGTGTGTCAAAAGTAAAACTCCACCCCCCTTCTTCATATACAGGCACGTAAGTTACATGTATGTATATTCAAGTCAATGAAAACAGGAAAATAAGAAAATGGGACTGTGCGACTCTGTCTGAAGCTCATGCGATGCTTTTTGTTTCCAAATGACTGAAAAGCAGATGGCAAGCAGAGTTACCGAGTGTCTCTTCTTGGTTGCGTCCAGGCCAGGCTCCCTGCTAATATTGCGGTTGATGTTCCGGAGTATGAGTCCAGACTCTCTGGCCTTCTGTGTTTTAACTGGAGGGGCAGGAGGAACTGTCCTGGGGAGCGCTGAGGCTGAAACCTTGAAGCTGAGAAACTGATGACTCTCTATGGCTTCTCTAGCAGCCTGAAAGGGATCATCACAGGCAGCACTGCTCTGTTGATGAACCAGCTCTTCAGTTTTAGCCTCGACTCTTGCCAAGCCTTCCAGACCCCAGAAGCTGCCCTGTTCCTGTGGGGCGTCTCTGTGTGTGGTAGTCGGGGAGTGGGTCCGTCTTGCTGGACTAGCATTGGTTGAGACGAATGACGTCTGAAAGTGATCATCACGGTCAGCTCTGCTCTGTTGCTGAAACAGCTCTTCAGTTTTAGCCTCAACTCTTGCCAAGCCTTCCAGACCCCAGAAGCTGCCCTGTTCCTGTGGGGTGTCTCTATGTGTGGTAGTCGGGGAGTGGGTCCGTCTTGCTGGACTAACGTCGGTTGAGATGAATGACGTAGGCAGGGTGGGTGTTTGATAGAAGGTGGACTCGTTGTTCCAGTTGATGTCTGAATGTCCCTCTGATGAACCCCCTGACCATCTGTACTCTCTTCTAAAAACACTACTCAGCTCAGACTCTGACTCCTGACTCTCTCTGTCCTGCTCATCTTTGCATGCTAAGCTCTTTGATCTTTCAGGTTTGAGCGGAACGATCCTGGTGATTTCTGACTGACTGCTGCCTGATAGTGTCTGTAAAGACCTTCTCTGACCCCTGACCTCTGATGTGAGGCCTTCCACTTCCTCCCCCCCAGAGTTACTGGCTTGTCTCTTGTGTGTCTTGACCTCCCTCAACTTGACCTCTTCTATGTGTTCTCTATTGTCAGTCATGCACCTCTCTGTGAGATGAAACCCTTTAACCGGTTCTCTAACCTGTTCTGCTAAACTATCACATTCTGTTTTCCCAGGACCATTGACAGAGCCCAGCCCTTCATCTGCTGGCTGGACCTCAGTGATGAAGTGCTTAACCTGGTCTCTTCCATCACACACTGCAGGATCATCCACAACACTTCCCTGAGTTGCCTTGTCTTCTCCTATTGATGTATTGTGCTCCTTCTTCTTATCTTCATATGCAGACACCACTGTCTCCTTCCATTTTGCCTCTGGTGATCTCTCATCATCTTTCATCAGTGGACTCGTCACCCAACACTGGTCGTCTGGCTCCTCTCTGGACACAGGGTGATCTATTTGTCCCACCTTTGTCTTCTCTGTTGGACTATCCTCCCAGTCTGATCCCCCATTGTCTTCTTCAGCGTTTGAAACATCGCCCTCTTTCTCATAGATGAATTCTGTTGACAATCCCAGGTTTAAACTATTAGGTCTCTTCTTTTTTCTGTGTCTGTTGGGTTGATGATCCTTCTTAGAGTCTCGGAATGGGACTGGGGCTGGGGCTTGGGTTGAGACTGGGTCTGACACTGGGAATATGTCATTCTTTGCACCAGAGTGTTCTGCTGGAGGTACTTTCCACTGTGAATCCTCTTCAGAAGATTCTGTGGTTTCAGCTAATTCCACCACGAACCGGCTGTTGCTAGTCAACCGTGGTTCAGAACATTCATCCTGGGCTTCCCTTGTGGCTTTGGACAATGGAAAGTTATCAACATCTGTTATCATTTCTTGCCCATCCTCCCCTGTAACCTCAATATGAATCATCTTGGCCACTTCTATGTCTTTTTCCAATTCTTTCTTTCTTTCCCAAGAGGAATCAGGGAATAATGGGGGAGGCGAGGTGGAAGCTTCGTTCTGTTCTTCTGCCTTCCAGTTATAGTCGTGTTGGTGAGTATTTTGTTTCTCAATCAATACCCACTCCTCAGAGCCCTACATGTTGATACAGATTAAACACAGTTAGAGGCAGCAACTGAACTGTAACATAATTTAGGTTAACAGCTACAGTACAGTAATGTGTTTTCATAGTACAAACAGAACCTCTACATTCCTCTCAATCTATTCCGCCACAATTGCTGCAATCATACATAGAAATGTTTACATTTGCATCCAAATGTAGGCCTATATGTGGGTTATTGCATTTCTTAAAGATTTTCTCAAACACAATGACTGCAGCAGATCAAATAAAACAGGATGCAAGAGATATCAGCTGTAGCTGAGTGTGCAGTATGTCTATAAAATGGTACCGGGCCTCAGTTTCATTACAGATAAATGGCCAACTACAGTACAGTCAGTATGTTACAAGGCAGACATTAGAAGACAAAGGAGGAGGAAGAGAAGGGAAACCTCTGGGGAAGTCACCACAGTCTTCTGGACGAAGCCCTCTACAGAGAAGCTGTTTACTAGTTCCTTGCCCACCACCTGATGGGGTGCCGAGCGTTTCCCACCAGAAGAGGGGTGGAGGGGGAAGAGAGAGGGAGGAGAACAGCTATTAGAGGAGCCCTAACTCTGTCACTCTTGTGACAAGGAGAGAAACCAACTGTATGGTTATTTGGCAAAGCATACTATTTAAATGTTGGTAATTTCATGCAAGTGGGGAAAATGGTTCAAGGAAAGAGACAGGTAGAAATGGGGAAGAAATATTGATTCAATGGAGACAAGGGACTTTCCAAACATACTGTACGTCTCTCCTGAATTGAAGTCCGAGTTAAAATATATGAGCCAATCAAGATGAAATCTTGAATCGAATTATGAGATTATTGCAAAAGAGCAACGTGGGCCTAGTTAGCTTCCACCTGCGGCTGCCAAATCTGCATAAGCAAATTAGGAGGTATTTTCAATGCAAAAATAACATTTGCAACTACATCAAAGGCTTTATGATTTCCTCTGGATCTCTCTGAGAAGTGGGATTTTCTCAGGCCACACTTTGCCATTATTCATTCAGGACTTTAGCATCTCTCCCTCAGATCTACTTAAGTACATGACAGATCGAGTTGTCATGTCTTCAAGGATGTCTGATGATATTCTCCACGGCTATAATCCGATTGTTCTCAGACAGCAGATGAGAAAGCTTCCGTAGACTACGAAAATACCTGGTAACAGACTGCATTGACAGAGCTAGACTGGAGAATATTATCTTCGTACTATATTTTAACAGTACAATCACAATGTGAAAGTGATCAAAAGAGCATGGCGTTTGTGTTCTGACACAAAGGGAAGCATTTTAACTGTCAGGCAATCAAGGTGGGAAGACGCTAGAGATGATTGTTGCTCGAGGGCCTCACATAATCTCTTCAAGTTATTGCAGAATCACTTTCTGCAATAACTTGAGAGAGAGAGTTGTATCTTTAAATACAACTGAGATATCTCTAATGATAAATGTAGGACAATTTTTCCAGGTTATTTTTCTAATTAAATGTGTTCTTATGATCTCTTTTTGCAATACCATCACGCTATCCAATAATCTGAGTCTGCAGCAGTATATATTTCCAATAAATAACCACCTACAATACCTTGAAGAAATATTATTGTCCTCAAAAGTCACGGTCAAAAATACAGTTCTTGGTTTAATATCAGACTGTAAATATTCAGGTTAACAATATTCCAATAGACGACAAAGCACACAAACATAAAGCCAGAGTAGTGACTGTTCTCCAGTCTTGATCTCCAAGCCTACTGGGTTCAAGGGGAGTCAAAGGTATGAGGTGCTAGGAAACTTAATGCAAGACTGGAATGTCAATGTTGTCATACACAGACTCACTGTCAGATGTCAGGGCAGTTTAAACAGGAGTAGTATGGCATTATCAGTGATATATTCATGACATACAGTGGAGAGGTGGTACATAGGTTAAAGGTTATGAATCTCAACTGCCACCCATGCTCCAGTGGACCCCAGGTCCTCACCACCCTCATCCCACACTCACAGCCTTCTTCTCGGGTGTTCCGCCAGGTGACGTCCCTGACAGACGCTTCTCACGGTTCATCAGCTTGCTGTTGGGCTCCCTCAGGGCTCTCTTCAGCTCATTGATACTGGCCTGGTGCTTCAGTAAGACATCCTCTGACTTATCCAAAAACTGTACAGAATAAAGGGATAGATAGAGAGAATGAGAGAGGGCAGGGAAAGGAGAAGGAGGAGGAGGATAGAGTAATATGCATTAGTATGACATCATATAAATTACAACTGCAGTAATCACAGACAAACTAAATGAAATAGCATTATGCGTGGACGAACAAAACATGATCTGAAATAATATATCACTGTGACATTAATATCGTAAGCAGCGCACAGGAAAAGACACAAACACAATGACTTACACTAATGTGTCTTAATGCTCAGCGATTCAGCACATGGATCAAGTGTTTGTGGGCTGCGAATGTGATTGCATTTCTATTCCATTCAGTATTTTGTCAATGGATGAATATGGCATTTGGGATTCTATTAAAACCCTTTGCCAATGAAAGTATTATTGATTTGGATGTTTATTAGGAGGAAACAAACACCAAATGAAAACGACTCTGAATGTGCTAATATATACATTTAGTGAATAGCTAGCTAGTTCTCTGTTGTCTAGTATTCATTTTCATTGACTACTGTAGCTGCATACATCATACATTACATCAATTGAAGGCTGACTTAAGTGAATGCTGTTATTCACACTGAGGCTGGTTTAAGTGAATGTTGTTCAGTATCCTTGACAATCCAGAGCAATCTGTGTTGCATCTCCATACAACAATAGGGACATTGCATTGATGATGCAGGCACTTAAAGAGGAAATGGAGCTTCAGTGGACTATCCTAATCCTAAAATACATATACATTGTAATGTTCTATGTTGTTCAATAGTCTGCAATGAGTGTCATGAGCTTTCCTAGATGTTTTGGTTGAAGCCACTTGTTCAGTTGAGTGGGTCACAAAGCACTGGGACAGAACCAGGGTTGAAGGCAATTCCATCTGAATTCCAGTCAATTGCGGAACTGTTTTGAACTGCGAAAGAAATAGACAGGAATAGATGTGGAACTGACTCCAACTCTGGACAGATCAGCACAATGAGCTATACCTCCTTGTGTCGAAGGGTTGTCTCCTGGTCCAACTGAGATGGCAGAGTTGGGGCAGAAGCAGGGACAGGGGTGAATGGGGAGGGGTGGATTGGGGTAAGGGGAGTGGGGGAGGATGCAGAGACAGAGGAAGAGCGGAGACTGAGTCAAGGAGGCAGGCAGACAGACTGAACAACCCTAATTGGACACAGCCAAGGAATAGCTGTACACACAAACACACAAGCACACACCAGGAACACACACACACGCAACCATGCAGGCTGACTTCAGATTTTCAGATTGGAGTGCCTGTAAAAATCCGTATAGTCAAGCTCTTGCTCTGATGGTTGAATGATCATTGGGGGATTTTGTCATTATGTCTATTAGATTTGGAGTACTACTTCATGCTAAAAATAAAAGACAAAATAACAACTCAATATACAGCTTCACCAAAACCGTAGTTCATTCTAGAAGGAAGTAAAATATTTAGGGCTGTCAAACGATACAACTAATTAATGGAGTTAAAGGCATTAGTTAATTTTTGCATTTGCTCAGATTTGCTCAAGAATGGGCCACCACCCAAAGGATATCTAGTCAACTTGACACAATAGTGTGTGTGGGGAGGGATGGGGGGGGGTGCAACACAATACTCAGTGTATATTCCGGACTCTGAAATTGCTGGTTCTGATATATCTTGATTTCTTTATTTTCTTTATTTGTGTGTATTGTTTTGTAAGCCCGGGCGGTATACTGTATGTACCACATACCTGGGTATTTGGAAATAGCCACAGGATAGTTTTTCAACAAATTGTTGTATTTGTAGCTACTTTTTATGTAAATACGTGCAGGCAACTTGTGCAATACGTTAGAAAATAAAGCAGATCACATTCTTCATTTCACCTGTTACATTATTTTCCACTGAACAAAAATATAAACACAACATGAAACAATTTCAAAGATTCTACTGAGCTACAGTTCATCAATTTTAATAAATTCATTGGGTTCTAATCTATGGATTTCACATGACTGGGAATACAGATATGCATCTGCGGTCACAGATACCTTAAAAAAATAAGGCGAGGGAATAGATCAGAAAGCCAGTCAGTATCTGATGTGACCATCATTTTCCTCATTGCAGCGCGAAAAATCTCCTTTGCATAGAGTTGATCTAGCTGTTGATTGTGGCCTTTGGAATGTTGTCCCAATCCTCTTCAATGTCTGTGTGAAGTTGCTGGATATTGGGGGGAACTGGAACACACTGTGGTACACGTCGATCCAGAGCATCCCAAACATGCTCAATGGGTGACATGTCTGGTGAGTATGCAGGCCATGGAAGAACATATTCAGGTTCCAGGAATTGTGTAATTATCATGCTGAAACATGAGGTGATGGCGGAGGGTGAATGGCACGACAATGGGCCTCTGGATTTCATCACTGTATCTCTGTGCATTCAAATTGCCATCGATAAAATGCAATTGTGTTTTTTGTCAGTAGCTTATGCCGGCCCATACCATAACCCCACTGCCACCATGGGGCACGCGGTTCACAATGTTGACATTAGCAAACTGCTTATCCACACGACGCCATACACGCTGTCAGCCATCTGTCCAGTCTTCCGGCGCCGACAAAGAGATGGCCTAGGAAACTATGCAGTATTTCGTTTTTCAATGTGTTATTTCTTACATTGTTACCCCAAGAAATCTTAGGTTTTATTACATACAGTCGGGAGGAACTATTGGATATAAGAGCAACGTCAACTCACCAACATTACGACCAGGAATACGACTTTCCCGAAGCAGATCCTCTGTTTGGCCCACCACCCAGGACAATGGATCGGGTCCCAGCCGGCGACCCAAAACAATGGCGACGCAGAAGGGGCAGACGGAGCGGTCTTCTGGTCAGGCTCGGTAGACGGGCACATCGCGCACCGCTCCCAAGCATACTACTCGCCAATATCCAGTCTCTTGACAACAAGGTAGACGAAATCCGAGCAAGAGTTGCCTTCCAGAGAGACATCAGAGACTGTAACATTCTTTATTTCACGGAAACATGGCTCACTCAAACCACACTATCGGAGTCGGTACAGCCACCTGGTTACTTCATGCATTGCGCCGACAGAAACAAGCATCTCTCTGGTAAGAAGAAGGACGGAGGTGTATGCCTTATGATTAACGAGACGTGGTGTGATCATAACAACATACAGGAACTCAAGTCCTTCTGTTCACCTGACTTAGAATTCCTCACAATCAAATGCCGACCGCATTATCTACAAAGATAATTCTTCTCGATTATAAGCACAGTCGTTTATATTCCCCCCAAGCCGACACATCGGCAGCCCTGAAATAACTTAATTTGACTCTATGTAAACTGGAAACCACATATCCTGAGGCTGCATTTATTGTAGTTGGGGATTTAAATAATTTGAAAACAAGGCTCCCTAAATTCTATCAGCAAATCGATTTCGCAACCCGGGCTGGCAAAACCCTAGATCATTGTTACTATAACTTCCGCAACGCATATAAGGCACTCCCCCGCCCTCCTTTCGGAAAAGCTGACCACGACTCCATTTTGTTGCTCCCAGCCTATAGACAGAAACTAAAACAGGAAGCACCCGCGCTCAGGTCTGTTCAACGCTGGTCCGACCTATCGGATTCCACGCTTCAAGATTGCTTCAACCACGTGGGCTGGGATATATTCCGCATTGCGTCAAACAACAACATTGATGAATACGGTGATTTGGTGAGCAAGTTTATTAGCAAGTGCATCGGTGATGTTGTACCCACAGCGTCTATTAAAACCTTCACCAACCAGAAACCGTGGATTGATGGCAGCATTTGCGCAGAACTGAGAGCCAAACCACTGCTTTTAATCAGGGCAAGGTAACCGGAAACATGACCGAATACAAACAGTGTAGCTATTCCTTCCGCAAGGCAATCAAACAAGCAAAGCGTCAGTATAGAGACAAAGTAGAGTCGCAATTAAACAGCTCAGACACGAGAGGTATGTGGCAGGGTCTACAGTCAATCACAGACTACAAAAGAAAAACCAGCCCCATCGCGGACCACGATGTCTTGCTCCCAGAAAGCGTCTTTGCTCGCTTAAAACATTTAAACATGTTAACCCTCGCAGGGCTGCAGGCCCAGACGGGATCCCCAGCCGTGTCCTCAGAGCATGCGCAGACCAGCTGGCTGGTGTGTTTACGAACATATTCAATCAATCCTTATTTCAGTCTGCTGTTCCCACATGCTTCAAGAGGGCCACCATTGTTCCTGTTCCCAAGAAAGCTAAGGTAACTGAGCTAAATGACTACCGCCCCATAGCACTCACTTCCGTCATCATGAAGTGCTTTGAGAGACTAGTCAAGGACCATATCACCTCCACCCTACCTGACACCCTAGACCCATTCCAATTTGCTTACCGCCACAATAGGTCCACAGACGACGCAATCGCAATCACACTGCACACTAACCCATCTGGACAAGAGGAATACCTATGTAAGAATGCTGTTCATCGACTACAGCTCAGCATTTAACACCATAGTACCCTCCAAACTCGTCATTAAGCTCGAGACCCTGGGTCTCGACCCCGCCCTGGTCAGGAAAATAACCTCACACTCAATGTCAACAAAACAAAGGAGATGATCGTGGACTTCAGGAAACAGCAGAGGGAGCATCCCCCTATCCACATCGACGGGACAGTAGTGGAGAGGGTGGAAAGTTTTAAGTTCCTCGGCATACACATCACGGACAAACTGAAATGGTCCACCCACACAGACAGTGTGGTGAAGAAGGCGCAGCAGTGCCTCTTCAACCTCTGGAGGCTGAAGAAAGTCGGCTTGTCACCAAAAACACCCACAAACTTTTACAGATGCACAATCGAGAGCATCCTGTCTGGCTGTATCACAGCCTGGTATGGCAACTGCTCTGCCCATAACCATAAGGCTCTCCAGAGGGTAGTGAGGTCTGCACAACCCATCACCAGGGGCAAACTATCTGCCCTCCAGGACACCTACACCACCCGATGTCACAGGAAGGCCAAAAAGATCATCAAGGACAACAACCACCCGAGCCACTGCCTGTTCACACCACTATCATCCAGAAGGCGAGGTCAGTACAGGTGCATCAAAGTAGGGACGGAGAGACTGAAAAACAGCTTCTGTCTCAAGGCCATCAGACTGTTAAACAGCCATCACTAACATAGAGTGACTGCTGCCAACATACTGACTCAACTCTAGCCACTCCCGACCAAGGAGAACGGCCTTGGTCGGGGAGGTGACCAAGAACCTGATTGGTCACTCTGACTTAGCTCGAGATTTCTGCAGCACTCCACCAATCAGGCTTTTATGGTAGAGTGGCCAGACGGAAGACACTCCTCAGTGAAAGGCACATGACAGCCCGCTAGGAGTTTGCCAAAAGGCACCTAAACAACTTAGTTTTACATTTTTATAACATTTGCAAACATATCTAAAAACATGTTTCGGCTTTGTCATTATGGGTTATTGTGTGTACATTAATGAGGAAAAAAGTTATTTAATCCATTTTAGAATAATGCTGTAATGTAACAAACTGTGGGAAAAAATAAAGGGGTCTGAATACTTTCCGAATTCACTGTACACACACAGACGACATACGACTACATACACTCAGACACACATGCATATTGATGCCACACACACACACACACACACACACACACACACACACACACACACACACACACACACACACACACACACACACACACACACACACACACACACACACACACACACACACACACGCACACACGCACACACGCACGCACAGACGCACACACGCACACACACGCACGCACGCACACACGCACACACTGTTCACATAAGCTGCTGCTACTCTGTTAATTATTTATCCTGATTGCCTAGTCCATTTTAACCCTACCTACATGTAAATATTACCTAAATTCCTTCAATTACCTCGGACCCAGCACATTGACTCGTTACCGGTTAGGGTTCAAGCTCCAGTAGGCTAATCTTTTTGAGAGGAACTGTATTACTGTACTGTATTATACTGTATTATATGGACTGGAATTAAGCACATCATTCAAACCATGATGAAGCAGGGAGAGAACATGTGATTCTGGTGCAGCACATGCAGCCTACAAAGTTACAAGTATAGGCTAGCAAATTAGATTTTAATTTTGAAATATAATAGAGCCTATTTTTATAATTAGTTGGCCGAGACATTTATACCTTTCATAATATTTCTCCTAATGTTATTTGCCTACCTCTTCTTTCTCTATTGTTTGTTCATTCCTTCCACAGTTAAATGAAATACGTTTTGTTGTCCTTATCTTCATCATTCTAATGAAATCCTTGAATAATATATGACTAAAAAAGAGATGCAGAAGGCTTTCACTTCTCTTCACGAAGACTGAACGGTTATGGGTTTGAATAAATACCCAGGTAGCACAGTGGATCTTGGCAGACTCCGGCTGAGAGTCGGGGCACTCAGCTGAGTGGGAGTGGGCCGCCTTCGGCAGTATTACTTATGGCTAGGGTGTGGGGATTGAGCTCGGGACGATTCCAGTGTGAGGTATCTGGCCAAAATGTAGTACTTGGGGCTCGGGCCGATTGGGGCTATTCTCTGGCAGATGAGTACTGTAAAGTGGCTGTTCCACTGGATGTCATAAGGTAATGCACCAATTTGTAAGTCGCTCTGGATAAGAGCGTCTGCTAAATGACTTAAATGTAAATGTAAATGTACGCGGGCTGCTTTATATACAGTGGGCAAAAAAGTATTTAGTCAGCCACCAATTGTGCAAGTTCTCCCACTTAAAAAGATGAGAGAGGCCTGTAATTTTCATCATAGGTACACTTCAACTATGACAGACAAAATGAGGGAAAAAAATCCAGAAAATCACATTGTAGGATTTTTAATGAATTTATAACATAAGTTTATCACAATACTTTGTTATATACCCTTTGTTGGCAATGACAGAGGTCAAACGTTTTCTGTAAGTCTTCACAAGGTTTTCACACACTGTTGCTGGTTTTTTGGCCCATTCCTCTAATGCAGATCTCTTCTAGAGCAGTGATGTTTTGGGGCTGTTGCTGGGCAACACGGACTTTCAACTCCCTCCAAAGATTGTCTATGGGGTTGAGATATGGAGACTGGCTAGGCCACTCCAGGACCTTGAAATGCTTCTTACGAAGCCACTCCTTCCTTGCCTGGGCGGTGTGTTTGGGATCATTGTCATGCTGAAAGACCCAGCCACGTTTCATCTTCAATGCCCTTGCTGATGGAAGGAGGTTTTCACTCAAAATCTCACGATACATGGCCCCATTCATTCTTTCCTTTGCACGCATCAGTCGTCCTGGTCCCTTTGCAGAAAAACAGCCCCAAAGCATGATGTTTCCACCCCTATGCCTCACAGTAGGTATGGTGTTCTTTGGATGCAACTCAGCATTCTTTGTCCTCCAAACATGACGAGTTGAGTTTTTATCTATTTTGGTTTCATCTGACCATATGACATTCTCCCAATCTTCTTATGGATCATCCAAATGCTCTCTAGCAAACTTCAGACGGGCTTGGACATGTACTGGCTTAAGCAGAGGGACACGTCTGGCACTGCAGAATTTGAGTCCCTGGCGGCGTAGTGTGTTACTGATGGTAGGCTTTGTTACTTTGGTCCCAGCTCTCTGCAGGTCATTCACTAGGTCCCCCCGTGTGGTTCTGGGATTTTTGCTCACCATTCTTGTGAACTTGCGTGGAGCCCCAGATCAAGGGAGATAATCAGTGGTCTTGTATGTCTTCCATTTCCTAATAATTGCTCCCACTGTTGATTTCTTCAAACCAAGCTGCTTACCTATTGCAGATTCAGTCTTCCCAGCCTGGTGCAGGTCTACAATTTTGCTTCTGGTGTCCTTTGACGGCTCTTTGGTCTTGGCCATAGTGGAGTTTGGAGTGTGACTGTTTGAGGTTGTGGACAGGTGTGTTTTATACTGATAACAAGTTCAAACAGGTGCCATTAATACAGGTAACAAGTGGAGGACAGAGGAGCCTCTTAAAGAAGAAGTTACAGGTCTGTGAGAGCCAGAAATCTTGCTTGTTTGTAGGTGACCAAATACTTATTTTCCACCATAATTTGCAAATAAATTCATTAAAAATCCTACAAATCCTCATTTTGTCTGTCATAGTTGAAGTGTACCTGATGAAAACTACAGGCCTCTCTCATCTTTTTAAGTCGGAGAACTTGCACAATTGGTGGCTGACTAAATATTTTTTTGTCCCACTGTAATTAACATTTTATTATTTATTTTTCCATATTTTCTCATTGTTTCTGTGATCAAAAAATAAAGAATTAAGTTTTAGTATTAGTAGTATTTTAGCATTTTGATATGAGCCGCAAGGAAATTAATAAGCATTAAAACATTTGTGGATAGGGCCTCCCGAGTGGCGCAGCGGTCTAAGACACTGCATACTGTTCAAACTGCGTTGCTACAGATGCTGGTTCAATAGCCATGCTGGCCGCGACTGGGGGACCCATGAGGCGACGTACAATTGGCCCAGCATCGTCTGGGTTAGGGAGGGTTTGGCTGGCTGGGATGTCCTTGTCCAAACGCACTGTAGCGACTCCTGTGGCGGGCCAGGTGCATGCATGCTGACACTGTCACCAGGTGTACGGTGTTTCCTCCAAAACATTGGTGGGGCTGGTTAAGCATGCATTGTGTCAAGAAGCAGTGCGGCTTGGTGGGATTGTGTTTCGGAGGATGCACGGCTCTTGACCTTCGCCTCTCCCGAGGCCGTATGGGAGTTGCAGCAATGGGACAAGACAATTGGATATGATGAAAAGGGGGTAAAAAATATTATAAAAACATTTTGTGGGCCTACTAGGGCACTGCATCGCAGCACTAGCTGTGCCACCAGAGACTGTGCCACCAGAGACACCAGAAGCCTAGCGACGTCCGGGTTAGGGAGGGTTTGGCCGGTAGGGATATCCTTTTCTCATCGCGCACCAGCGACTCCTGTGGCGGGCCGGGCGCAGTGCACGCTAACCAAGGTCGCCAGGTGCACGGTGTTTCCTCCGACACATTGGTGCGGCTGGCTTCCGGGTTGGATGTGCGCTGTGTTAAAAAGCAGTGTGGCTTGGTTGGGTTGTGTTTCGGAGGACGCATGACTTTCGACCTTCGTCTCTCCAGAGCCCGTACGGGAGTTGTAGCGATGAGACAAGATAGTAACTACTAATAATTGGATACTACGAAAATTGGGGAGAAAAGGGGGTAAAATTAAAAAAATAAAATGAATAAATAGATAAAAACATTTTGTGGATGGGTATAATTTGTATGTTTAAAATGTATAATAGTAATATTAAAATGACTAAATCGGTAATCTTGTCTACAATTATTTAAAATTGCATCGGGCCGCTTCTAGGGGGTTTCTGGTAAGTCGGCTGAATTCCGGTAGACAGAAACATTCCGATGTACCGGAAACCGCCCAATTTAATTGGTCCGATTCTGGGGGGTCATTCATATTCATTCTGCACCAAGTATGACACCCAACTCCTGGCCGATTCAATTAGCTCCGGCCCCTGAAAAGGGCCGCTTCTGGTCCGATTCCTCATTGCTAGCTGAGTAACTGCTACAGCCTACCGCCATTGCGTGTTCGCACTTCAAACTACCCATGAGTTCTATTGGCTGCCGTATTTAACACACTTCAAATAGTCTATTGGTATAATAAATGCAAAAAAATATATATGTTCAGCAAGCTATTCTAGTCCAAGTGCTAAGGAGCGTTTTTTAAGGAGAGAAGCCATTGGAGCACAGGTGTGTGCGTATTGAGCAAGAGACAGTGGCTATAAAATAGAAGCTTATTATGCATAACAAATCATTAGTTAGCTAAATATAAAGCTAATACTGCCTTGAATGTATTACCTGAAAGAGGTAGTCTAGGACATCTGTATATAGGGCTATATATATCAATCCAGAAAATTATTATCTATTTTGGATGCAATTTGAATGGAGTTGATGGAGAGTGAGAACGACTGAACTGCGAGAGTTAAAGAAACGATTTAAAGCAAGATACTCGAGTGATAGGCTGTTTTAAAACTCCACTGCTGCAATAAAAAATATATATATTTTCAATAAAATAATCAGATGACCTCCGAAATACAGATTAAGATGGGTAATTTAGTCAGTCTTTATATTACTGTAGTATAGGCTATGTTGCTAAATTTAGGCCTACCTGTCACAAGAAAAGAAGTTACCATGAAGAGATGACAGGTCGACATGCATTGTGAACTGTGCCCCATACTGAGATGGCCTGTCTGTCCCCACGCTGAGAATTGATGATTCATCATGCAAGCCTTAAAGAAGCCAGATATAGACATCACATATAATTTAACAGTTCCATTTCACGCCATGCTCTTCATATACATGATTTATTATAATTCACCGGTTTCTCACAGTTTTTTATCCCGAGTAAAAGGAGTGATTTGGGGTGTTAATTCTCGGTAACCAGGTTGATTTGGGGCGTTAATTCTCGGTAACCGGGTTCCCGCCACTGAAACCCTAGTACCGGTCCTCATTGTATATGCTATTGTTATTTTATTGTGTTTTGCAAATTGTTCTTACTTTTTAATTCTGCATTGTTGGGAAAGGGCTCGTAAGTAAGCATGTCACGGTAAAGTCCGCACCCGTTCTATTCGGCGCAAGTGACAATTAACATTTTATTTGTTAAAACTTCAGGCATTCTAAACGAGTGTGACTATAGGAGAAAAAAGAACTGGCTCTATGAATGCAAAGAACAAAGAGCTTTTACACTTGTCCCACAATGTTATGAAAACACTGTAACCACTGTATATATACACCGATTGTGTGTTTTTGTTTGTTTATCTGCGTTGTTTGTAACTTTTTCTTCTGGCCCAGGAGTGTGAAGGTGAACAGAAAGGCTCTGGAGCAATGAACTGCCCTTGCTGTCTCTGCCTGGCTGATTCCCCTCTTTCCACTGGGATTCTCTGCCTCTAACCCTATTACAGGGGCTGAGTCATTGGCTTACTGGTGCTCTTTCATGCCCTCCCTAGGAGGGGTGCGTCACTTGAGTGGGTTGAGTCACTGATGTGATCTTCCTGTCTGGGTTGGCGCCCCCTCTTGGGTTGTGCCGTGGCGGAGATCTTTGTGGGCTATACTCCGCCTTGTCTCAGGATGGTAAGTTGGTGGTTGAAGATATCCCTCTAGTGGTGTGGGGGCTCTGCTTTGGCAAAGTGGGTGGGGTTATATCCTTCCTGTTTGGCTCTGTCCGGGGGTATCATCGGATGGGGCCACAGTGTCTCCTGACCCTCCTGTCTCAGCCTCCAGTATTTATGCTGCAGTAGTTTATGTGTCGGGGGGCTAGGGTCAGTTTGCAATGATGACTCCTTGCTGTCCCCAGTCCACCTGGCCGTGCTGCTGCTCCAGTTTCAACTGTTCTGCCTGCGGCTATGGAATCCTGATCTGTTCACCGGATGTGCTACCTGTCCCTGACATGCTGATTTCAACTCTCTAGAGACAGCAGGAGTGGTAAAGATACTCTTAATGATCGGCTATGAAACGCCAACTGACATTTACTCCTGAGGTGCTGACTTGCTGCATGCTCGACAACTACTGTGATTATTATTATTTGAGCATGCTGGTCATTTATGAACATTTGAACATCTTGGCCATGTTCTGTTATAATCTCCACCCGGCACAGCCAGAAGAGTACTGGCCACCCCTCATAGTCTGGTTCCTCTCTAGGTTTCTTCCTAGGTTTTGGCAATTCTAGGGAGTTTTTCCTAGCCACCGTGCTTCTACACCTGCATTGCTTACTGTTTGGGGTTTTAGGCTGGGTTTCTGTACAGCACTTTGAGATATCAGCTGATGTACGAAGGGCTCTATAAATACATTTGATTTGATTTGATTTTTAAAGGTATTTTTATACATATTGTTGCTTCTACCGTCTCTTATGACCGAAAAGCCATCAGGACTGCGATTACTCACCACGGACTAGCAGAATCCTTTTTCTTCTTTCACGACTCTGACGAGCCCGAGGCAGAGGATATACGGCTCCCTCGGGAACAGGCACCGACCCCCGTGATCTGCATGAAGAGGAGGCGGAGAAAGAGAGGCCGGAGGGCGGACTGCCTTCTGAGGAGTAGGAGGCGATCGAATAAACCCCCACTCCCCTCAATTCTGCTCTCAAACATGCAATCTTTGGACAATAAAAATAACTCGTTTTTGGGAAGGTTAAACTAACAACGGGACATTAAAAACTGTAACATCTTATGTTTCATGGAGTCGTGGTTGAATGACAACAATATCAACATACAGCTGGCTGGTGATCAGATGTACCAGCAGGATAGAACAGCGGCATCTGGTAAGACAATGTATTTTTGTAAACAACAGCTGGTGCACGATATCTAAGGAAGTCTCAAGCTATTGCTCGCCTGAGGTAGAGTTTCTCATGATAAGCTGCAGACCACATTACCTACCGAGAGAGTTTTCATCTATATTCTTTGTAATTGTTTACACACCACCACAGTCAGAGGCTGGCACTAAGATATCATTGAATGAGCTGTATTCTGCCATAAGCAAACAAGAAAACGCTCACCCAGAGACAGCGCTCTTAGTAGCCGGGGACTTGAATGCAGGGAAACTTAAATCAGTTTTCCCTAATTTGTATCACCATGTTAAATGTGCAACCATAGGGAAAATAACTCTGGACCACCAATACTCCACACACAGAGATGTATACAAAGCTCTCCCTCGCCCTCCATTTGGCAAATCTGACCATAATTCTATCCTCCTGATTCCCCTTTACGAGCAAAAATTAAAGCAGGATGCACCAGTGACGAGATCGATAAAAAAAATGGTCAGATGAAGCAGATGCTAAGCTACAGGACTGTTTTGCTAGCAGAGACTGGAATATGTTCCGGGATTCCTCCAATGCATTGAGGAGTATACCACATCTGTCATTGGCTTTATCAATAAGTGCATCGACGACGTTCTCCCCACAGTGACCGTACGTACATACCCAGAAACCAGAAACCATGGATTACAGGCAGCATCCACACTGAGCTAAAGGCTGGAGCTGCTGCTTTCAAGAAGCGGGACTCTTACCTGGAAGCTTATAAGAAATCCATATTGCTATTCATTGACTACAGCTCAGCGTTCAACACCATAGTGCCCTCAAAGCTCATCAATAAGCTAAGAACCCTGGGACTAAACACCTCCCTCTGGAACTGGATCCTGGACTCCCTGACGGGCCGCCCCCAGGTGGTAAGGGTAGGTAACAACACATCTGCCACGCTGATCCTCAACACAGGGGCCCCTCAGGGGTGAGTGCTCAGCCCCCTCCTGTACTCCCTGTTCGCTCATGACTGCACGGTCAGGCACGACTCCAACACCATCATTAAATTTGATGACACAACAGTGGTAGGCCTGATCACCGACAACAACGAGACAGCCTACAGGGAGAAGGTCAGAGACCTGGCCATGTGGTGCCAGGACAACAACCTTTCCCTCAACGTGACCAAGACAAAGGAGATGATTGTGGACTACAGGAAAAAGAGGACCGAGCACGCCCCCATTCTCATCGACAGGGCCGCAGTGAAGCAGGTTGTTGACTTCAAATTCCTTGGTGTCCACACCACCAACAAACTAACATGGTCCAAACACACCATGACAGTCGTGAAGCAGGCACGACAAAACCTATTCCCCCTCAGGAGACTGAAAAGATTTGGCATGGGTCCTCAGATCCTCAAAAGGTTCTATATCTGCACCATCCTGACTGGTTGCATCACTGCCTGGTATGGCAACTGCTCGGTCTCCGACCGCAAGGCACTACAGAGGGTGGGCTCCGGGCAGCCGAGCGGAAATGGAGGAAAACTCGCCTCCCTGCGGACCTGGCATCCTTTCACTCCCTCCTCTCTACATTTTCCTCCTCTGTCTCTGCTGCTAAAGCCACTTTCTACCACTCTAAATTCCAAGCATCTGCCTCTAACCCTAGGAAGCTCTTTGCCACCTTCTCCTCCCTCCTGAATCCCCCCCCCCCTCCTCCCTCTCTGCAGATGACTTCGTCAACCATTTTGATAAGAAGGTCGACGACATCCGATCCTCGTTTGCTAAGTCAAACGACACCGCTGGTTCTGCTCACACTGCCCTAACCTGTGCTCTGACCTCTTTCTCCCCTCTCTCTCCAGATGGAATCTCGCGTCTTGTGACGGCCGGCCGCCCAACAACCTGCCTGCTTGACCCTATCCCCTCCTCTCTTCTCCAGACCATTTCCGGAGACCTTCTCCCTTACCTCACCTCGCTCATCAACTCATCCCTGAGTGCTGGCTACGTCCCTTCCGTCTTCAAGAGAGCGAGAGTTGCACCCCTTCTGAAAAAACCTACACTCGATCCCTCCGATGTCAACAACTACAGACCAGTATCCCTTCTTTCTTTTCTCTCCAAAACTCTTGAACGTGCCGTCCTTGGCCAGCTCTCCCGCTATCTCTCTCAGAATGACCTTCTTGATCCAAATCAGTCAGGTTTCAAGACTAGTCATTCAACTGAGACTGCTCTTCTCTGTATCACGGAGGCGCTCCGCACTGCTAAAGCTAACTCTCTCTCCTCTGCTCTCATCCTTCTAGACCTATCGCCTGCCTTCGATACTGTGAACCATCAGATCCTCCTCTCCACCCTCTCTGAGTTGGGCATCTCCGGCGCGGCCCACGCTTGGATTGCGTCCTACCTGACAGGTCGCTCCTACCAGGTGGCGTGGCGAGAATCTGTCTCCTCACCACGCGCTCTCACCACTGGTGTCCCCCAGGGCTCTGTTCTAGGCCCTCTCTTATTCTCGCTATACACCAAGTCACTTGGCTCTGTCATAACCTCACATGGTCTCTCCTATCATTGCTATGCAGACGACACACAATTAATCTTCTCCTTTCCCCCTTCTGATGACCAGGTGGCGAATCGCATCTCTGCATGTCTGGCAGACATATCAGTGTGGATGACGGATCACCACCTCAAGCTGAACCTCGGCAAGACGAAGCTGCTCTTCCTCCCGGGGAAGGACTGCCCGTTCCATGATCTCGCCATCACGGTTGACAACTCCATTGTGTCCTCCTCCCAGAGCGCTAAGAACCTTGGCGTGATCCTGGACAACACCCTGTCGTTCTCAACTAACATCAAGGCGGTGGCCCGTTCCTGTAGGTTCATGCTCTACAACATCCGCAGAGTACGACCCTGCCTCACACAGGAAGCGGCGCAGGTCCTAATCTAGGCACTTGTCATCTCCCGTCTGGATTACTGCAACTCGCTGTTGGCTGGGCTCCCTGCCTGTGCCATTAAACCCCTACAACTCATCCAGAACGCCGCAGCCCGTCTGGTGTTCAACCTTCCCAAGTTCTCTCACGTCACCCCGCTCCTCCGCTCTCTCCACTGGCTTCCAGTTGAAGCTCGCATCCGCTACAAGACCATGGTGCTTGCCTACGGAGCTGTGAGGGGAACGGCACCTCAGTACCTCCAGGCTCTGATCAGGCCCTACACCCAAACAAGGGCACTGCGTTCATCCACCTCTGGCCTGCTCGCCTCCCTACCACTGAGGAAGTACAGTTCCCGCTCAGCCCAGTCAAAACTGTTCGCTGCTCTGGCCCCTCAATGGTGGAACAAACTCCCTCACGACGCCAGGACAGCGGAGTCAATCACCACCTTCCGGAGACACCTGAAACCCCACCTCTTTAAGGAATACCTAGGATAGGATAAAGTAATCCTTCTCACCCCCCCCCCCTTAAAAGATTTAGATGCACTATTGTAAAGTGGCTGTTCCACTGGTTCTCATAAGGTGAATGCACCAATTTGTAAGTCGCTCTGGATAAGAGCGTCTGCTAAATGACTTAAATGTAAATGTAAATCACTGGGGCCAAGCTTCCTGCCATCCAGGACCTCTATACCAGGCAGTGTCAGAGGAAGGCCCTAACAATTGTCAACGACTCCAGCCACCCTAGTCATAGACTGTTCTCTCTGCTACCACACGGCAAGAGGTACCAGAGTGCCAAGTCTAGGTCCAAGAGGCTTCTCAACAGCTTTTGCCCCTAAGCCATAAGACTCCTGAAAATCTAGTCAAATGGCTACCCAGACTATTCACATTGCCCTCACCCTCCTCTCTCCACACCACTGCCACTCTCTGTTGTCATCTATGCATAGTCACTTTAAATAACTTTAATTAACTACCTACATGTACATACTACCTCAACTAACCGGTGCTCCCACACATTGACTCTGTACCGCCCCCCTGTATACGTATATTGTTATTTTTTACTGCTCCTCTTCAATTACGTGTTACTTTTATCTCTTATTCTTATTCGTATATTTTCAGTTGGGGGCTCGTAAGTAAGTATTTCACTGTAAGGTTTACACCTGTTGTATTCGGCGCATGTGACTAATAAAATTTGATTTGATATAGGCCTACACACTCTCCCTCACATCTCTCTTTCACATACTCCCATTCTCACACACATCCTCTTTCACACATACACACACACAGTCATACATGCCCACTCTTGCAAATGCAGCCTAACTTTGAAGCATCTCTTTTAGTGGCATATTCCTTTTCAGTTCTTCCTGTGCCATCTACATTTTGTGAATAGCCTAGTCAGTGGGTCAAGTTATCAGGTTCCTAGCTAGCTAGTTAACATGACTAGATAGTTAAACAATAAATAAAATATATCAATAAAATATAAATTGTCTCGCAAGTAATTTAAAATGGGCTACGACACACGCACCAATTTCAGGCAGAAAGAAAAACATAGCTCTGGTGATATTTGGCATCATTTTGCCTGGAGGCCCACGGTCTTCAGCCATGTAAAGGTGCAAGCTAAGACTGTAGCTGTGTTCCGTGTTGTGTTCTGCGCTTAAAATGTTCCGTGCGGTGAAATGGAGACACGATTAATTGCATCAAAAATATTTACCTCCGATAAGCATGTCATGCCTTAACCCGTTATTAACGTGTTCATTTGACAGCCCTTAAAATATTGGCTCTCCAATGAACAGCATCAAATTAATGCTTTGCAGCTTCAATGTAATACTTTGGGTGCAAACAAAGATATGATGGTGCAGAAGATTACTCACTGTATGTCAATTAGGCATACTGCTAGTTTATCACTAATATGTGGGATTACTGAACACAAAAAGACTGGTAAGCATAGGGCCATCTCACAGACTGACAGACAGACAGACTGACAGACAGACAGACTGACAGAGAGACAGACAGGCCACCAGACACCAAATACCTCCTGTATATTGTCAAGTGGGGACCCAGCATCCTCCTTTTGCCAGCGAGGGTTAAAGAGAGAGAGAGCATATTAGTGAATGACAGGGAGAGAGAGCAAGAAAGAACAGCAGCAGGAGAAGTTAGGTTGGCTTGGCATGAGAGATAAGCGAAGGTTCGATACAGCAGTTAGTGATGATAGTGAGCTATACTGGTTAGCCTCTGAGTGGCATAGAGGGAGCAGAGTTCATTTTGCTTTAAATCTTTAGCTTTAAACCTCAGCAGAGAATGTCACAGTGGTACCCAAAGTTCCAGCGGTACACACTAGCACCAGCAGTACCGCTGCAGTCACTGCCATCTGACAATCTGCACTGACGGACACCTCCACCCTGACACAAACATCATATCCACACAAGATGTGTGGCTCTCTAAGCTTCCATAGGTATCATCCTACTTATACTGCGTTGTATCCTTACTTATAGCCTATTTCCATCCTAGAGTGGCGCTTCCCATCAAATGTTAATGTTTTTGATTCTGAGAAACAAGTAGGCTGAGCCTGGGTCCACAAATCCGTTTGTGTTTTATCCAACTCCTCTGTCATGTAGCCTAGGGAATGTTTTTGGAGTTGGATAAAGCACATACAGATCAATCAACCAGGCTAGGTTGGGCCATTTACCCTCTGAACCAAATATGACCACCATAGTATCTTAAGTCATATAGCTACCCTCTAAAGGCTTCCTCCCATCTGCCTAACAGTACCTTGCCCTAACCCAGGGTTTCCCAAACTCAGTCCTCAGGACCCCAAAGGGTGCATTATTTGTTTGTTTTTTGCCCTAGTACTACACACAGCTGATTTAAAATAATCAACTAATCATCAAGCTTCAATCATTTAGATCAGCTGTGTAGTGTTCGGGGCAAAAACCAAAACTTGCTCCCCTTATGTCCCGAGGACCGAGTTTGGGAAATACTGCCCTAACCCTTACCCTAACAGTAACAGTAACTTGATAACCCTAACCCTAACAGTAACGTGATAACCCTAACAGTACCTTGATCTCCTTCTTCTTGCTGGGGGTGGGGACACCATCCTCATCCTCCTCTTGGTCGTGGTATTCCTCTAGATCCTGTTCCTCATCCTGATCCTCCTCTTGGTCCTGCTCCAAACTGGGTGGTTCCAGTTCTGTCTCCTGTTCGTCCCCAGAGGGGCTGTGGAGGTGGGGGTGTTCACTGCCACTGTGCTGGGACAGACCATCCTGGTTTTCACACATGGCCGACACTGGCCGGGAGAACTCTGCTAGTTACACCAAGGCACAGTGGGACTGTTTTATTACGAGAGAACAGTCCAGCATTAGATATACATACAGTAAGTATATGGCCACATCTACAGTACATCTTAAGACACTGTCTTTAGGTATGAAAAAATATCCCATAGCCACTAATGTATCATTCAATATTTTCACAATTGTTCATTGTGTGAGTAGCCCCTGAGGAACACCACTATGGTACCTACCTCCGTCCAGACTGCGGGACAGCAGGTACCTCTTGCTGGTGGAGCGTTCAAAGTGTGGCGCTGGCCGGTCTATGAGAGCGCTGGCCTGCCGTGTCTGGGCCTGGGTTCGCCCACTGTATCGAAACTTAGAGCCCATCACCAAGAAGCCCTTAGGAGGAGGCTCTGGAGACACTAACCTGGAGGTGTATAGTCCACAGATAGAGAGGAATTCATCAGCCCTAATTCTGGGGACTTTAACCTGAAGATTACCTGGCATTTTGGTTGCAACAATATAAAAACAACAAGGGTTAACTTAAAATACTGGGGAAAGAGAAATTCCCCATCCTTGCTTTACAGCAATACGATTGAGAGAAAGACCAGATGTTAGTATGAGATTAGTTACTGGATGTAATAAATAACTTTGTAAAATGCTGAGAACATTGGACTCTGATCTTTGCACTGTTGCAGTGTTGAAAACATTGCTCTATACTACTGTATGTGGTTCCCTATTCCCCTTACAGTGAATTCCTCAAAGCCTGAGGTAACAGGAGTAGAGAAGCACCAGAGATACAAAGTAACATGAGGAGGAAACAGAGAGGGAAACACCCTGAACCTCAGTGTAGTGCTGGCTGCTGTGGAATAAAATGCTGCTGTGGATGGTGCCTATAGGGAGACGGAGCCCTGATCAGAGCTGTGCTCTAATCACTCCTGAGCTTCCCCTGTAGCCGGATACAGCAGGTGCTGTAGGCTGCTGGGAAGAAGCTACTGAGGGATGTGGACAGGAGGGATGTGAGTGGTGAGATGGTAGCTATATTTGGCTGCCTAAGATGAAGAGGACTTGAGGAGAAATGGCTTGCTAGGTGTAACATAATAGAGTCCTACTCCTTGAAGGAGAAAAGATACCTGAAGAAGGTGTGGTGCTCGATGCAGACCTTCCACAGTCTCTTAGCCGCCCGGTGGTTTGGAAGCTTGAAGCCAATAGTGCTCTCAAACTGCTCGTACTGGTTTCAGAGAGGGAGACAGAAACAGAGGAAAAGGGGGAGGGATGGGCAGTTGTTTACTGTGGTTACATAGATTTGAGTATGAGGGAGTGACAGCAGTTTTGAATGACATGATACATTCTTAAAAATAACCTTGACATGCATCATCACTTTATTTCATATTCCAAACTGTCACAATTTTAAGTTATATGCTGTTCAACTACATTTGCTGAATCGGCCCGCTTGTCACTCAGGAGATGCAATGAGCTCTAAGCAAAAAGACGGCGTGTGAAACTATTCACTACTGTAAATCCCCGGACGGTTAACACTCCCAAGAATGCACACGACACTCTTAGAAAAAAAAGGTGCTATCTAGAACCTTTAAGGGTTCGTTGGCTGTCCCCATAGGAGAACCCTTTGAATAACCCTTTTTGGTTCCATGTAGAAACCTTTCTAAAGAGGGTTCATGGAACCCAACATGGTTCTACTTGGAACCAAAAATAGTTATCTTATTGGGACAGTTGAATAACCCCTTTGGTACACTTTTTTCTAAGATTACAGTAATCTGCTCTCCCTGAAATTACAGCCCTGTGACCACCAGACAGATTCCTGCACTGAGCTGAGCAAAGGACTAAGAAACTGCAGTTTTCAGACAGCAGGGACAAACATGAGGGTGGCATTTCATGGCTCTATATTATACTTTTCATCCCTATATTCTGGGTGCTGCTGCAGCTGCACTGGCTGTGTTAAAAGCTCCCTTTATCCCTCTCTTCCACTGGCTCACTATGGGGCTCTGTCACTTCAGAAGGCCTGGCCAGACAGCCTGTCACACTGGGCTGGGGCTCAGCTCAGTAGGCTGCAGAGGTTGAGGCTGCAGCGCTGCAAGAACTGAACAGGGACTTGGAGAGAGAGGCAGGCTATAGATTCTAAGCCTGTGGAGCAGCAAAATTGTGGGGGGAATACGATTTTTAATTTGCATTTATTTAGCCAGGATAGTCCACTCAGTAATACTTGCCACTGTTTTCCAGGGAGTCCTGGCTTCCATAGAATCAATAAAACATATACAGCATACCCATTGGCATACATTCACAAGCACATCTAAAATCACAGCATACACATCACACGCGGTAGCATACATACAAATCCAAGCACACATTACAACTATGTGTACTGCTCTTTTGAAGGCGGAAATGCTAGCTAGCTGTCATGTAGATAAGTCCAGCTTGTTCCAGAGCAATGGTCCAAATAACATTTTCCAGGAAGTTGATTTATTTCCACGTGGTTAGTTCTCTGGTCACACATCAGCTTCCACACTGTCTTTAGCTGGTCGTATTTCCAGTTATAACAGAAATGGAGTGCATACATTTCTCAACGCATAATTTTGTAAGGTGGTAAAACCTCAACTACAGTGCAGCCATTCTCTCATTTGGTTCAGCTTACCTCTCCGGGCCGGATCTTGATATAGAAGTTACTCCTCTTGTAGGATATCTTGAGAATCTTTGGCCAGGCGAAGCGGTTGATCCTCAGGCGGTCGCGGTATATCAGGAGGCCGTTGGCACATACGCCCAGCATGATGTCAATCCCTTCTGAATCCTGGAGCAGCCAAGCACCAGCATGGTAGAGTAGAGGATGATGAAAAGAGAGGAAGAAGAGAGGGAAGGAGAGGAAATAAAGTAATATGTTGGTGTATAGGGTCAAATAAATCATCCTGCACAGTCACATAGGAACATAGATGCACAAAATGTCCTGTGTAACCAATAAAATCGCATAGTTTGAAACTGGATTAACATCTATGTTTTACACATTAATTCCATGTGGTTTCAGCCTTAATTCCATGTGGATACAGCCTTAATTCCATGTGGTTACAGCCTTAATTCCATGTGGATACAGCCTTAATTCCACGTAGTTACAGCCTTAAATCCACGTGGTTACAGGGTTAAAACAGAAACAACTCAAAGTATCATCAAGTAATCTCACGGCTTGCTAGAACATTGTGAACTGCGGTGGAGCAGTGTTCTAAGCAGCTCGCTCTGGCTCTGAGCATCATGAATTTGCGCGCAGTAAATTTCCGCCCAGGCCTATATCAACGTTCTCAGGGCCTTTTCAAAAGTCCGAAATCAAAGTCAATATCTAGTGATCAGGCTAATGTAACAGAATACCTTGGCATGATGGAGATCCACCCCATACATGGATAGCTTCTTAGCATTTTCTAGGAAGTTGATTTCTGCGTCAGCTGGCGTCATACCCCTGAAACAAAAATACATCTACTCACACAGGAGAACACATTTAATATTTTAGAGTGGTAGGCCTGATATATCCATTCCCATGTCTCTTCCTCCACCTTTGGCCAAGAGCCAAGAGCTGTTGCCATGCCTGGACAAGGAGGGAGGAGACCCTGAGACTGGGGAAGTGTTGATAGTGTTGGCAAGGCCTCCATGTAGACAGCCATGACAGATGCCAGGGCAATGTGGTGGCATTTGTCAACATATGTATGATGTGTTGTTGGACACTGTATGAGTAGAGCTGTTTCAACAGGCTCCAATGTTTCCATATGAATGAGAGATGGAGATGAAACCAGTAACGTAGTGGGGACTATTATGCAGGTATATGCTCTATACCCACTCAGTGGTCATTGCGTATACTCACTTCTTAATCCCCACTGATGCGCATCAAAGTAGTATAGTGGAGGTATACGCTGTATCAATGATGTACTGTAGAACAATAGAGAAATCATGCACAAAGTAACCTACACAAATGCAAAGTACATGAAATATATTCATGCAAGTCGCACACATAGCCTAGTAATTTCAGCGGAACACCATCTGTCAGGCGCAGTGCGCAGCTCTCAACTGGTGGGCACATGGAGCAGCTCACAGAAGAACGACATCGGTAGTTGGTAATGAAGGGAAGGAAAGACATTTCAATGTATGATATCTACCAGTAAATGCTAACAAAGGCAACAATGGGTATGAAAAGCAGGTATTGAAAAGGTTTGGTCCGAGTCCTGTGTGGCGGAGTCTAGGAATATGGCTTTGCTGTTCTGGACTTTACAAGACTACTATGAGCCAGAAGACGTCACGGCCGGCTCTAAAATGGTCCTGGGTAGAGGTGGAGCGAGGGAGTGCACAGGCAAGTGTGTTGCAAAAGGAGGAGAAAGTGAGAGAATCATAACAAGTATACAGAAGCTGAATTCAGAAAGTAACTTCAGTTGGAGTATCGTTGCAGAAATAGGACGTGCTGGAGTTCTGGAAAATGATTGTTCCATACCACCAAGTCATTTCGCCTTCGGGATTAACGTTGGCTACACATGCCTCTCCCTAATGTCAATATGCCTTGTCTACTGCTGTTAACGTTAGTTATTATTGTTTTATTTCACTGAAGAGCCCCCTACCCCGCCATAAATGCCTGAGATAGCTCTTTTGTCCCACCCTCCACACATGCGGAGGAGACCTCACCTGGCTTAAATGGTGCCTCCTGAGACGCAACCGCTCTCATCGTCACTCAATGCCGAGGTTTACCTCGACTGTACTCACATCCTACCATACCCTTGTCTGTACATCATGCTCTGAATCTATTCTATCACGCACAGAAATCTGCTCCTTTTATTCTCTGTTCCAAAAGCACTAGACGACCAGTTCTTATAGCCTGTAGCCGTACTCTTATCCTACTCCTCCTCTGTTCCTCCGGGGATGTAGAGGTGAACCCAGGTCCTGTAGCCCCCAGCACCACACCTATTCCCCAGGCGCTCTCACTTGTTGACTTATGTAACCATAAAAGCCTTGGTTTCATGCATGTTAACATCAGATGCCTCCTCCTGGCTTAGGAAGGCCACCAAAATCCATCCCCAACTACAACATTTTCCGACAAGATTGAACGGCCAAAGGGGGCGGAGATGCAATCTACTGCAGAGATAGCCTGCAGAGTTCTCTCATACTATCCAGGTCTGTGCCCAAACTATTCGAGCTTCTACTTTAAAAAATCCACCTTTCCAGAAATAAGTATCTCACCATTGCCGCTTGTTATAGACACCCTCAGCCCCCAGCTGTGCCCTGGACACCATATGTGAATTGATTACCCCCCATCTATCTTCAGAGTTCGTACTGTTAGGTGACCTAAACGGGGATATGCTTAACACCCCGGCCGTCCTACAATCTAAGCTAGATGCCCTCAATCTCACACAAATTTACAAAGAAACCTTCCAGGTACAATCCTAAATCTGTAACCATGGGCACCCTCATAGATATCATCCTAACCAACTTTCCCTCTATATACACCTCTGCTGTCTTCAACCAGGATCTCAGCGATCACTGCCTCATTGCCTGCATCCGTAATGGGTCCACGGTCAAACGACCATGCCTCATCACTTTCAAACGCACCCTAAAACCCTTCAGCGAGCAGGCCTTTCTAATCAACCTGGCCCGGGTATCCAGGAAGAATATTGACCTCATCCTGTCAGTAGAGGATGCCTGGTTGCTCTTTAGAAGTGTTTTTCTCACCATCTTAAATAAGCATGCCCTGTTCAAAAAATGCAGAACTAAGAACAGATATAGCCCTTGGTGCACCCCAGACTTGACTGCCCTTGACCAGTACAAAAACATCCTGTGGCGTATTGCATTTGCATCGAATAGCCCCTGTGATTTGCAACTGTTAAGGGAAGTCAGGAACCAATATAGACAGTCAGTTAAGAATGCTAAGGCTAGCTTTTTCAAACAGATCTTTTCCAAAAAGTTCTGGGACACTGTAAAGTCCCTGGAGAATAAGAGCACCTCCTCCCAGCTGCCCACTGCACTGAGGCTAGGAAACACTGTCACCACCGATAAATCCGCGATAATCGATAATTTCAACAAGAATTTCTTTTACGGCTGGCCATGCCTTCCACCTGGCTACCCTTACCCCGGCCAACAGCTCTGCACCCCCGCAGAGAATTACCCAAGCCCCCCCCCCACTTCTCCTTCACCCAAATCCAGACAGCTGATGTTCTGAAAGAGCTGCAAAAGCTGGATCCCTACAAATCAGCTGGGCTATACAATCTGGACCCTCTCTTTCTAAAATTATCTGCCATAATTGTTGCAACCCCTATTACTAGCCTGTTCAACCTCTCTTTCGTATCATCTGAGATCCCCAAAGATTGGAAAGCTGCCGCGGTCATCCCCCTCTTCAAAGGGGGAGACACTCTAGACCCAAACTGTTATAGACCTATAGCCATCCTGCCCTGCCTTTCTAAAATCTAGGAAGCCAAACAGATCTGTTAACAAACAGATCAATGACCACGTCGAATCCCACCATACCTTTTCCACTATTCAATCTGGTTTCCGAGCTGGTCATGGGTGCACCTCAGCCACGCTCAAGGTCCTAAACTATATCATAACCGCCATCGATAAAAGACAGTAATGTGCAGCCGTCTTCATCGACCTGGCCAAAGCTTTCAACTCTGTCAATCACCACAATCAACAGCTCTCAAATGACTGCCTCGCCTGGTTCACCAACTCCTTCAGTGTGTCAAATCGGAGGGCCTGTTGTCCGGACCACTGGCAGTCTCTATGAGGGTGCCACAGGGTTCCATTCTCGGGCTGACTCTTTTCTCTGTATATATCAATGATGTCGCTCTTGCTGCTGGTGATTATCTGATCCACCTCTACGCAGACGACACCATTCTGTATACATCTGACCCCTCTTTGGACACTGTGTTAACAAAACTCCAAACAAGCTTCACTGCCATACAACTCTCCTTCCGTAGCCTCCAACTGCTTTTAAATGCAAGTAAAACTAAGTGCATGCTCTTCAACCGATTGCTGCCCCGCACCCGCCCGTCCGACTAGCATCACAACTCTGGACGGTTCTGACTTAGAACATGTGGACAACTACAAATACCTAGGTGTCTGGTTAGACTGTAAATTTTCCTTTCAGAGGCATCTCCAATACAAAATGACATCTAGAATCAGCTTCCTATTTTGCAACAAAGCCTCTGTCGTGTCTTTACTATCATTAAAATACTTTTAGTTTTCATCAAAGATTCTCTGTAATTAGTATTACGCTATTAAACTGATTAATTATGTAACAGTAATTAACTAGGAAGTCGGGGCACCAAAGAAAATATTCAGATTACAAAGTTATAATTTTCCTAATATATAACTTTTCAGATATTTTCATATCTGATCAATAGTCTTCTGATTAATTAATTATTTACCTCACGTTAGTCTCATTCCAAACATTGTAAATTGTTGGTTATCTGCATGAACCCAGTCTTCACTATGAGTCATCCATGCATCAATTGTCTTAAAATAATTTATTTACAAACTAAGTAATTCATAGAAATGCATAAACAAACAGTAGATAGTTACAAGGAAATGATAACGGAGTTTCCCTAGTGGGATAAACTGGCATCGCGGCTGTTTGGTGTACAAAAGGGAAATGGGGGTCGACTGAGATAAGACAACAAACAGTTGATAATTATAATAATTTAAATGCTGATCCTTTGCACATGAACGCTCAGTCATTCGGGAACAATTGCAATCAATATATTTGGGGCGGCAGGGTAGCCTAGTGGTTTGAGTGTTGGACCAGCAACCGGAAGGTTGCAAGTTCAAACCCCTGAGCTGACAAGGTACAAATCTGTCATTCTGCCCCTGAACAGGCAGTTAACCCACTGTTCCTAGGCCGTCATTGAAAATAAAAAAATTGTTCTTAACTGACTTGCCTAGTTAAATATAAATATTTACCGATCACTGTACCTGTACACAGCCCATCTGTAAATAGCCTACCCAACTGCCTCATCCCATATTATTTTTTGTTTTTTTTGCTCCCCAGTATCTCTACTTGCACATCATCATCTGCACATCTACCACTCCAGTGTAAATTGTAATTATTTCACCTCTATGGCAAATTTATTGCCATAGACTTGTACATTGTGTTATTGACTGTTTATTCAACGTGTAACTTTGTGTTGTTGTTTTTGACGCACTGCTAGGCTTTATCTCGGCCAGGTAGCAGTTGTAAATGAGAACTTGTTCTCAGCTGGCCTACCTGGTTAAATGAAGGTGAAATAAAAATATGTATATAAATATATATTTATTTTTTCAATCGATGGAGCTAGCTACCAGCCAGAATGATGTTACTGTAGCTAGTTACCCATCGGAGTGATGGACATCAAGGAATTGTTAATAACAGCTGTGAGTTGAAGTAATTTTGTTATAAAAGATTTCTGTGAAAGTGATTGACCTTTCTGTTTATGTTTTTTGAAAGAAGAGGACACTAAAGTTACATAGTAGTGCAAGTATAAGAAGGGACACTGTTGGTCCAAACACACCAAGACAGTCATGAAGAGGGCACGACAAAGCCTATTCCCCCTCAGGTAACTAAAAAGATTTGGCATGGGTCCTGAGATCCTCAAAAGGTTCTACAGCTACAACATCAAGAGCAGCCTGACTGGTTCCATCACTGCCTGCTACGGCAACTACTCGGCGTCTGACCGCAAGGCACTACAGAGGGTAGTGCGTACGGCCCAGTACATCACTGGGGCCAAGCTGCCTGCCATCCAGGACCTCTACACCAGGCGGTGTCAAAGGAAGGCCCTAAAAATTGTTAAAAACCCCAGCCACCCCAGTCATAGACTGTTCTCTCTACTACCGCATGGTAAGCAGTACCGGAGTGCCAAGTCTAGGACAAAAAGGCTTCTCAACATTTTTACCCCGAAGCCATAAGACTCCTGAACAGAGTAATCAAATGGCTACCCGGACTATTTGCATTGTGTGCCCCCCCCAACCCCTCTTTTTACGCTGCTGCTACTCTCTGTTTATCATATATGAATAGTCACTTTAACTATACATTAATGTACATACTACCTCAACTGGGCCGACCAACCAGTGCTCCCGCACAGTGGCTAACCCGGCTATATGCATTGTGTCCCACCCGCCAACACCTTTTTTTATGCTACTGCTACTCTTTGTTCGTCATATATGCATAGTCACTTTAACCATATCTACATGTACATACTACCTCAATCAGCCTGACTAACCGGTGTCTGTATGTAGCCTCGCTACTTTTATAGCCTCACTACTGTTGTTTTATTTCTTTACCTACCTATTGTTCACCTAATACCTTTTTTGCACTATTGGTTAGAGCCTGTAAGTAAGCATTTCACTGTAAGGTTGTATTCAGCGCACGTGACAAATAAACTTTGATTTGATTTGATTTGATTTGTTAATGTGAACATTCATGCCTAATTGGCCATTCAAAGGAGAAGAATATTACCGTGACAACGTTGCAGACTACTTCTATTGTTTTAGTCCCTGCCAGCCCTCATACAGACTCCATGAACATAGTAACAGGTGTCATTCTTTATTTTTTGTTTGTTTATTTGTTTGTTATTGTGATATCTGAGATAAATGCCATACGACTGCTAGGTTGTATTGCTATGTTTTCAATGGTTGTCTTCAAGCTAGGCTACACATGCAGGTGAGGTAGATTACAGTAGGCTATTCTGTGAACTGTGAAATTGTGCCTGTTTTGTTGTTGCCTAAAACAGACAATATATTTTCATTATTTTAAAGCAGAATTGTATTTTCTTTAGTACTGCCTTGGGGTAGGGGGCCTAACCTGTCTTAGGTATTGGGATGTATTGCAGGTGGATGCTCCATGCTATTAACCACATAATCTGAGTGAGTTATTTTTTTAACGTTTCACCCTATGCTATTAGGAAAGATGCCACTAATACTAAGTACTGTGGTGAGGTTAAATGTGTTGGACAGTAGAGACGCAGCTCTGGTTGTTATCTGAGGAAAAAAACCCTACCAAAACAGCTATTTTCTACCTGTTATACTTAGTTAAATCTTTGCGATGTGCAATTCAGTCAACATGCTCTGTTTGAATGAATATTTCTAAAGGCTTTCCCAAAAAACCTTCCCAATTAAATGCTAACTGCAAAGAACGTCTCCTGGCAGAATGATATCGTGATGATTTGTATCAATGGGAGGGCGCTTGTTTTTCAAACTCTGCCATCGCATGTACTCTGTAGGGCAACATTGTTGTACAGTTGGCCTATAGAAACACCGCTAGCCAAACTGTCTCTTGATAGGTGCATAACTGAATTAAAGGGCAACTACACCCTCCCCCTCAAAAATTCCCAAACATCAAAAATGTTTTCCTGATATTGTTTAAGAGCATTGTTGTGGACGAATGACATCATATTTTTATTTTTTTATTTTTTTTATTAAACCTGAAAAAAACTATAGGAAAACATAGAATTTTGAAACAGGGCCCTTTCCTTTGCCAGACGGGCCATTTGATCTGAGTAATCCCATTTCTCCAGGCACCACTACACCACTGGATGTAACCAAAATGGATTTACTACAAACATGCAACTGAAATAAATCTAACTGGGCCAAGAGCATTTATTCTGATCATGTGACCATAGTCACGGCCCTATCATTTTTCTGGTGGTCAGAAGATACTCTTGACCCTGACCATAACTCCTACCTGTAGTTACGATGGAGCTCCATGACCCTCTCCTCCAGCTCTCGCGTCTGATTGGGTGCGAAGCGGAAGTCGCTGACGTAGTCGGGACCGTGGTCATCGGTGTCATAGTCTCCCAGCTCAGCCTGCACGGCGTAGGAACCCAGCAGGGCGTGGGTCACGAAGGAGCAGGGCAGACGGCCTGACAACATGTCATCTCTCAGCTGAAGACACAGGTAGTACCTGTCATAAAAGAGAGAGAGAGAGAGTGTGGGGGAGACAAGGCGAGAGGGACTAGTTCAAATAAGTTGTCACCAAAGGCAAGCTCCAATGAGAATGTTGAGGAGTTAATCCATAACAGCCAGTGGAACTCCAAATGTAGCTAAACCTGTAAATAGAGTATGTTTTTGAATCCGTTGCAGTGAAATATGCCCTGTAAATGATTACAATCGTAAAAAGTATTTCTGTAGAAACGTTTGTTGTTTGACAGAGATAGTTCAATGTGAGAACTGATAATTATGAGAGACTTTAGGTGCTGCCAGTTTATATGTATGTACAATATGTGTGTGTGTATATAAAAACAGTATGTGAGAATGCTATGGGGGCCTCTTCACACTGCTCTGCTGTACAACAGTACCTGGTGATGTCCTCTGTCAACTGGGAGGGGTCTGGAGGGTAGAACTTGACAGAGAAAGCAAAGTGCCAGGGAGCAGCTGAGGAGCGACACAGGAGATGTGATGAGTTTACTCCCCATGTGGACTGGACATGTATCACAAAGGTGTGAGTGACACACATGCAATAATAACAGTAGTAATAATAACAACCATAATAATAGTAATAATTAGGAGGGTGCTTATATTTGTCCTATTTCACACATGTACAAGTGTGTATTAAAACACATGTGGGAATTGGAAATGTGCGTATCCCAACTCCCCCTGAGACACCCTCAGAGAGTGGGGTCACATGTATGACATAGTCATAAAATCACCATAACATGTGTCCCAATAAAGATCTATTTGTGTGAACATTCTCCAGCAGCAGCATAGTAATACACTTGTGTTAAACAAACTCATTATATCATCTTGCATAATGGGACTAAAGCTTCTGATTCTACTGTGTAAGTATTTAGCAGATTCTATATACAAACAGTATATAATTAAGCAATAAGGCCAGGAGAGGTGTCAGTATATGGTCATTATTCCAAGGCTAAGTAAGGGCTGTTCTTAGGTACGACGCAACAGGTGCCTGGATGCAGCCCGTAGCCATGGTATAATGGCCATATACCACAAACGCGATGTGCCTTATAGCTGTTATAAATTGGTTACCAACGTAATTAGACCAGTAAATAGCATCATTTTGTCATTCCGACTGTATACGGTCTGATATACCACAGCTTTCAGCCAATCAGCATTCAGGAATCGAACCATGATGTGTGTGCTGCGTGTGGGCCGAGGATACTCACTGCGCATCTGCTTCTTGATCTCCTTGGAGGGGTCCAACCAATTCTGAAAGACATATAGGAGAGACAGAAAGAATTCCCAGGGATCTGTGAGAGAAGTGGCTAATGCACACCCTGTTGCCACACACTCATTCACCCTGCAATTCTAATTGCAGATGGTGATTCTAGTGAAAGCATTTGCATATGGTTCAATAGAAAGAGGAGGAGAGGGATGCAGGAGGAACCCTCCCCCATTGAGACTTTCAGCATGAGGAGATGAGAGTGGCAGGCCCAGCATCTGTTTGCCCATTGTGACAGTAAATGACCACCGGCCAGTTAATATCCTATCAGCTTGTATCACACCAGATCTGTACAATGACATCATTCAGCATGAGAGGCGCTGTTTCTGACACTCCTCCTGCTGCCTTGTGCTAAAAAACGTCCTCCTTCAACGCACACCCTCGTTTACCTTGTGAAATCTCTCAGATCATTCCCTGCCCTTTGACAATGTGTACTGTTAATGTAGTTGGACAGGAAGAGTAAATAAGCCTATCGCATGGTTAATAACGCAGGCAGCCATATGCCGAACCACAAACAGTGAGCTTCCCAGCATCCCGAACCTGAGTGGCACATCCCAGCTGCTGAGTAAGGCTGAAAGCTTTTTTGGCAGTCACTCTCACTTCTGCCAGAGTGAAATCAGGAGTGGAAAAGGTTGAAACAGCACAGCAGTCTCCAACATCTTCTTTGGAAACCCACAAGTGTTCCTGACAACTTCAGAACACACAGCATGAAAAATAGACACTAATAAACTGAGATCCAACCACAAACTCTCTTTCTCTCTCTCTCACTCACACACACACACACACACACACACACACACACACACACACACACACACACACACACACACACACACACACACACACACACACACACACACACACACACACACACACACACACACACACACACACACACACACACACACACACCCCGGGTGAGGTCCATTTACATTTTAGTAATTTAGCAGATGCTCTTCTCCAGAGCGAATTAGAGTGCATTCATCTTAAGATGGCTAGGTGAGTAAACCACATATCTTAGTCGTAGTAATTACAGTCGTGGCCAAACTTATTGAGAATGAAACTAATATTAATTTTCACAAAGTCTGCTGCCTCAGTGTCTTTAGATATTTTTGTCAGATGTTACTATGGAATACTGAAAAATAATTACAAGCATTTCATAAGTGTCAAAGGCTTTTATTGACAATTACATGAAGTTGATGCAAAGAGTCAATATTTGCAGTATTGACCCTTCTTTTTCAAGACCTCTGCAATCCGCCCTGGCATGCTGTCAATTAACTTCTGGGCCACATCCTGACTGATGGCAGCCCATTCTTGCATAATCAATGCTTGGAGTTTGTCAGAATTTGTAGGGTTTGTTTGTCTACACACCTCTTGACGATTGACCACAAGTTCTCAGTGGGATTAAGGTCTGGGGAGTTTCCTGGTCATGGACACAAAATATTGATGTTTTGTTCCCCGAGCCACTTAGTTATTACTTTTGCCTTATGGCAAGGTGCTCCATCATGCTGGAAAAGGCATTGTTCGTCACCAAACTGTTCCTGGATGGTTGGGAGAAGTTGCTCTCTGAGGATGTGTTGGTACCATTCTTATTCATGGCTGTGTTCTTATGCAAAAATGTGAGTGAGCCCACTCCCTTGGCTGAGAAGCAACCCCATGCATAAATGGTCTCAAGATGCTTTACTGTTGGCATGACACAGGACTGATGGTAGCGCTCACCTTGTCTTCTCCAGACAAGCTTTTTTCCGGATGCCCCAAACAATTGAGAAAAAATGACTTTACCCCAGTCCTCAGCAGTCCAATCCCTGTACCTTTTGCAGAATATCAGTCTGTCCCTGATGTTTTTCCTGGAGAGAAGTGGCTTCTTTGTTGCCCTTCTTGACACCAGGCCATCCTCCAAAAGTCTTCACCTCACTGTGCGTACAGATGCACTCACACCTGCCTGCTGCCATTCCTGAGCAAGCTCTGTACTGGTGGTGCCCCAATCCCGCAGGTGAATCAACTTTAGGAGATGGTCCTGGTGCTTGCTGGACTTTATTGGGCACCCTGAAGCCTTCTTCACAACAATTGAACTGCTTTCCTTGAAGTTCTTGATGATCTGATAAATGGTTGATTTAGGTGCAATCTTACTGGCAGCAATATCCTTGCCTGTGAAGCCCTTTTTGTGCAAAGCCATGACGAATGCACGTGTTTCCTTTCAGGTAACCATGGTTGACAGAGGAAGAACAATGATTCTAAGCACCACCCTCCTTTTGAAGCTTCCAGTCTGTTATTCAAACTCAATCAGCATGACAAAGTGATCTCCAGCCTTGTCCTCGTCAACACTCATACCTGTGTTAATGAGAGAATCACTGACATGATGTCAGCTGGTCCTTTTGTGGCAGGGCTGTAATGCAGTGGAAATATTTTGGGGGGATTTGCATGGCAAAGAGGGACTTTGCAATTAATTGCAGTTCATCTGATCACTCTTCATAACATTCTGGAGTATATGCAAAATGCCATCATACAAACTGAGGCAGCAGACTTTGTGAAAATTAATATTTGTGTAATTCTCAAAACTTTTGGCCACGACTGTACATTTTCCTCAATATATCAGCAAAGTCAGAGCTAGTAGGAAAAGGAAGGGAATGACATGACTAGACTGACATGTCTTATTTCAGATACTCTCTTAAGTGTTTCAGACATTTGAGGGTTTCGGACGTTTTCAAAAAATTGTCAGGGACCCCCGCTGTCCTAGCATCAGGGGGAAGCTGGTTCAACCATTGGGGTACTAGGGCAGAGAAAAGCTTTGGTCCTCCAGTGTTAAATCAGCGTGCTAAACACATTAATAAGCAGCAGTAATTTATTATCCTCAAGAATCTATCTAACGTCGGCCTGGGCCAAAGACCACTCAATTACGAAAAAGGCCCTGGGTCTTTTGTCTCCTCTCTGTAGAGCACTCCATTAGTAATAACAACTGTTCTCACTGTTCTGCTAAAGGAGACTGCAGGCATAGTTCACAAAGCAATCATAAACACAATTAATGTTCTCCCAAATGGTGTGGAGATAATATTCTCAAAGAGAGGCAGAGAGGAGTGTCTGAGAACTATGTTTCTTAGAGCTTGGTGAGAGCCTGGTTATCCTAGGGTTATTTTGCATACAATCTTCCCATAACGCCCTGGGAATGGTTTCAGGATAGTTACTTGGCTTTGGAACATTCTCAGCACATTTAAAGCTGAAACCATGTTTCTTAGAGCTTGGTGAGAGTTTATGTACATTTTGCAGCAGGACCGTATTTATTTTCAAATATTAGTTTGGTGATACCTTTCCATAAAAACCAAGACTACTTTGCTTTCAATGACTTTGAGAAAACCCAGCCCACAAGACCCACTCTCATCACCGCCCTCTCCCGAGTCTGAGGGCCCGGGGACTCACACTTTACCCGGGGGTTGGCCTGGTGGCGCTGAAATGAACATTCTCGAGGCCATCAAACTACTACGCTCTGAGACAGTTGAAATGAAAACGGAGGTAGTTGCAACGATTGAGGCCCGAATACAGGTTTCTGTTACTTTAAAAGTAGATCTAACCATCCTGTGGAACGAGACAGTGCCAGCAATCACATCACTCAAAACAACAACAGAGTTGCACACTACAACGATTGCAGCACTGGAGATCTCCGCTACCAATGTCTCCAACTTATTCACCTCCCTGGAGTCTGACGTGAAACGCCTGGCTGTGGATTTCAAAAAGGTGCAGGAGAGTTGTATGAGTTTAGAGGGATTCTCTCACCACAATAATCTGAGACTGGTATCGGTCGAAGAGTCTGCAGAAATGCCTCGCGCCATGGATTTCATTTCTGGGCTGCTGAAGGATGTTCTTGCCTTAGATGAGAAGCCCCTGATTGATTGTGCCCACCGGTCGCTGCTCCCAAAGCCCCGGGACGGTGAGAGGCCCCGTGACATAATTCTTCGAGTGCACAACTACTCCAATCTGAATTTGATGAGCTTTCTACCAGGCAAGCTGAACAGTTACTCTTGCGAGCTCAATACAGAGTGTATCAACAAGGCGACAAGGCCAGTAACCACCTTGCACATCAGATCCGTAAATCTGAGGCCTCATGTTTAATCCCACAAATAAGGACCCTGTCTGTTGCCATCACATTTATACATAAAGAGATCAATGATCAATTGAAACAATTTTACTCTTCGCTATACACCTCTGAATATCCTCAAGACCCTTTGCTGATTGATTGATTCTTTAATGGCTTGAATATGCCTTCAATTGATACAGACACCCATGACTGTCTAGAAGAAGAATTTACACTGGAGGAGATTGCAACAGCAGTGTCCGCAATGAAAAGTGGTAAATTACCGGGTCTGGACGGTTTTCCAACCAAATTTTACAGGACGTTTTCTGGTCTGCTTTGCCCATTCTCTTCTCGATTATTTGCAGAGTGCCTTAATACCTCAAAGCTACCGCCTAGTCTTTCACAGGCTTCAATTTCATTACTATTAAAGAAAAACAAAGACCCCCTGGAATGTGGATCCTATCGCCCAATCTTGCTTTTAAACTTACAAAATCCTAGCCAAGCTGTCAGCCATCTGTATGGAAGGTTCGCTGCACCAAGTAATACACTCTGACCAGACTGGCTTTGTGAGAAATAGGCATTTGTTTTTCAATATTAGACGCCTTATGAATATACTGTACTCCCCAGCATCGGGGGACCCAGAGATGGTGGTCTCACTTGATGCAGAAAAAGCTTTTCACCGTGTTGAGTGGGACTACCTAACAGCTGCCCTTTATAGATTTGGCCCCAAATTCATTGCGTGGATAAAGATTCTTTATTTTTTCCCCCATGGCTTTGGTACGGACTAACAACTTGTCCGTACAATTTTCCCTTGCACCACGGATCCGGACAGGGTTGTCCACTCTCCCCCCTGTTGTTTGCTTTGGCAATCGAGCCTCTCGCCATTGGACTATGCTCTAATGATGCCATTCAAGGTATAATCAGGACGGGCTTAGAGCAGAAAGTCTCGCTATATGCTGACAACCTCCTTTTGTTTATCTCTAACCCTGATACCTCATTGCCAACTGCCTTATCTGTTCTTAAAGAGTTTGGATCAATCTCAGTGTCAGATGTAAAACGGAACCAGCCACACTTTTGCATATGTTTTGGGGCTGTCATAAACTGTCAGGTTTCTGGGAATTAATATTTAAATGTTTCTCTGACATATATGACACTGTTATAGATCCGTCTCCCCTTACAGCCCTTTTTGGAGTACTGCCCATGGGTACCCCCCTGTCAAGAATCCAGTTGGACACTGTTGCTTATACAACACTTTTAGCTAGACGGCTAATACTACAGAACTGGAAGATGGCAGCTCCCCCATCTTATAAAAAGTGGGTGAGAGATGTGTTGTGCTCTCTGAAACTAGAAAAAATTCTATTCAATACACGTGGGAACCCCAAACTGTTTTATGAAGCTTGGGCTCCATTCCGGTTTTACTTTAAACAGTCCATCCAGTGATGGCATTCATATTAAAACAAAAATAAGTCTGTATTTGACTCCCCTGTGACTTAAGGTTTGGATGAGCATTTCGTTCTGGGTTTTTTTGGGGGGGCGGGGTGGGGCATTAAGGTTGATGATGTACTTATTGATTGTGACCTGCGGATGCCTTGTTCATCTTGCCCGGTCAGAGACTATAATGTGAGCTTGTTTTGCTCTGTTTTAAAAAAAACATTTTGTTCACGCTTACATACAATTATTTTATATTTTTTCTTCTTTTAAAACATTGTAAACGTTATTTTTGGTCCAGTGGATGGTCGGTGGGTTTTCCATGACAGTCTGTGAGTGTTTGCATTTCTCCACCCCTATCACTTGACTGTTTACAGGAACAATGGTGAGGTGTTTGCTCTGTCCCTGTACTACAGATTGCCCTTTAACTTGTGTAGCCTTCTTCCCAGTGTGTTAAACTTCTCTAAAGTATGGTATCTTTTTAAAGCAATTTTTTTGTAGTATTTTTTCTAATTGAGTATAATTTTCTAGTTGAGTATATATATTGTTTTGTGTTGTCTTGTGTATAAAACTGAATAACAGAGTGTTATAGGGCTGTCATTCCCATTGAAAGGAAGTCTAAGAAAAGGTAGATCTGTTCTATGTGCGCTATTTCTATGCTTCCCATTCTTAAGTTTCGTTTTGGCGTCAAAAGACTGAAAATACAATCTTTTTGGTTATGGAACAGGTACTTCACAGCAGTTTAGATGGTAAAATAATTATCTACACTATGCTTCCTTGTTTTGTCACATAACCTGGAATTAGGCAAACTAATAGAATATTTGCAACCAGGAAACGGCAAAGGATTTCTGCATAGTGCATCTAAGGAAATTGACAAAATAACATTATTTTACAGAACATTACTTTAACAGAACGTTTCCTAAAAGTTCAAACATAGTCACCTTGAATTACATTTTTGGTAATGGTTCTAGGCACTGGTGCAATACTGTTTCTCTGGATCCCCAGCAAGGTCGGAGTATATACAAGGCACTGTATATATAAAATAATTCAACTGGTGTACTTCAGAGTAACGTTTCCTACAAGTTCCCTCATGGTTCCATTTAAAGTCATGTTCTCAAATTGTTCCAAGAACATTAAGAAAACTTTCCATAAAATATCACAAGAAAACTATAGTAACATCCAAAGAACATTCTAAGAATGTTATGTAAAAACATATACAGTACATTCCCTTTTCAGCATCAACTAAACACCCTCTATCTTATTGCGTTTAGTTTTGTTGGCCACACCTGATCTTAATGAGTGCTTGTTTCCTTTGAAATTGGGTCTGTTTAAATAGACTAAAATGAACAGCTTTGTGTGAATATAAAAAAACACGGCATGCTATCTCCATCCTTGAATCTCAAATCCAATTTTATTTGCCACATACACATGGTTAGCAGATGTTAATGCAAAATGCTTGTGCTTCTAGTTCTGACAATGCAGTAATAAGCAATGAGTAATCTAACCTAACAATTCCAACCCTACTACCTTATACACACAAGTGTAAAGGGAGAAAGAACATGTACATAAAGATATATGAATGAGTGATGGTACAGAACGGCATAGGCAAGATGCAGTAGATGGTATCGAGTACAGTATATACATATGAGATGATTAATGTAGGGTATGTAAACAAAGTGGCATAGTTTAAAGTGGCTAGTGATACATTTATGACATAAAGATGCAGTAGATGATATAGAGTACAGTATATACATATACATATGAGATGAGAATTGTAGGGTATGTAAACATTATGTTAAGTAGCATTGTTTAAAGTGGCTAGTGATATATTTTTACATCAATTTCCATTATTAAAGTGGCTGGATTTGAGTCAGTGTGTTGGCAGCAGCCACTCAATGTTAGTGGTGGCTGTTTAACAGTCTGATGGCCTTGTGCATCTCAGTGATTTATTGTGCCACAATATATTGTATGATTTATGCCTAAGCAAATCAAATACATTTCCATGTATCTTATCTGTGCTTGGAGTTCAAAACAATTAACCTGAGCTAGCAGTGTCGCTGCAACCTAAAATTGTACGTTCCCAGAACAGACAAAATGTTCACTTCTGTTTTCAGAACATCTAAAAAAAACGTTACGTTTTACCGGAAAGGAAACTTATGACTTCATTCCAAAAACAAATGGGAATCCAAAAACGTACATTCAAACAAATTCAAATGAACCATGGAATGTGCTAGCTGGGAAGGACATTTTAATCACATATCTCAGGGCTGAGAGTCACTGACATATTCAATCTCTCTCTATCCCAGTCTGCTGTCCCCACATGCTTCAAGATGTCCACCATTGTTCCTGTACCCAAGAAAGAAAGGTAACTGAACTAAATGACCATTGCCCCGTAGCTCTCACTTCTATCATCACGAAGTACTTTGAGAGACTAGTCAAGGCTCATATCACCTCTACCCTACCTGACACCCTAGACCCACTTCAATTTGCTTACCGCCCCGTTAGATCCACAGACGATGCAGTTGCAATCGCACTGCCCTATCCCATCTGGACAAGAGGAATAACTATGTAAGAATGCTGTTCATTGACTATAAATAAGAATTCAACACCATAGTACCCTCCAAGCTCATCATTAAGCTCAAGGTCCTGGGTCTGAACCCCACCCTGTGCAACTGGGTCCTGGACTTCTTGACGGGTCGCCCCCAAGGTGGTGAAGGTAGGAAACAACACCTCCACTTCGCTGATCCTCAACACTGGGGCCAACAATGCGTGCTCAGCCCCCTCCTGTACTTACTCCCTGTTCACCCATGCCCCCCTATCCACATCGAGAAGACCGCAGTGGAGAAGGTGGAAAGCTTCAAGTTCCTCAGCGTACACATCACGGACGAACTGAAATGGTCCACCCACACAGACAGTGTGGTGAAGAAGGTGCAACAGCGCCTCTTCAACCTCAGGAGGCTGACGGAACTTGGATTGGCACCTAAAACCCTCAACTTTTACAGATGCACAATTGAGAGTATCCTGTTGGGCTGTATCACCGCCTGGTATGGCACCTGCACCGCCCGTTACCTCAGGGCTCTCCAGAGAGTGGTGCGGTCTGCCCAACGGATCACTGGGGGCAAAGTACCTGCCCTCCAGGACATCTACAGCAACCGATGTCACAGGAAGGCCAAAAAGATCATCAAGGACAACAACCACCCGAGCCACTATCTGTTCACCCCGCTTTCATCCAGAAGCCAAGGTCCCTACAGGTGCATCAAAGCTGGGACCGAGAGACTGAAAAACAGCTTCTATCTCAAGGCCATCAGACTGTTAAATAGCCATCACTAGCACATTAGAGGCTGCTGCCCTATAAACATAGACTGGCCACTTTAAAATAGAACACTAGTCACTTTAATAATGTTTACATATTTTGCGTTACTCATTTCATATTTATACTGTATTCTATCCTATTCTACCTATTCTATCTTAGTGTGTGCCGCTCTGACATTGCTCCCCCAAATATTTATATATTCTTAATTCCATACCTTTACCTTTAGATGTGTGTGTATATTTGTGAAATTGTTAGATATTACTTGTTAGATATTACTGCACTGTTGGAGCTACAAACACAAGCATTTCACTACACCCGCAATAACATCTGCTAAACACGTGTATGTGACAAATACAATTTGATTTGATTTAACCTGGGCTGGCTCCTCTGTTTCAAAATCATCAGAAACAGTCGCTGGAGGGGGATGTGAAGCCATTATCCTAATGGTGCTTGTGGAAGGGTGGGGAGGATCTGCACGTGGAGCTAGCTGGAGCTCAGCAGGCATCATGGTGGTTTGATGCTGTTGCTGCTGCTGCTCATTGCTCTCCTTCTCCTTTTGGCTTTGTTTGGGTACTTTGGCGAAGCCAATTTCCGATATCCATCATGGCAGATTACCTGGTTCAAGCTTGGTAAATAGGCTAAGGCTAATACCCAGGAGTTGGAACCGGTTCATGGAACAGAACCAAAAACCGTAAAATAACAACGTTTTTCAAGGAACAGAAACAGAAATGAAAGTCATCAAAACTGTTCCGGAACAGAACCGTTATTTTTAAAAATGGGAACTGATTATATATATATATATATATATTATATATATATATATATATATATGCCATTTAGCAGACGCTTTTATCCAAAGCGACTTACAGTCATGTGTGCATACATTCTACGTATGGGATTAGTAACATTATATTATGTTCGAGGCCTTTTTTTCTAGTCCCACAAAGAAACCAAACAAAGCGCCTATGCAAAGCTTTGATTGTCACTGAGAAACTTATTTTCAGCCTGCCAGCTGTGTTTAGGCCATCTGCCCCTCCCTCCTCCAAAGCATAGACTACTGTACTGACGTTACAAGCATGATTCAGAAGATAGTGAATGGATTAATATTTTCAACACTAGTTAAGGATACTATAGGCCTAGTTATCACGTTTTATGTTGGATTTATCAACTACAAAAAGGTAAGACGTGTTTTTAATTCTGGTGCAGCTGTGCACACAAGCTTGTTAGCTAGCTAGCTCAAAAGACATGAAAAGTTCCTTAATAGAAGCTGTTACTCCTAGGTATAATTCTGTGAACTTAATTCAGATAATTCATGTCATAATAAGATGTCCAGCACTTCAAGCCTACCTCCTCAACCCTCTCCTCCTCAACAGATTTTGCAACAACCTTGTCACTCAATCATTTGGTCTTTTTTGCTATGTTTATATAGGGACATAAAACTTAAACTGAGGTGGCATAAGTTTTAATTGAGGGGGCTAGGCCCTCTTTTCCCCCTCGTGGAGCTGGGCCTGCATTACATACTTTGCCTGTGGTTGAGGTGTACAGAGGTAAGGTAAACCCAAAACACACATCCTCAAAACAACCCTGTCATGACCATTCAGTTCTGTCTCAGTGCCAAATCTTAGCCAGTGGCGTAATAACTAATTACATCCATTCTAGTACAATTACCCTTCCTGGTGTCGTTTGGAGAGTCAACAGACATCAGAGGAGCACTAGTCAGCCTTTCTAATGTAGGCTATGATGATGAAGTGTGCAAATGTTTTCTAAGGAGTTTAGAGTGCCATGTTTTCACCATCGCCAGTTTAGGGTGCCATGTTTCCTCCTCCAGCTATGTCATCTGTTATTATGATTTTTCTGAATACAGTATTTCATAAGAGGAAGAAGTAAGAATGGGGGATAAAGAGAGCAGGGGAGGAAAGGAGGAAAAAGGATCAGGAGTGGTAAATTAATGGTCACAGCATCTCCATGACAAAGCACTGACCTTTTGGCTTTCTGCATCGCTGTACATCAGGCCAAAGTAGTCCTTCTCCAGCAGGTTGAGGTGCTCACACACCATGTCCAGCAAGGCCTGTCCTTTGCAGTGCTTCTGCAGAAACACACACACAAACACACGTGCCACAAATAAAGTGTTATTTAATCAAGGGTCAGGTCATTTCTGACCATGTGACCTGGCCTCACTAATTAAAGCATTACGGCACACCTTACAAAAATATACCATGGTACTACTATGGTACTTTCATTCATACCATGGTACTACTATGGTCATTTCACTTATACCATGGTATAGTCTGAATCATTATGGTACTACAATGGTACTGCCCTTATACCTAAATATTACCATGGTACTGCATAATTTATACCATGGTATAGTCTGAATCATGATGGTACTACAATGGTACTGCCATTATACCTATATATTACCATGGTACTGAATCATTTATACCATGGTATAAATCTGAATCATGGAAATGTACCATGGTTTTAGCTTTCAATTATGATGTTACTGCCATGCACCTAAATAATACCATGGTATTGCATCATTCATAACACGGTAGACGTGGATCCTGGAAATACCATGGTTTTAACCGGCATCCTACATTATACCACGGTAACTCACAATTATGATAAATGGTACCAATAATTATCATATGGTACCATCCTTATTAATTGTCTGTTACCATAGCACAATGGCAGTATAATACATGAAATAAATAAAAACAAGGTCAAAAGAGTTTGGTCGGTATTATATTGATGAATTTATATACCAGTATAGGAAAGTTTTTGATAAAGTCAGAGGCAGGCTAGTACTGTTGGTCCAAATGTGTCTGTAACATCAAAGAAAAAGGGAAATAGGGGTAATGCTTTCTGTATTAATAGTACCGTTTTTTTGCTCATCTTTGGGTTCCCTTTTTTGCCAAACTAAAATGTGGGAGAATGTAAAATATATGGCTGCCTAATCCTTGGTATTTTGTAATCATATACTGTATTTATAGTCAAGGGGTGTTGCGCTTGTTTCGGCCCACAGAGGGAGCTGCTCGCTCTAGTGGTTGCATCACGTGCTCTCACTCTCACGCTAACCTGCCTAGTAAATGAGTCAGTTGAATGAGAGAGCCAACTGAAGAGAGAAGCACCAGATAAATGTAATATTTTAAACATTATCATCACGGTGAGCAATTGTAAAGCATAGGATGTGAAACACCCAGTTACGCGGAGTGTAATGAAATAATTTATAAAAGTCTGTTAGCATAGAGCCTAACGTCGGCTAAAGTTAGTGCCAGTCAAGCTAGCTTGTTTTTGGTTTTTGGTCACTGCCTTGGCAGGAAAATACTATGGTACCGGTGCAAATACCATGGTATTTCCCTGCCATGGTAGTACAATGAAAGAACAACCATGGTACTATCATGTTTTTTGGTCAGTACCATGGCAGGAAAATATCATGGTATTGCAACAGTACCATGGTATTTTCCTGCTATGGTAGTGACCAAAAAAATAGGGTTTCCTGCTATGGTCGTGACCAAAAAAATAGGGTTAGGGTTAGGGTTATGGGTTAGGGTTAGGGGTTATTTTTTTCATTGTACTACCATGGTCAATTTTTGCTGTTTTGTTGACATGCACACATTTTTATTACTGGAATTACGTTTATTAGAGTGTCATGTAACTTCAAACGTATCAACACAACAGAATGTGTCTCTCCCCAACATCATCCCCAACCAGAAAAGGAAGCCATCTTGACACCAGCTACTATCTAATGTTGTCTACAGACTATAACAGATATTCCCTTGAGTGCTGTGTTACAGTCAGAATTCATCAAATACTTGACTTGGAAAATGAAAACAGAATTTTAGAGTAAGATTGCTTCCAGCATGATACGTGGTCCGAACAAACAGTGGATTGTCGAATGTCACTCATATAACTGTATCCAAATGATTTACTTTCTGATCACATTCCTGGGAAGGAAAGACAGAATACGTGTGAAGATAGTTGTGAAGTTACTCAAATGTCCAAAGAAATTCTCGCCAAGAGAGTTGACTGATGGGGCGGCACTTTCGCAAATCATTCTAGCGATGTTATACCTTCAAGTAACTTGAACAAAAATAGGGAAAAACGATTGTGTGTCATTTCAAATACACATTCGTACATAACAAAACATCACTCTGAAACCAGCACAGTAGCATGGTACCCTGGTCTGTAGATCCCAGAGTTCAGACTATGGGTGCTGCTGCACACACACACACAGATACACACACGCTTTTACCTTGGGGTCATAGCCAGCGAGCTGTGTGTGTGTGTGAACTGTGTGTGCTGCTCTCCAGGGAGCAAGCTTCTGTGCTGCTCACTGCTTGCTTTCCCTAGAGCCTGGTTTCCGTGGTGGCAGGTAGACAGAGCAAGTCGTTGCCAGGGAAACAGATGCAGATGTATGCTCCCTCCCTCTCTTTTTTTGTTCCTTTATATCTCAAGGCCAGAACTGGAGGGAGTGTCTCCTTTGGCTCATTACGGTTGAAGAGATGGTGGGGAAAGACTCTGGAAGCACTTATGAACTCTTACTGTCACTCACCACAGTCCCCATGGTTGTGGAGAGAAGACATGGATGTGGTTGTGGGGTCTGTATGGAGTGGACTGTATGGCTTTAGCATGAGCTATTAAAAGCCCAGTGCAAGCCCAGTTTCACAGGAAAACGTGATTTTCCTGTGTTTTATATATTTTTCCATTATGAGGTTGGAATAATACTGTAAAATTGTGAAAATAATGATGCCATTTTAGTGTAACCTATTTGAAAAGAACACCTGAAATTTCATCACCAGGAGGTAAATTTGTTAATAGACCAATAAGAAAGAGAGCTGTAAACCTTTCTGCCAACAGTTCGTTTTTGGATTTACCCTTCCCACTCAGACCACTCCCAGACAGTCCTAGCAAAATTCTTGCTTGAGAAATTATTATTTTTGTCCATTTTAATTGAAAACAATCCCAGTAAGGTACCTAATTGTTACCCAGAAATGATTTGATATTGATATTTTAAAGAATGGCTGCATTGGACCTTTAAAGATACAGTATGTATGGGCATGTTTAGGATCATAATATGCAGTGACGAAGGCATTGAGGCGTTTCTCCATGGACACTCCCTTTAACAGTGCAATTCATTTAACTCCACTTTGAGCACTTTCACAGCAAATGACAACCGTTTTCTCTCAAAATAAACACAAGTAACACACTTAAACCATTGCAAAGTGTACAAACAAACTCATTGTCAGAGTCACAGAGCATTTAAAAAAATATATGGCTCCCAAAATAGCTCCATTCTGCACAATAACAGAGTGCAGCTCATCCATGCATGACCTGGTAGAGTATACACCAGGGAACTGGAGGAAGGGGTGAGAGAAGTGTGGGAGTGCGTAGCCCCGTCTCCCCTCTCTCCACTGTGGCCCCTTGGGAGCCAGAGCCAAGCAGCCATGACAAGACAGGCTAATTAACCCTTGGATGGGGCAACTCCTCCAGTGAGAATTGTCACAAAGGGGTGCCTGCCTTCCCTCAACGCTATTATTATCAACTCCTGGAGCATGGAGGAGGTTTGATATGGCAGGCCTGACGTTCCAACCCACCAATTAAACACAGGAAGGGGTTCGGTGGGAGGCCAGGAGTGAGGTGAGGATAAACGTTGTACTGCAGCAGCAGCAGCAGGGATGAGTAAAACGAGAGGGTTGATTTGTACATCATTTTGTAGCAATGAGTGGAAGTACAAAAGGAAGCAAATGATACTTCTTTGCATAAAGGCTTTGAGAATCATAATGTGGAGTTTTATTTCCAGTGCTGAGAACAGCTTGAGTTGCTTGAGAGTATTTGAAATTGAAAAAATTGTGACATTTTATTTTGAGAAAGATTGATAAAAGCAAGGGAAATGTTCTAGATATTATAATATCAGAAACACACTCACATACCAGAAGTATCCTAAGGGCAGCTCACAATAACACAATATTCTAATTTCTACTTTACTGCACCTGGGTTGCAAAATTGAATGAGTATAGATTTCCCATTGTTCTGTCACTGGGTTTTGTTGAGGGATTTTATTGGGCAGAAGAGGGATGTCATTTTACCCTCAAATTGTACAATATTTTTGCTCTGTTATGTTGCATATATATATATCAGGAGGCTTTCAGCCAAGCCTTAGCTTTTGATAATATATACTGAACAAAAATATAAACACAACATGTGAAGTGTTGGCCCCATATTTCATGAGCTGAAATAAAATATCCCAGAAATGTTCCATATGCACAAAAAGCGCAATTGGCATGCTGACTGCAGGAATGTCCAAAAGAGCTTTTGCCAGAGAAGTGAATGTTCATTTCTCAACCATAAACTGCCTCAAATGTAGTTTTAGAGAATTAGACAGTACATCCAACCGGCCTTACAACTGCAAACCACAACCCAGGACCTCCAGATCCGGCTTCACCTGCGGGATCGTCTGGTGGAGGGCTGGTGCTGAGGACTATGTCTGTCTGTAATAACGTGCCTTTTGTTGGGAAAAAATGCCTTCTTTGCTTGCTCTTTCCCAACAATGCAGTCTTCAATATCAGTAGTACTGGTTGATAATAAACAGCTAGATGGTGCCGACACAGATGGTTGCCTTGCTTCAGGTCCTTAGAAAAGTATGCAGTTATTTGTTTTTTTTATGTGTTATTTCTGACATTGTTAGCCTAGAAAATCTCAAGTGTTATTACATACAACTGGGAAGAACTTTTGGATATAAAAGCGATGTCAACGTACCATCATTAAGACCAGGAATACAACTTTCCCGAAGCAGATCGTTTGTTCGGACCACAACCCTAGACATGCAATCTTATCCCAGCGGCCGACCCAAAACAACAAGGTCACCCTGGCCATGCAATCTTATCCCAGAGGCAGATGGAGCAGCCTACTGGTCAGACTCAGAAGGCGAGCACACCATCCACCTCTTCCGCGCATATTTCTCGCCAATGTACAAGCTCTAGATAACAAGGTGGACGTAATTAGAGCACGAGTTGCCTTCACGGAAACATGGATCACTCTGGATATGTTGTCAGAGTCCGTACAGCCACCCGGTTTCTTCACGCATCTCGCCGACAGAAACAAACATCTCTCTGGTAAAAAGAAGGGCATGGGTGTATGCCTTTATGATTAATGACTCATGGTGTAATCTCAACAACATACAAGAACTCAAGTCTTTTTGTTCACCCGACCTAGAATTCCTTACAATAAAATGCCGACCGCATTATCTTCCAAGCAAATTCTGACTACGCTGACTAGGTGAGCAAGTTTATTAGCAAGTGCATCGGAGATGTCGTTCCCTATGTGACCATTAACACCTTCCCTAACCAGAAACCGTGGATTGATGGTAGCATTCGCGCAAACTGAACTAAATGACTATCGCCCCTTTGCGCTCACTTCTGTCATCATAAAGTGCTTTCAGAGACTAGTCAAGGATCATATCACCTCCACCCTACCTGAAACCCTAGACCCACTCCAATTTGCTTACCGCCCCAATAGGTCCACTGACGATGCAATTGCCATCACACTGTACACTGCCCTATCCCATCTGGACAAGAAGAATACCTACAGTATGTAAAAACGCTGTTCATTTGCTACAGCTCAGCATTTAACACCATAGTGCACTCCAAACTCGTCATTAAGCCCGAGACCCTGGGTCTGTTCAACTGGGCCCTGGACTTTGACGGGCCATGCCCAGGTGGTGAAGGTAGAAAACAACATCTCCACCCGCTGATCCGCAACACTGAGGCCCCACAAGGGTGCGTTCTCAGCCCTCTCCTGTACTCCCTGTTCACCCATGTCTGCGTAGCCATGCACGCTTCCATCTCAATCATCAAGTTTGCAGATGATACTACAGTGGTAGGCCTGATTACCAACAACGACGAATCTACAGGGAGGAGGTGAGGGCCCTGGGAATGTGGTGTCAGGAAAATAACCTCTCACTCAACATCAACAAAACAAAGGAGATGATCGTGGACTTCAGGAAACAGCAGAGGGAGCACTCCCCGATCCAGATCGACGGGACAGTAATGGAGTAGGTAGAAAGTTTTAAGTTCCTCTGCGTACAAATCACAGACAAACTGAAATGGTCCACCCACACAGACATCGTGGTGAATTTTAGAATTTTTTTATTTCATCTTTATTTAACCAGGTAGGCCAGTTGAGAACAAGTTCTCATTTACAACTGCGACCTGGCCAAGATAAAGCAAAGCAGTGCGACAAAAACAACACAGAGTTACACATAAAAAAATGTACAGTCAATAACACAATAGAAAAGTCTATGTACAGTGTGTGCAAATGTAGAAGACTAGGGAGGTAGGCAATAAATAGGCCATAGAGGCGAAAATAATAACAATTTAGCATTAATACTGGAGTGATAGATGTGCAGATGGTGATGTGCAAGTAGAGATACTGGGGTACAAAAGAGCAAGAGGATAAGTAATAATATAGGGATGAGGTAGTTGGGTGTGCTATTTAAAGATTGGCTATGTACAGGTACAGTGATCGGTAAGCTGCTTGACAGCTGATGCTTAAAGTTAGAGAGGGAGATATGTCTCCAGCTTCAGTGGCACTGCACTGCAATTCATTCCAGTCATTGGCAGCAGAGAACTGGAAGGAAAGGCGGCCAAAGGAAGTGTTGGCTTTGGGGATGACCAGTGAAATATAACTGCTGGAGCGCGTGCTATGGGTGGGTGTTGCTATGGTGACCAGTGAGCTGAGATAAGGTGGGGTTTTACCTAGCAAAGACTTATATATGACCTGGAGCCAGTTGGTTTGGTGAAGAATATGTAGCGAGGGCCAGCCAACAAGAGCATACAGGTCGCAGTGGTGGGTAGTATATGGGACTTTGGTGACAAAACAAATGGCACTGTGATAGACTACATCCAGCATGCTGAGTAGATTGTTGTGGGCTATTTTGTAAATTACATCACCGAAATCAAGGATCTGTAGGCTAGTCAGTTTTACGAGGGTGTGTTTGGCAGCATGAGTGAAGGAGGCTTTGTTGCGAAATAGGAAGCCGATTCTAGATGTAATTTTGTATTGCAGATGCTTAATGTGAGAATGGAAGGAGAGTTTACAGTCTAACCAGACACCTAAGTATTTGTAGTTGTCCACATATTCTAGGTGAGAACCGTCCAGAGTAGTGATGCTAGTCGGGCGGGATGGTGTGGGCAGCAATCAGTTGAAGAGCATGCATTTAGTTTTACTAGCATTTATAAGCAGTTGGAGGCCACGGAAGGAGTGTCGTATGGCGTTGAAGCTCGTTTTGAGGTTTTTTTGGTACAGTGTCCAAAGAAGGGCCAGGTGTTTACAGAATGGTGTCGTCTGCATAGGTGGATCAGATAATCACCAGCAGTAAGATTGACATCATTGATATATACAGAGAAAAGAGTCGGCCCTAGAATTGCACCCTGTGGCACCCCCATAGAGACTGCCAGTGGTCCGTACAACAGGCCCTCCGATTTGACAGACTGAACTCTTTCTGAGAAGTAGTTGGTGAACCAGGCAAGGCAGTCATTTGAGAAGCCAAGGCTATTGAGTCTGCCGATAATAATGTGGTGGTTCACAGAGTCAAAAGCCTTGGCCAGGTCGATGAAGATGGCTTCACAGTACTGTATTTTTTCTATGGTAGTTATAATATCGTTTAGGACCTTGAGCATGGCTGAGGTGCACCCATGACCAATTCGGAAACCAGATTGCATAGTGGAGAAGGTACGGTGCGATTCAAAATGGTTGGTGATCTGTTTATTAACTTGGCTTTCGAAGATTTTAGAAAAGTAGGGCAAGATGGATATAGTTCTTTAATATTTTGGGTCTAGAGTGTCTCCCCCTTTGAAGAGGGGATGACCGCGGCAACTTTCCAATCTTTGGGGATGTCAGGCGATATGGAAGAGAGGTTTGGCGGATAATTTTAGAAAGAGGGGGTCCAGAATGTCTAGCCCAGCCGATTTGTAGGGTTTTTTAGGGGGGGGGGGGGTGTTGGACAAGTTGCTGCAGGGGTGCTGAGATTTTGGCCAGGGTAGAGGTAGCCAGGTGGAAAGCATGGCCAGCTGTGGAAAATGCTGATTGAAATGATTGATTATCGTAGATTTATTGGCGGTGACAGTGTTTCCTAGCCTCAGTGCAGTGGGCAGCTGGGAGGAGGTGCTCTTATTCTCCATGGACTTTACAGTGTCCCAAAACTTTTTGGAATCAGTGCTACAAGAAGCAAATTTCTGTTTGAAAAGGCTAGCCTTGGCTTTCCTAACTGACTATATATTGGTTCCTGACTTCCCTGAACAGTTGCATATCACGGGGGTTTTTCGATGCGAATGCATGTTTGGATGTTTCTGTGCTGTTTCTGTGCTGTTCAAGGGCAGTCAAGTCTGGGGTGAACCAAGGGCTATCTTTATACATTTTTTGAACGGGGCATGCTTATTTAAGATGGAGAGGAAAGCAACCAGGCATCCTCTACTGACGGGATGAGGTCAATATCTTTCCAGGATACCCGGCATGCTCGATGAAGTGTTTTGGGGAGCTTTTTTTTTATTTTTTATTTTACCCCTTTATCTCCCCAATTTCGTGGTATCCAATTGTTAGTAGCTACTATCTTGTATCATCGCTACAACTCCCGTACGGGCTCAGGAGAGACGAAGGTCGAAAGTCAAGCGTCCTCCGATACACAACCCAACCAATGGATGTGCGCTTCTTAACACAGCGCACATCCAACCCGGATGCCAGCCGCACCAATGTGTCGGAGGAAACACCGTGCCCCTGCCAACCTTGGTTAGCGCGCACTGCGCCCGGGCCGCCACAGGAGTCGCTGGTGTGCGATGAAACAAGGATATCCCTACCGGCCAAATCCTCCCTAACCCGGACGACGCTAGGCCAATTGTGCTTCGCCCCACGGACCACCCGGTCGCGGCTGGTTACGACAGAGCCTGGGCACGAACCCAGAGTCTCTGGTGGCACAGCTGGCGCTGCAGTACAGCGCCCTTAACCACTGCGCCACCCGGGAGGCCGTTTTAGGGAGCATTTGACAGTGATGATGGGTGTTCGTTTGACCGCGGACCCATTACGCACCCACGCAATGAGGCAGTGCTCGCTGAGATCCTGGTTGAAGATAGCAGAGGTATATTTAGAGGGCAAGTTGGTCAGGATGATATCTTAGAGGGTGCCCAAGGTTACAGATTTAGGGTTGTACCTGGTGGGTTCCTTGATCATTTGTGTGAGATTGAGGGCATCTAGCTTAGATTGTAGGACAGCCAGGGTGTAAGCATTTCCCAGTTTAGGTCACCTAACAGTACGAACTCTGAAGATAGATGGGGGGCGATCAATTCACATATGGTGTCCAGGGCACAGCTGGGTGCTGAAAGGAGTCTATACAAGCGGCAACGGTGAGAGACTTGTTTCTGGAAAGGTGGATTTTTAAAGTAGAAGCTCAAATTGTTTTGGCACAGACATGGATAGTATGACAGAACTCTGCAGGCTATCTCTGCAGTAGATTGCAACTACGCCCCCTTTGGCAGTTCTATCTTGACGGAAAATGTTATAGTTTGGGATGGAAATATCAGGTTTTTGGTGGCCTTCCTAAGCCAGGATTCAGACACGGCTAGGGTATCCGGGTTGTCGGAGTGTGCTAAAGCAGTGAATAAAAAACTTAGGGAGGTCAACATGCATGAAACCAATGCTTTTACGGTTACAGAAGTCAACAAACGTGAGTGCCTGGGGAATGAGAGTGATGCTGGGTGTTGCAGGGCCTAGGAGAAGAGTACGGATAAAGGAACTGGTCATCTAGTGCGTTCAGGAACAGAAAGTAAAAGGAGCAGGTTTCTGGACGCGGAAGAATAGATTCAAGGCATAGTGGACAGACAAGGGTATGGTAGGATGTGAGTACAGTCGAGGTAAGCCTCGGCATTGAGTGACGATGAGAGAGGTTTTGAGGCATCATTTAAGATAGGTGCGTCACCGCATGTGTGGGGGGTGTAACAAAAGGGCTCGCTAAGGCATATTGAGCAGGGCTGGAGGCTCTACAGTGGAGGCTCTACAGGTGAAAACCTTGTGAAAACTTACAGAAAACGTTTAACCTCTGTCATTGCCAACAAAGGGTATATAACAAAGTATTGAGATAAACTTCTGTTATTGACCAAATACTTATTTTCCACCATAATTTGCAAATAAATTCATTAAAAATCCTACAATGTGATTTTCTGGATTTTTTTCCCTCATTTTGTCTGTCATAGCTGAAGTGTACCTATGATGAAAATTACAGGCCTCTCTCATCTTTTTAAGTGGGAGAACTTGCACAATTGGTGTCTGACTAAATACTTTTTTGCCTCACTGTACAAGGGTCGTGTCACGACTCTGACCGAAGGCGGCTCCCCTTCCCGTACGGGTGGCGCTCGGCGGTCGTCGTCACCGGCCTACTAGCTGCCACTGATTATTTTCTCCCCCTCCTTATGTGTTTATTGAGTACACCTGTTTTGAGTTAGTTGCAATTAGTGAGGCTTTATTAGTCAGCCGGCCTGCCTGGTTCTTTGTGCGGGGTTGATTATTGTAACCCTGGTGTTTACATTTGATGTACGTGTTCGTGTAGTTTGTGCTAGACTGTTTTCGTTCCCTGTGTCTCGGGCATTTTGTTTGAGCACCCGAAAGTGGGGTGACCGTAGTTCACCGTGTGTGCATTAAAGAAGCACTTTATTGAACTCTGCTTTCCTGCGCCTGATTTCACCCTCACGACACCCAGGACCTTACAGAATCCCCGACCGAAACCTACATTTACATTACATTTAAGTCATTTAGCAGACGCTCTTATCCAGAGCGACTTACAAATTGGTGCATACACCTTATGACAACCAGTGGAACAGCCACTTGCATCTAAATCTTGTTGGGGGGTGAGAAGGGGGGGTGAGAAGGATTACTTACCCTTACTTACCCTACAGGTGATCAGTACAACAACAACCGAGACATTTAATCAGGAACAGACATTAAACAAGACAGTAACAGCGTCAGCACACGGGTATACAAGGACATATGACAATCAATGCTGGAGTGGGGAACCAAACAGATATAGGGGAGGTAATAATCCAATAATCGCTGATGTGCGTGCCGGAGGGAAGGCAGGTGTGCGTAATGCTGGGGAGCCTGGCGCTCGCCAGGGAGGGGGAGCTGGAGCAGGTGTGACAGTAGGCCTGTAGGGAAGATAGGCCATATGGAGATGTTCATATTAAAACATATTATACATTTTTTAAGTTCCTAACTTGTTTGGTAAGATTAGTACAGATTTTCTCAGGGGAACCCACATGTGGCCTGACTCCAAGTTTGGGAACCACTCTACTAACCTCTCCCTCTGCTTGCTTCCTCTCTCTGTCTCCTCTCTCTGTCTCCTCTGCTTCCTCCTCCTTTTTGTTTGCGCATTTAGTACAGTAATCCAAATTCATGACGCGTGATCACTAGGAGCAGACGAAAAGTCCAAAAGTTCCGTTACAATTCGTAGAAACGTCAAACGATGTATAGAATCAATCTTTAGGATGTTTTTATCATAAATCTTCAATAATGTTCCAACCGGAGAATTCCTTTGTCTTCAGAATTGCAATGGAACTCAAGCTAACTCTCACGTGAACGAGCGTGGCCAGCTCGTGGCTCTCTGGCAGACCTCTGACTCATTCCCCTCTCATTCGCTCCCACTTCACAGTAGAAGCATCAAACAAGGTTCTGAAGACTGTTGACATCTAGTGGAAGCCTTAGGAAGTGCAATGTGACCAATATCCCACTGTATCTTCAATAGGCAATGAGTTGAAAACCTACAAACCTCAGATTTCCCACTTCCTGGTTGGATTTTTTCTCAGGTTTTTGCCTGCCATATAAGTTATGTTATACTGACAGACATAATTCAAACAGAGACTTCAGAGTGTTTGCTATCCAAATATACTAATAATATGCATATCTTAGCTTCTGGGATTGAGTAGCAGGCAGTTTACTCTGGGCACCTCTGGGCACCTTATTCACCCAAGCTACTCAATACTGCCCCCATCCATAAGAAGTTTTAATAATGTTTACATATTCTACATTACTCATCTCATATGTATACACTGTATTCTACACCATCTACTGCATCTTGCCTATACCGCACTCCATCTGTAACGGCTGTTTTAAGAAGAGGACCAAGGTGCAGCATGGTACATGTTCATGATTTTTAATAAAACTGAACACTAGAACAAAAAAATAACGAAGCGGACCAAACGAAACAGTTCTGTCTGGTGCAGACACACAAAACATAAAATTACTACCCACAAAACACAGGTGGGAAAAGGCTACCTAAGTACCAAACACACAGAAAGAGAAAACACAGAACACAAAACATAGAATGCCCACCCCAACCCACGCCCTGACCGAACCAAAATAAACACATAAAAGGGATCTCTAAGGTCAGGGCGTGACACCATCGCTCATCCATATATTTATATGTACATTTTCTTATTCATCCCTTTACATGTGTGTGTATTTGTGTGTATAAGGTAGTTGTTGTTGTTAATTTGTGAACAAGAAGCACAAGCATTTCGCTACACTCGCATTAACATCTGCTAACCGTGTGTATGTGATAATAAAATGTAATTAGATTTTTACTATAACATTTTTAAGTCAAGTAGAACGAAAACACTAGAAATATAAATAAAAAAAGAGCACGAGAATGTAAGTCAGTTATATTGTATACAGGGTCAAGAACATATTTCAATGTGTAGGTACTTCCGGGTTGGAGCGAGCGGTCGCATTCGCACTTCGCTCTGCAGGTTGTATAACTTTTTCATTACATTTCATTATAGTACAACGGTTGATTTGTCTAATCTTAGCAATTCTTCTTAGCTAGCTACATAGCCGTCCTTGTATCAGAGATAATTGCATAATTATCGTATTTCGTCGCCCTAACGTAGCCTTCACTGCTATTCGCCCAGGAGCTAGCAAACGCTAGCTAACGCACACAGATTAGCATCACTGTAGTGCTATTCACTCAACTGAACGACTTGATTAGTTTAGTGTTAGCTAGCTACATAGCTGTCTTTGTTTCCAAGATAATTGTGTAGTTTAGTGTGTGTAGTCTTGGAGTGATTATCTTAATTCACTGAGGTTCGCTAGCCAGCTATTTGTCATCCTTAACGTAGGAGACTCTGCTAGCTAGCCAACAGCTAACAGCTAACAGCTAGCCAACGTCACCACACGTCTACTGATTCGAATTCAATCACCGGTCAGGTAGTATCACATTTTCATTTCATTTCATTACAGTACAACGGTTTGATTTGTTTGATCGTAGCTAGCTACATAGCTAGTTACATAGCCGTCTTTGTTTCAAAGATAATTGTGTAGTCTAGAGCGATTTCCTAGGTTAGCTAGCCAGCTATTGTCGTTCTTTTAACGCAACGTAACGTAGACAACACTGCTAGCTAGCCAGCTCAACGGAACGACTTGATTAGTGTAGTGTCAACAACGCAGCTACTGCCAGCTAGCCTACTTTAGCAGTACTGTATCATTTTAATCATTTTAGTCAATAAGATTCTTGCTACGTAAGCTTAACTTTCTGAACATTCGAGACGTGTAGTCCACTTGTCATTCCAATCTCCTTGCATTAGCGTAGCCTTTTCTGTAGCCTGTCAACTATGTGTCTGTCTATCCCTGTTCTCTCCTCTCTGCACAGACCATACAAACGCTCCACACCGCGTGGTCGCGGCCACCCTAATCTGGTAGTCCCAGCGCGTACGACCCACGTGGAGTTCCAGGTCTCCGGTAGCCTCTGGAACTGCCGATCTGCGGCCAACAAGGCAGAGTTCATCTCAGCCTATGCCTCCCTCCAGTCCCTTGACTTCTTGGCACTGACGGAAACATGGATCACCACAGATAACACTGCTACTCCTACTGCTCTCTCCTCGTCCGCCCACGTGTTCTCGCACACCCCGAGAGCTTCTGGTCAGCGGGGTGGTGGCACCGGGATCCTCATCTCTCCCAAGTGGTCTTTCTCTCTTTCTCCCCTTACCCATCTGTCTATCGCCTCCTTTGAATTCCATGCTGTCACAGTTACCAGCCCTTTCAAGCTTAACATCCTTATCATTTATCGCCCTCCAGGTTCCTCGGAGAGTTCATCAATGAGCTTGATGCCTTGATAAGCTCCTTTCCTGAGGACGGCTCACCTCTCACAGTTCTGGGCGACTTTAACCTCCCCACGTCTACCTTTGACTCATTCCTCTCTGCCTCCTTCTTTCCACTCCTCTCCTCTTTTGACCTCACCCTCTCACCTTCCCCCTACTCACAAGGCAGGCAATGCGCTTGACCTCATCTTTACTAGATGCTGTTCTTCCACTAACCTCATTGCAACTCCCCTCCAAGTCTCCGACCACTACCTTGTATCCTTTTCCCTCTCGCTCTCATCCAACACTTCCCACACTGCCCCTACTCGGATGGTATCGCGCCGTCCCAACCTTCGCTCTCTCTCCCCCGCTACTCTCTCCTCTTCCATCCTATCATCTCTTCCCTCTGCTCAAACTTTCTCCAACCTATCTCCTGATTCTGCCTCCTCAACCCTCCTCTCCTCCCTTACTGCATCCTTTGACTCTCTATGTCCCCTATCCTCCAGGCCGGCTCGGTCCTCCCTCCCGCTCCGTGGCTCGACGACTCATAGCGAGCTCAGAGAACAGGGCTCCGGGCAGCCGAGCGGAAATGGAGGAAAACTCGCCTCCCCTGCGGACCTGGCATCCTTTCACTCCCTCCTCTCTACATTTTCCTCCTCTGTCTCTGCTGCTAAAGCCACTTTCTACCATTCTAAATTCCAAGCATCTGCCTCTAACCCTAGGAAGCTCTTTGCCACCTTCTCCTCCCTCCTGATCCCCCCTCCTCCCTCTCTGCAGATGACTTCGTCAACCATTTTGAAAAGAAGGTCGACGACATCCGATCCTCGTTTGCTAAGTCAAACGACACCGCTGGTTCTGCTCACACTGCCCTACCCTATGCTCTGACCTCTTTCTCCCCTCTCTCTCCAGATGAAATCTCGCGTCTTGTGACGGCCGGCCGCCCAACAACCTGCCCGCTTGACCCTATCCCCTCCTCTCTTCTCCAGACCATTTCCGGAGACCTTCTCCCTTACCTCACCTCGCTCATCAACTCATCCCTGACCGCTGGCTACGTCCCTCCCGTCTTCAAGAGAGCGAGAGTTGCACCCCTTCTGAAAAAACCTACACTCGATCCCTCCGATGTCAACAACTACAGACCAGTATCCCTTCTCTCTTTTCTCTCCAAAACTCTTGAGCGTGCCGTCCTTGGCCAGCTCTACCGCTATCTCTCTCAGAATGACCTTCTTGATCCAAATCAGTCAGGTTTCAAGACTAGTCATTCAACTGAGACTGCTCTTCTCTGTATCACGGAGGCGCTCCGCACTGCTAAAGCTAACTCTCTCTCCTCTGCTCTCATCCTTCTAGACCTATCGGCTGCCTTCGATACTGTGAACCATCAGATCCTCCTCTCCACCCTCTCCGAGTTGGGCATCTCTGGCGCGGCCCACGCTTGGATTGCGTCCTACCTGACAGGTCGCTCCTACCAGGTGGCGTGGCGAGAATCTGTCTCCTCACCACGCGCTCTCACCACTGGTGTCCCCAGGGCTCTGTTCTAGGCCCTCTCTTATTCTCGCTATACACCAAGTCACTTGGCTCTGTCATAACCTCACATGGTCTCTCCTATCATTGCTATGCAGACGACACACAATTAATCTTCTCCTTTCCCCCTTCTGATGACCAGGTGGCGAATCGCATCTCTGCATGTCTGGCAGACATATCAGTGTGGATGACGGATCACCACCTCAAGCTGAACCTCAGCAAGACGGAGCTCCTCTTCCTCCCGGGGAAGGACTGCCCGTTCCATGATCTCGCCATCACGGTTGACAACTCCATTGTGTCCTCCTCCCAGAGCGCTAAGAACCTTGGCGTGATCCTGGACAACACCCTGTCGTTCTCAACTAACATCAAGGCGGTGTCCCGTTCCTGTAGGTTCATGCTCTACAACATCCGCAGAGTACGACCCTGCCTCACACAGGAAGCGGCGCAGGTCCTAATCCAGGCACTTGTCATCTCCCGTCTTGATTACTGCAACTCGCTGTTGGCTGGGCTCCCTGCCTGTGCCATTAAACCCCTACAACTCATCCAGAACGCCGCAGCCCGTCTGGTGTTCAACCTTCCCAAGTTCTCTCACGTCACCCCGCTCCTCCGCTCTCTCCACTGGCTTCCAGTTGAAGCTTGCATCCGCTACAAGACCATGGTGCTTGCCTACGGAGCTGTGAGGGGAACGGCACCTCAGTACCTCCAGGCTCTGATCAGGCCCTACACCCAAACAAGGGCACTGCGTTCATCCACCTCTGGCCTGCTCGCCTCCCTACCACTGAGGAAGTACAGTTCCCGCTCAGCCCAGTCAAAACTGTTCGCTGCTCTGGCCCCCCAATGGTGGAACAAACTCCCTCACGACGCCAGGACAGCGGAGTCAATCACCACCTTCCGGAGACACCTGAAACCCCACCTCTTCAAGGAATACCTAGGATAGGGTAAGTAAGGGTAAGTAATCCTTCTCACCCCCCCCCCCCTAAAAAGATTTGTAAGTTTGTAAGTCGCTCTGGATAAGAGCGTCTGCTAAATGACTTAAATGTAATGTAATGTAAATGTAGGGATACTGGAGTGGTAGGGTTAGATATGCATAGGGGTAAGGTGACTAGGCATCAGGATACATGATAAACAGAGTAGCAGCCGTGTATACTGTATAATAATTGCATGTGTGTGTGTGTGTAGAGTTAGTATGAATGTGTGTGCGCGTTGTGTGTGGGTTGGTCCTTCTATCCTTGTGGGTACCTAAGGATAGTAAAACAAGGAAAATTCTCTGTTGTGGGGACATTTCCCACATCCCCATGAGGACAAAGGCTATTTTAAGCTTAGGGGTTAGATTTAGGGTTAGGGTTACAATTAGGGTTAGGCTAAGGGGTTAGAGGTTAGGTTTAGGAGTTAGGTTTAGGGTTTGGGTTACGGGTTAGGTGAAGGAAAAATAGTATTTTGAATGGAAATACAGTTTAGATCCCCATGAGGATAGAATAACATAATGTGTGTGTGTTGGAGTTTCAGTGTGTGTTGAGTGTGCATAAATAAAAATACAATCGAACGGTCAATGCAGATAGCCCATGTAGCCATTTTGTTAGCAATTTAGCAGTCTTGTGGCTTGAGGATAGAAGCTGTTCAGGAGCCAGTTGGTGTCAGACTTGATGCTCTGGTACCACTTGTTATGCGGAAGCAGAGAGAACCGTCTTTGTCTTGGGTGACTAGTCTTTAACCTTTTTAGCATGAGAGCTACTTTTCTGGCTTTCAAATAGGCACATTCTTCTCTTCTCCTGTCCCCTGCAACTCTTAAAGTAGTGCTCTATATTTTCTGTCAATATACCTGGTAAAATAATGGTTCATAAACAAACTTATCAATCTACGATTTTTTCTCTCCAAATTATGTTTTATATTTTCCAAAAATATGTTCTCAGTTTAATATTTCCTGATTTAGATTTACAATTACAATTGTTCATAGAGAAACAAAGACATTGGATGTTCTGAGTCCATGTCAATGCTTAAACCTGAAATAAAGGTCTGAAATAAAATAACACATTTTTATATTTGAGTGTAATTCTCCTTTAATTGCCATCTGGCGAGTGAGAAATGTGCTGTCTAATGTGCCGGTCTAGCGATGGCTCTGTACTGCTGCTGCTCATTTCATGGCAAAGTTTGCATACAGCAAATAATAGATACACATGATATATTTACTCATGATATTATTCTGCCAGGTAAGCCTACTTTGCAGTTAACTTTTAATTGAGAAGGTTTTGGGGAAAGTACTTGTGTCACCCACAAAATGGTTATCATATCAAATGGCTACACACAGAGTGCTAGACAGACGCACGCACTACACAGACAGGGTCCCAAGCTTGGTGACGAGCTTAGAGGGGACTATGGTGAATCCAATGCTTCACATAGGTATTTGTCTTATCTAGGTGTGTAATGGCAGTGTGGAGTGCAATTGATGATGTGTCTGGGATGATGTGTGTCATAACCAGCCTTTCAAAGCACTTCATGATTACAGATGTGAGTGCTACAGGGTGCTAGTCATTGTGGAAGGTAGCCTTAGAGCTCTTGGGAACATGAATGATGGTGGTCAGCTTGACAAATGTATGGATTACAGACTCGGACAAGGAGCGGTTGAAAATTAATGTGAATATGCCTGCCGGCTGTTCTGCGCATTCTCTGAGAACGCGCCCTGGAATACCGTTCAGCCCGTGGCCTTACGAGTGTTGACCTGATTAAAAACCTTACCTCAAGTTGGCCTCAGAGAGCGAGATCACCCCTGCGTCAGAGGGGGCCCTCATGTACGGCCCTGTGTTGTTTTTGTCAAAGTGTGCATAAAATGCATTGAGTACGTCGGGGCAGATCATGGCTAGGTCTTCCTTTGTAATCCGTAATGGACTGTAGTCCCTGCCACATTCGGCGGGCAGCGGAGCCTGTAATAGGATTCCACCTTGTTCCTATATTGTAATTTTGCTTGTTTGATGGTTCTTATTGTGCTTGTTTGTGCCCCCAGCCTTAGCCTTGTGGTTGGCTGCGGTAGCCCTGTCCTTAGGCTTAGCACCAACCTCTGTGTTAATCCAGGGCTTTTGATTGGGGAAGCAGTGATCCTTCACTGTGGGGACAATGATGGCAATGTATTTCCAAATGAAGCCAGTGATGGACGTGGTTAGCTCATCAATGCTATCGGCGGAGTCCCTGAACATATTCCAGTCAGCGCTAGGAAAGCAGTCTTGTAGCATATCCTCCGATTCAGAGGACCATATCGGAGCAACGGAGCATGTCATGGGTACTTCCTGTTTGAGCTTTTGCTTGTAGACAGGAAGCAGGAGTATATAGTCATGATCTAATTTGCAAGAAGGGGGGATGAGAGAGGGCCTTGTTTGCTTGCTTGTGGATAGCGTAACAGTGGTCTAGGACTTGATCGCCCACAGTGGAGAAGGAGATGTGTTGATGTGTTGGGCATTATGTGACTTAATGATGGGGAATTAAAAGGAAAGCAGCCTCCAGGTGCATGGGTTCATGCTTGTTTATAGCCTCGTACAGTTCGTTAAGTGCCATCTTGTTAATTTTCTTGTCTTGAGATGGAATATATACAGCAGTCACGATAACAGAAACTCTCTCGGGAGGTAGAAGAGTTGGCATTTGACCATCAGGTATTCCAAGACGGGTGAACAATGAGTCGAGACTTCCACTGTGCTAGTCAGCACACCATTTCCTTGAATCCTTTGAGTTGGATAGCCATGGGGGGTTTCTTGTCCGAAAGTTATGTTTCAGAAAAGCAGAGAATATTGCAGTAACGAGAGTCCCATTGATAGCAAATCCGCGATCGGCGTTAATCCATTTGAATTATGAAAAGACTGCACTTTGGCCAATAGAACTGAGAGAAGAGGTGGCCGGTTTTCCCTTCGCCTTAATCTCGGCAGGGCTCCCCCTCTCCTGCCTCTTTTTTGCTGGCGTTTCCTCTTAGATAGCCCAAAACCTGGGTCGGAATTAGGCAATGAGCCTAGGGCAATAAAGTCAAAGTTGAAGCCGGAATTGAGGTCAGTAACTGCCATTCTCATTTGTTCTGGTCGATAATAGTTATAGTGTCTACATTTTGTGCAAAAAGGTTAAGATAAACATCAAACAAATCACAAAATAGTAAAGTTGGGTATACACTCCCAACAAAAAGTTTAATTTATATTTTGTTTGTTCATTCTGTGAGAAATTCAAGTTGTGATTTTGCATGCAAATGGAACATCCATAATGCTGGAATCGCCCATATCTAGCTATGTTTAGGAGGGGCTATGGAAGAGGAGCGTGGCACAGCCTGCCAGGATAACACAGATTGGCGAGGGAGAGGAGACTTACATCCACCATCCCAAAGACACAGGGAGGGAGGGAGACACAGACAGACAGACAGACAGACAGACAGACAGACAGACAGACAGACAGACAGACAGACAGACAGACAGACAGACAGACAGACAGACAGACAGACAGACAGACAGACAGACAGACACTTAATCCTTGTTATGCATCACAAAACAGTCCCTCTGAAGCATGGTGATAAAGCCATACAGTATATGCATTACTAGCTACCATTAGAAGACACGAGACAGCAACAGTATAGTGCTCTTGCCAATAAATACAGGTTTCTCCATCTCTAAGAGTTCACACATCACTCCTTCAACAAAGGATTCTTCTCTTGACCCATTTTCTAACTGAATACAGTGAGCATTCCCTCCCATCACGAAGCATTGCCTACCACCATGAAGCATTCCCTACCATCACGAAGCATTGCCTACCACCATGAAGCACTCCCTACCATCGTGAAGACGTGTCCTGTTTGGTGATGGTGCTGTGATACCAGGCATTGTAAGCGGGTGAGCCTGCTTTTCCTCCACTATATTCTATGTGTCGCTTATTCTAATGACTGGAATCTGTGTCTGTGGCAGAGAATGTGTAACCTTGCATTGGCCTTTCCGTGTGGAGAGCTTCACAGTGGAAGTGCTACACCACACACACCATTACACCACGCATGACGCCCTCTCTTTCATCTGCTTTATAACGGCCTTATCTGCACTCAGCAGCTTCATAACATACAGTAAACACAAAAAAGACACAGTGTTCCAAAGTAAAGGAACTAGTTGCATCTGCTGGTGGAGCCAAAAGGATAAAAATAATACAATTAGAGGAACATTTCTCACTGTTATATTTTTTGACTGATTCATTCAAACCCATTCTGGACGTAACCTCCAACATGGTTCTGTTCAGGGATGAAATTCTTCCCTTTATCCATGCTTACCTCAATTCCTGCCTCATAGTCAGAGGTGTCCAGTAGGGTGACCTTGAAGGGAACAGTCTTTGGCTGTTTGGAAGTCTTCTGGGGGGACTTGGGGGTCTTGCTTGGGGTGGTCTTTTCTGACACGTTGTCTATTTCCCTGTGGTCGTCGATCAGTTTGGAGTCCTGGTCCTTTACATAGGGACAGTCATAGTCACAGGTGAAATTGACAATAAATGGATGTCTATTATAATTATGGCCACTAAACATGTGCAAATATCTGTCAATGGTTGATGTAGGACGAGATTGTGTGTGATCTAACCAAGAAAAACACAAGGCCCTAATTGTGGTATAGATTGAACTTCCTCTGCTCTCCTACCTGTTTGGCCATGTTTGCGTCTAAAGCCGAGTCCTGCATGCCTGTTGCTGCCCCCTTCTGCCAGGAGGACTCTTCGGCTGCCTTCTTCACCTGTGACTCAGAGCCGAGCTCTGTTGGCATAGCAACCTCTCTTTAACCTGGGGGGAAATAACACACACAAAAAAAACGTTTTAGTCTAATCCTTAGTCTTATCAATATGAAAGTAAAGTGGCCTGCATGATACAAAAAGAGAGTTTGCTAAACAGTAGGTGGTGCCAAGATGGTGCCAATACCAACGAGGTACTCCTCAGGCAGTAGTGATGGCAAGGCATGACATAGCAAGATTACATTTCAAAATAGCATATGTTAATGTGATTCATCTCTTGTGGTAGCAGTTATTCCCTTGCCTCCAGAGCCATATACAGCAATCACAGAGTGTGTGACAGATAACCAGTACTGCATGTGGTAGCAGTGAAAGAACCCCAACCTCATTCAATAAGAATCTACTGCCAGGAGCACAGCATCACTGTTAGTTCTGCTTCCTGTGATGACTGGTCACTGAAAACCGCCTTGTCGTCAAGGACACTCACTTTATTTCAGGAATCTCTCAAATCAGACAATCCATATTTTATTTAAGCAAGCAGCACTTCAGCCGTTCGAGACGATAATCACAGAGATGGTCCTGTAATTAATTTAGCTGCAGGCAAGATCATGGACTGAATATTATGAGCTCTGATAGTCACTGGTCAGTTCAACAGCATTATGATTCTGAGCATATAGAATGAATAGTGAGAAATCCTCTCCATAGAGTAATAGTGGTAATTACCCAATCATAATGAGTAAATCATAATCATAAAATAATAAAAATATGAAGTAAAAGTAAGTCACATAGAAATACATATAGAATTGATAAGATACGATGCATTTGGAAAGTATTCAGGCCCCTTGACTTTTTCTACATTTTGCTATGCTACAGCCTTATTCAAAATTTAGTCAATTGTATTTTTTCCTCATCAATCTACACACAATACCCTATAATGACAAAGCGAAAACAGATTTTTAGACATTTTTGCAAATATATAAAAAATAAAAAACAGAAATATTTTATTTACGTAGGTATTCAGACCCTTTGCTATGAGACTTGAAATTGAGCTCAGGTGACTCCTGTTTCCATTGATCATCCTTGAGACCTTCTACAACTGCATTGGAGTCCACCTGTGGTAAATTCAATTGACTGGACATGATTTTGGAAGGCATACACCTATCTGTATAAGGCCCCACAGTTGACAGTGCATGTCAGAGAAAACAACAAGCCATGAGGTCGAAGGAATTGTCCTTAGAGCTCAGAGACAGGATTGTGCCGAGGCACAGATCTGGGGAAGGTTACCAAAACGTTTCTGCAGCATTGAAAGTCCCCAAGAACATAGTGGCCTCCATCATTCTTAAATGGAAGAAGTTTGCAACCACCAAGACTCTTTCTAGAGATGGCCGCCCAGCCAAATTGAGCAATCGGGGAGAAGGGCTGTTTTTCAGCGGCAGACACTGGGAGACTAGTCAGGATTGACGGAACGATGAACAGAGAAAAGTACAGCGAGATCCTTGATGAAAACCTACTCCAGAGCGCTCAGGACCTCAGACTGGGGCAAAGGTTCACCTTCCAACATGACAATGACCCTAAGCACACAGCCAAGACAACGCAGGAGTGGCTTTGGGACAAGTCTCTGAATGTCCCTGAGTGGCCCAGCCAGAGCCCGGACTTGAACCAGATCGAACATTTCTGGAGAGGTGCTCACAACAAAGTACTGAGTAAAAGGTCTGAGTACTTATGTAAATGTGATATTTCATGTTTTTACTTTAAATACATTTTCAATCATGTCTAAAAACCTGTTTTTGTTTTGTCGTTATGGGGTATCGTTTGTAGATTGATGAGGGGAAAAATCTATTTAATCAATTTTAGAATAAGGCTGTTACGTAACAATATGTGGAAAAAGTCAAGGGGTCTGAATACTTCCGAATGCACTGTATCTATATCTATAGTAACATATATAGTAACATAGTTGTTATTTGGGATGCCAGAGGGATGGGATAGGTTGTGGCTGTTAATCCAGGAAGGTGAGGGTGTGGATGGCAACTCCCAGTATACCAATTAGTCCTCCCCCATAACTACACTCTGTCAGGGTATACACATTTAGACAGGCATCTGACACAGGGACGCATTTTCCACTGACACTCTATCAAGTAAAAGATTACCCATCCACGATGGCAGTATCCCCAAACGAGCCAACCCTGCTGGGGCCACCATAAGCCAATCTGATGCCAGTTATATTCAGTGTCACACACAACTCAGAAAAACTTGTCTCTAATCCAATCTCTATCTGACCCCTGCGGTCCTGCTGCCCTCACGGCACAAATCCCATCACCATAATGCACTGTGGGTAAGGTACTGTAGGCTGAGCGAGTGGGCTGCTGTCAACATCCCCAGTGGACAATAACCGAAACATATGACCACTTCTCTCAGGGTTAGAGGAACAGACAGAGGCTGAAGGTTTAAGATTGTGACATACAGTCCATGCAGCAGCGTGCTTAAAGTAGAATGAAGAGACAACCGTGACAGGCAATCCTCCTCTGTGTCATCACTTACAATCACATGGAATTGACAGGCATTAATTCCCCTTCTGTGGGACAAATTGGCAGTGTGTGTGACTGTGAGTGGTGTGTGACTGCTCTGCACCGGGGGCTAATTGTCCCTTGCTGTCTGATCCAGCTGAGTCTCTGGGCTACGCTGCTAAATCAATTTCCCCTCTGTGGCTGAATCACGGAAATTACTGCAAAGAACCCCCCCACACACACACACACACACACACACACACACACACACACACACACACACACACACACACACACACACACACACACACACACACACACACGGTGCAGCCGTAACTTCCTATGTGGATACTGTTCCAATGTAAACAGTCGTGTGTGTCTTTAACATCATCTATCTATCACCACCTCACTGTCAATTCTCAGAATCTCAGTGCTACAGGGGAATCTCACAAATCAAACAATGTGGGTCTCCGTCTTTCCCCCATGTGGCACATCTCATACATTTCTACAATTCAGACACATGCCAACATCTCCTCTGAACATCCCTATGTGGTACATGACATGAGGGATTCAACTACAGCTGTGGTTGGGTTGAGGGAACCATGTGAACGTGTGTACATTGGCTTTGGAGTTGTTCACATGCATCTGACAACAAAGACACCAGTTTGAAAGCCATGCACCAACTTAGCTCCCATCTTCACCTCAGCCAGAATATCTTCCTGGTTGCTCAAACTACCACTGTTAGTTCCATCCCACATACAGCATTAACAAGCATACAACCACTCCATGTTAATTCCCATCCACTAACGTATGACAACCACACCTAGCCTCTTGGCCAGATCAATAACTAGCTGTGTATTGGCCCTGCATGATTTAAGGAGCTATGCAATCCAATATGGCACTGCTTTACTCTGATTGGGTAAGAGTTACAGTGCATTGAATACACACACACATACACATTCTTATTGCATTGTCATCGCCAACCGCCTCATTCCTCAGGTCTAATTGGGTCTCCTATCCGGAGATCTTTTATGGATTCAGATAAATTACTAAATGAACCCTGGCTGATGTCACAGAGGAGCCCTCAGAACACATTGGTGCACATTCATTTCCTGTCACACCCATTAACCATATAACAGCCCTGTCTGGGAAACATGCAGCACCAGGATCTCTGCAGAGGAGAACACCTGTTCATCTACCCCCACAAGCAGCACACTGGCATGTTTATTTATTATTTGTATTTTTATTTAACCAGGCAATTCAGTTAAGAACAAGTTCTTATTTACAATGACAGCCTACCTCGGTCAAACCCTAACTCGGACGACGCTGGGCCAATTGTGTGCCACCCTATGGGACTCCCAATCACGACCTGTTGTGATACAGCCTTGAATCGAACCAGGGTCTGTAGTGATACCTCTAGCACTGAGATGCAGTGCCTTAGACCACTGCACCACGCGGGAGCCCATGTGTTTCTATACAATACTGTATGTAGGCTATATTTGTCTCTAATCAGCAATTGAATGGTTAGATGTACAGTATCTTGTAATTATTCATTAAAAAGAGAAGCACATTCTTATATATTACCCAATAGAGTATTTAAGATATTCAGCATGCTGTCATAATTGTGTATTGGGGCCCGTTCTTTCTCTCTTTACACAGGAGAGAGAGAGAGCGAGAGAGAGATAGAGAGAGAGAGAGGCTCAGTTCAGAGTCTCAGTTGCCATGGTAACACCATTTCTCCTCCGGCGCAGTGTATGTGATGGCGCTGTCCGTTGAGGGGAGACAAGAGATGGAGGAAGAAAGAAGGATGGGAGGCCAGCGGAAGAGGCAGGGAAGAGGGTGGAGGGATCAAGAGGAAGGATGAAAATAAGAAATGAGGAAAGAGGGAGAAAGCTGATTTAAAAGATAGGTAGGGGAAATAGGGATTAGTCTACGACAGAAAGGAATGCCAAACATTAGTGTTATTCTGCTCTGTCAGGACCACACAGCTCCCTTACCAAGGGGACCAACAATCTGCTTTGTCTAGACGCCAGGCTGACAACAGGACTTGGGCCTAGCCACACACACAGTACATCCCTCCCACTGTGGACCAACCGCTGGGAGTCATTCACTGGCACTGACAACCTGCTCCACTGTTTCATCTCTTTCCTGACCAAGGTAGAACCTGCCAAGACACAGTCATCTGCAGTGGGAGGGCTGTTACAAGTGGCTGGCCAATTCTCCCCTCAAATCCCATTGCAAATCCATTCTTCTCAGTGGTCGTCAATGAATAATCACCTTTGTCCATTTCCATGCTGTAGCTGCATGGTGTAGAGGAGGAACTGGTTTAGAAATGAGGGAATAAATGATCATTTCTCTCACGTGAACCCCTGCCTCCTTAATTCTCTCATTAGCACACGCAAGAATTGGGAAGGTTAAAGCTAGCTTGCCTGATCTGCTATTTCAATGTCAGGTCATTGCAATCAAGTGAAATAATTATTTATTTAAAACCTATATTGGCATGCTGAGAGAAGAGGCGAGGAAGAGAGATGGGGAGCCAGAACACACAGTAATTGTATCACAGAGGCAGATCAAAAGATAAAGCATCACTGCATAGAAAGAGAAGAGACTGGAGGTACATCTGAAAGGATTACACCCCATTCCCCATCTAATGTAGTACATTTGAGCTTGATGCTTGCTGTGTGTGTGATTTGATGGTTTAGGACAGAGAGAGACGTCCCATGCCAGGTCTCAGCTCCTCTCAGAGTTAAAGCATTTACTCTCTCACACACAGCCCCAGCTCTGCCTGGCCTTCCAACCTGTTAGTCTCAAAAAACCTGACCCTAGGCTACACAGTGACTACCCACTGGGCACGGACATCATTTCAACATCTAGTTTAGATTGACATTTGGATGAACTCAAAAAAAATGTTACCATGTCATTGGATTTAGGTAAAAATATTAAAATATTATTAATATTAAATTCCCTACGTTGATGATTTTGCAAATCCAATTCGTTTTCCACGTTGATTCAACATCATCACATTGAAATGACATGGAAACAATGTTGTTTCAAAGAGTTTTTGCCCAGTGGGACGGGTCTACATACTAACTTAACTAAAACTTTGGTTTTGAGTTGTAACGTTCTGGCATGTCTACCTTGTGATTTATTGAGAGAGTCCCCTGATTCACCCCCCTCCTTATCGAAGTAGGCAGTGATACTTCATCTATGCCACAACAGTCCATCAGTGAAACCAGATGCTAGTCACTGTGTTGCTTAGAGTTGGGTTTTGAGACTACCAACCTGTCACCTCACCTGATGCCAGCTCATATCCATCTCCACACACACACACACACACACACACACACACACACACACACACACACACACACACACACACACACACACACACACACACACACACACACACACACACACACACACACACACACACACAGCACCATGACTTAATTTAGAGGCATGACCACATTCATATTGATTTCTTGAAGAAGCTGTATAGCCTCAGGGCTCTCAACTGTAACTAACAGTAACTCTCTATCAACTGTAACTCACAGTAACTCTCTATCAACTGTAACTCACAGTAACTTTCTCTATCAAATGTAACTCACCGTAACGTATCAAATGTAACTCACAGTAACTAACATTTCTCTGATCATCACACACATACTACACAGTGCATTCTAACGGACCCATTTCAACACTGATGGAATGTATTCAAACACTGCCTGAGGCATTGTTCTGAGATACAAGGTGCCGTCATGTGTGTTCTGAGCTATTGTGCTTCCGCTGTTCCCCGGCCCTGAGCAAATTCCAACTCTTACACCTCTGTGGCCCTCCCCCTCTCTCCCATCAGTAAATACTTCCTGCAACTCCTCTGAGCTCCTGCTGACGGCTGTCGACAGAGGAAAGGGGGATACCTAGTCAGTTGTACAACTGAATGTATTCAACTGAAATGTGTCTTCCACATTTTTTTTCATTTTTTTTTATTTCACCTTTATTTAACCAGGTAGGCAAGTTGAGAACAAGTTCTCATTTACAATTGCGACCTGTCCAAGATAAAGCAAAGCAGTTCGACAGATACAACGACACAGAGTTACACATGGAGTAAAACAAACATACAGTCAATAATACAGTATAAACAAGTTTATATACAATGTGAGCAAATGAGGTAAGAAGGGAGGTAAAGGCAAAAAAGGCCATGGTGGAAAAGTAAATACAATATAGCAAGTAAAACACTGGAATGGTAGTTTTGCAATGGAAGAATGTGCAAAGTAGAAATAAAAATAATGGGGTGCAAAGGAGCAAAATAAATAAATAAATTAAATACAGTTGGGAAAGAGGTAGCTGTTTGGGCTAAATTATAGGTGGGCTATGTACAGGTGCAGTAATCTGTGAACTGCTCTGACAGTTGGTGCTTAAAGCTAGTGAGCTATTTAGGCTACCCTGCCGCCCCATCTATCTTAAGATGAATGCACTGTAATTTGCTCTTAGCCTGATCAGTGATAATACGAACTGTCCATGACTGACACAGCAGACTCGGACCATCTCCGCAACGCTGTCTCCTCCCAAGGAGCCACAATTGGAAGACAGTAGGAGTTACTGCATTACCTTATGGAGGGACTCCATACCTTGACAGAACGCCATGACCATGTGTTCAATACATTGCTAGACAAATTCCACAACACTAATCCCCCAGACTCTCAGCAATCCCGCCACTAGCGGTACTTCTTCCCAGCCTACGCCGGTGTGCCGAGAACCTCGCTTAACTCCTCAGAGCGATACGCTGGAGATTCTAGAACCGGCTGGGATTTTCTCTCCCGGTGCTCCCTCATCTTCGAGCTGCAGCCTTCTTCGTTCCCTCGGACCGCTTGAAGATAGCGTACTTGATAATTCTGATGTCCGGGAGTGCCCTTGCCTGGGCTACGGTGGTGTGAGATCAACAGTCCATTGTTTGCTTCAGTCTGGTGGAATTTTAGAGCAAAGGTACGAAAAGTGTGTGATTTTCACCTGTTGGCGGCTGAGAGTTCCTGTTGGCGGCTGAGAAGCCCTGTTCGACATGTTCCTTTACAGATTAGCGGAGGTGATTTAAAGACAAGCTCGCAGCCCGGGAGCTGCCCATAGACCTTGACTCTCTCATAGCCTTGACCATCCGGATCGATGGGCGGCTACGTGAACGTAGGAGGAAGAGGGGATCTGTTCCCTGTCGCCCTCACTCATTCTCGGATTCCACCTCCCCTCCGAAGAATACCTGAAATCCCTGAAGTCTGCATTTCTGAGAGAATCCGGTGTCACCCGAGTTCCCTCTGAGATCCCCTAGTCTGTCGACTCGCCTCCTCCGGAGCCCAAGCAACTGGGCGGGGATAGATTTTCTCCTGCTGAGCGCTTACGTAGACTGAACACCAAGATCTGTCTGTATTGTGGAGCTATGGGACATTTCTTATCTACCTGCCCATTAAAAGACCAGGTTCATCAGTAAGTACGAGTGCACTTGTGAGCGTACGGGGAGTTTCCAATCTCTCACTACTCATAACCCCCTCTATGCTACCCTGTTTTCGGGAGACCAGTCCAAATTCATCCGAGTGCTCAATGACTCTGGGGCCGACGAGAGCTTTATGGACACTACCCTGGTGTCGGAGCTGGGTATCTCCGCTCAACCCCTTTCCATCCGTATGGACGTCAGAGTACTGGATGGGTGCTCTATTGGCAGAGTCACCCACAATATGGTTCCTATCAACCTGCGAGAGTGTCAGGCAACCACAGTGAGGCTATGCAGTTTCTACTTCTGGTGTCTCCTCATGTACCCATGGTTTTGGGGTTTTCATGGCTCCAGAGGCACAACCCCCTAACCCGCTGGGCTACAGGTTCCATCATGGGTTGGAGTCCATTTTGCCATGAACATTGTCTGAAGTCAGTGCAACCTGCCCCAGGACGTCTCTCGGCGGGCTTGGGTAAAGCCTCGGATCTCTCAACCGTTCCCATGGAGTGCCAGGACATACGGAAGGTTTTCAACTCTGCCAGTGCCATATCTCTTCCTCCGCATTGGCCCTACGACTATGCAATCAACATTCTCCTGGGCACTTTATTCCCTGTCGGGTCCGGAGACCAAAGCGATGGAAGGGTACATTGAGGACTCCCTCGCTGCAGGGATTATGCGCCCATCTGCCTCCCCCGCCAGCGCAGGGTTCTTCTTTGTGGAGAAGAAAGACAAGACCCTGCATCCATGTATCGACTACCTGGGCCTTAATGACATTATGGTTAAAAAACATTTCCCGCTACGATACAAATGCTTGTTATGAAATCCAAGCCTCCTCTCATGACCCTGCTGTGAGCAATGAAACAATGCCAACATTGTTTCCTTCCAACACTGTTAGCCTGGCTAGTTCACAGCTCAGATTATCTCCACTTTTTTTAACAGAGGATATCTCCACAGGTAGGCAAGGGTCACATAAATTATGTTTTAACTGTGATTTAAATGGCCTACTCCCAACAATTAATGTGTTTCTATGCTAATATATTGCATAATCCATGTCCTTGTGAAAGCTAATGTTGTGTGCCTACAAGGAGCTTTCCATACTGGGTCTAATATGAGCTAACATGCTCCACTAGTTGCGGAAGAGCTTGGCGCTTCTCTCTCAGACCAGAGCTGCTGCTGCTGTTGATAGATGGTCACCTCCAAGATGTCTTTTCCCATTTCCTTTCAACCCTAGAAGATTTAGTGAGAGACATACATCAAGGTGAAAATGGTGGGTGTCAGAAGCCTCACAGCACATTTCATCTCCTCACTGGCCGGCTTAAGTTACAGGGACATGTTTTTACTGTATGTATCTCAGGGATCAAGGCAGATCAGGGGTCGATACACAGGAGTTATTGTGGGATTGCTGATACATCCTAGAGCATATCGGGTCAAGCATCAGAAACGGTTGACTGGGGAATTTAGTTAAGGGATCAATGTAGCATTGACATCATTCATCACAGCAACACAACCTTAGCATATCAAAGGAAATTAGAGAGGACAGTGTTTTTCACTTGACTTTGTTTTAGTAAGATTACTTTTAAGTGGACAAAAACTTCTATTGATCAGGGTTGTTTTGTAAGGGGATGCATAAACAAAATAAAAATATAAACTGTCTGATTTTTCTATGACAGTAATATATTTTTTAAAAATAAGTGCAGAGATGGTGCAGCGGAACTCATTTAGCCTTGATCGCCGGAATCGAAACGTTTTGTGCCAAAGTGAATGGGTACACATTTGCATATGTGCACCATCAGAATGACGGTGCACTATGCTCAGATTGGGAAATCTGCAGTGCAGACACATGGGTCCATTGGGACGGTTGGTGTAGGAGTGCCATCTAGGCACAAACTGACTGCCATCCTGCTGCTGCCCAGAGGCAGCTGACTCCTGCCAGTACCCCACGACACACTCACACACACACCACACTGTATAGCAGAAACCTGGGGTGGGCATGCTGCATTTCCTGCTGTGTGTGGAGTAATAGAAAATTCACAGAAGGAGAGGATAAATGGCTTGCTGGCTCAGTGGATGCTGCTGACCTAGAGCTCTCACTAGCTAGCCACAACAACACAAAGTGTCATCCCACTGGCGTACCACACACCCCTGCAGCCTCTGCAAGGCGTGGGGGGCACTTCTAACTATTTTTGAAGCACATGTTGTGGCCTAGAAACTAATATGTAACACTGTAAAGACATGTTTATTAGGAAAGCTAAAATGTTTATACTGTCATTGAAATTGCAAAGTCATTTGTGGAATATAAGGTTTCTTCATTGTGTAAAAGCACTATTTTCATATTAAGATGCATTAAATAGAAAATTGTACACCGTCTCTTAAAAACGTCAGGTTTGTGATGAAGATGTGCAAGAGATCTATCATTATTTTTTTGCAATGATCCTTGATCTCCTGAAGAAGCCCCCAAAATGTTTGGATATGCTGGTAAAGTTATTAGATTGTCAATATTTGCAGCTGTAGGCAGTAATATCTCTCTAAGCGCTGATCTATCATCAGTATTGTGAAATAAATTGAATGTTAAAGGAAAGATTTGAATGGAGAAACTTGATCCGAGTGTTGCGCTCCCCTTCTTTTGATCCTGTCAGTATCAGCACACACTTATCAACGACACACTAAGCGACCAGCAGTTTATTTTGCACCCAAAATAAACTGCTGGTCGCACAGCTAAATATTTGGTTGCACTTTAGAGCCTTGGCCACATGGCAATATGTACAGAATTGCACAGGAAATTAGCTTCAATAATGGAAATGTGAAGAAAAAAATGAGATTAGCTATAAAACTGAAATGTATTCTCTCTGCCCCATGGCAATATGTGTCGAATTTCAGGAAATTAGCTTTAAAAAAGCAACATATTCATGAGATTAGCTATAATTATTATAGCTAATCGTGAGATTAGCTAAAAAACTTGTATGAAGTTGCTGCGAATCGCCATACGCCACTGAGTCATCCAGAATCCAGACAAAGTGTCACGAGGGACTAGGTGTGTGAGGTAAGAATCAGGCACAGGGAGCAGAGAGTTCCAAAGGGAGAAGTGGACTTTAATATGGCACCAAAAAGCAATGCCCAAAACACAGGGTACCCGGTCCAGACCACGAACACACCCAACAACACAACACGTAACACAAGAATAATCCCGCACAAAACACGGGCAGGTTTACTAGCATAAGGAAGCCCATCAGGAAAAATAATAGGACACAGGTGAAACTAATAAGACAAAACAAACAGAAAAAGGAAAAGGGATTGGTGGCGGCTAGTAGGCCGGTGACGACGACCGCCGAGCACCGCCCGAACAGGAAGGGGAGCCAACTCCGGCGGAAGTTGTGACACAAAGCAACAGCAGGCAACAGCAGGACAGTGGTAGTTGTTAGGTATTACTGGACTGTTGGAGCTAGAAACACAAGCGTTTCGCTGCACCTGCCATAACATCTGTGAATCTGTGTACGCAACCAATAAACTTTGATTTGTGTGTGAGTGTATGTGTGAGTGTGCCTCCCCCTATTTCTCTCCATACAGCCCCAGCTAAGCATTTCCCAGAACACCCAGGGAGAGCAGTCAACACACCAAATATATTTTGGCACAGTTCCACATCACATTCCCTTATCACAGTTACCAACATTATAGAAGGTATACACTGAGTATTCATGGGTTGCATGTTTTGTCACAATATTGTTTTGAACGTTCGTTTTGTATTGATGCCCGACTGAGCATTCTACTCAATGCATAGTTAATGAGTGCTGATGAAGATGTCATCAAAAGTGCATTACAGTGGCTTGGAAATACAATGCCATTCAAAAGTAGGAAAACCTTTTGTAGGAATTTTTTGTTTTGTATAACCTTTTGTTATAATTTTTATGTCACTAGATTGACTTTAGATACTGTATAACGTTAGCAAGTTAGCTAAGATTGGGGGGAGGTCAACATTAGCATTGCTATATATTTTTGACTACTTGTCACTTCGTATTTCCAGGCACTATAATGTCATTTAAACTAAGCAGTTGTTAGCCTCCGTCCAGAATGGCTGGGCTTATCCCAATATTAGTGCACCACTATTGTGCCACCGGTAGAAAGCGGAGAGCGTTCATAAAAATGGCATGACGAGACTGAGTGACGGAGGTACGACCTATGAATACCAAACATTAGGAACACCTTCCTAATATTGAGTTGCATGGCACACCTACACAATTCAGGTCTCAATAGGCTCAAGGCTTAAAAATCCTTCTTTAACTTGTCTCCTCCCCTTCATCTACACTGATTGAAGTGGATTTAACAGGTGAACTCAATAAGGGATCATAGCTTTCACCTGGATTCACCTGGTCAGTCTATGTTATGGAAAAAGCATGTTTTGTATACTCAGTGTATATGGCATACCGATCTACAGCCATTCTTCCATCAGCATGCAAAATACTGCAGGGTGCTGTGGGTGAGGAGCTTCATGCTGGCTGACATAACCAGAGCACAGTGGGAAGGCAAGCAGACGGAAGGCGAAGAGAAGAGAGGAGGACAGAGGGGAGGAGCCTCTATGGCAGGGGAGAGAGCTCTCAACTCTTCTTTGCAACAAATCACAAGATTATCACAAGATTATCCCTATGAGCCTGAAGCACTAACCACACACACTCACTCACTCAGTCTCTCTCTCTCAAACACACATATACACACACACCACTCACTCACGCATAGATACGTACAACACACACACAGCCCATTTAGAGCATGTTGCCCTAGTGCTCGGGCAGGCAGGCCGAGAGTGGCACAGGGCCATGCCATATGGGTTTCTTTGTGTGGGGGGCTGTAGAGGGGTGGCACATAGCCAGCAGTACAGGGATAAAGAGCTGGTCTCTGGGCTGAGGAAGAAACCAACCTGTCCATTTGACTAATTAAAAACTCTGTGATCCTGGACGGATGGATGTGTCCTAAGATCTCATACCCTCATTCACTGAGTGTACAACAGATTTGTCAGAAGAGTCCGATCCAACCGTGTGAGAGCAATTGTACTAGTCTGCATGTTGTACAAATGGTGCTTCTCTGTGGTGGGTGTGACCTTGACTGCAGATGAGGACAGTGAGACTGGGCCTGGGTGGAAGGAGGTGTGGTGATGCTGGTTAAGCTGGTTAAGCTTGGTGCCCTTTGCGATCTGATAGGGCTGGAATAATGAGCAGTTAGCTATCTGTTGACAGCTCAATTACAGCAAGCAGCTGATAGAGGCACATCTCTGCAGCTGCACCGCATTGCACTACCGCAAATAATAACAGTGAAGCACTTTGGGGTGACATTGTAATTATCATGTGCTAAGGCTGCACACCAGAGTCACTTGACAAAGAGAAATCATCAGTACATCAGGAACTAAAACCAGCCATCTCATGCTTAGCATTTATATTACCTTTGTGTTGGCAAGTTTATCAGCAGGGGACACAAGGCAGCGGCTACAAGGCAGCGGCTACAAGGCAGCGGCTACAAGGCAAGCATGCATGCACAGACACACACTTGAGTCGTTTGCTCACACGCACACATAAACACACACACATACAGAAACCCACAAAAATATGAACAGAGACCCAAAACTTTTAAAATGTAGAGTAGGGTTCAAGTTGAATTATCTCTGAGCTCTGAAATATATTTCACCCTAAGGAATCATTCATGACCAAACCAGATCAGTCATAGAGTATGTTACAGTCTTACATCTGAGGCACCATTCCAACAGGGTGTAAAAGTCATAACCCAGGAGAAGCAGCTGAATCTAATCAGACATAATACATGGTACATGCTCGGTTCCACCAGAAACAAAGTATATTCACTTCAGACCTGGGGATGATCATTGATTGAAACACATCCAGATAAATGCTCACTCGTTGTAATAGAAATAACAGGGAAGGTTTGGCTGTTGTTTTTTCCTGGAGGAGATTTGCAGCGCAACACTGTTTTTTCTATCAATCTCTCACTTTCACAAAGTGTGCCCAACTCCTCTCACCTATCTCTTACTCCTGAAGAAACCTGGTTAGCCAATCTCTGCAGCCCCCAGCACTATGTGACATCTGTGATGCAATCTGTTAGTGGAATCAAGCGTTTATGACACAAGGTCACTGCCACAGAGACGAGTCGGAGGGAAGGAGCACACACACACACACACACACACACACACACACACATGCACACACAAATCAAATCAAATTGTATTTTGTCACATACACGTGATTAGCTGATGTTAATGCAAGATGCCATCTTGATGTAATACATGTATCACTAGCCACTTTAAACAATGCCACTTTTCTATGTTTACATGCCTTACATTACTCATCTCATATGTATATACTGTACTCGATACCATCTACTGCATCTTGCCTATGCCGTTCTGTACCATCACTCATTCATATACACTGCTCCAAAAAATAAAGGGAACACTTAAACAACACAATGTAACTCCAAGTCAATGACACTTCTGTGAAATCAAACTGTCCACTTAGGAAGCAACACTGATTGACAATAAAGTGCACATGCTGTTGTGCAAATGGAATAGACAACAGGTGGAAATTATAGGCAATTAGAAAGACACCCCCAATAAAGGAGTGGTTCTGCAGGTGGGTGACCACAGACCACTTCAACAACCCAGCAGCAGGACCGCTACCTGCCTTTGTGCAAGGAGGAGCAGGAGGAGCACTGCCAGAGCCCTGGAAAATGACCTCCAGCAGGCCACAAATGTGCATGTATCTGCTCAAACGACAGAGTCTGGAGACGCCGTGGAGAACGTTCTGCTGCCTGCAACATCCTCCAGCATTACCGGTTTGGCGGTGGGTCAGTCATGGTGTGGGGTGGCATTTCAATTGAGCACATCTGAGACATCATGTCTCGCTCCATCCACCAACGCCACGTTGCACCACAGACTGTCCAGGAGTTGGCGGATGCTTTAGTCCAGGTGTGGGAGGAGATCCCTCAGGAGACCATCCGCCACCTCATCAGGAGCATGCCCAGGCGTTGTAGGGAGGTCATACAGGCATGTGGAGGCCACACACACTACTGAGCCTCATTTTGACTTGTTTTAAGGACATTACATCAAAGTTGGATCAGCCTGTAGTGTGGTTTTCCACTTTAATTTTGAGTGTGACTCCAAATCCAGACCTCCATGGGTTGATAAATTTGATTTCCATTGATAATTTTTGTGTGATTTTGTTGTCAGCACATTCAACTATGTAAAAAAAAAAATTTTTATAAGAATATTTCATTCATTCAGATCTAGGGTGTGTTATTTTAGTGTTCCCTTTATTTTTTTGAGCAGTGTATTTTTATGTACATATTCTTCATCCCTTTACACTTGTGTGTATAAGGTACTTGTTATGAAATTGTTAGGTTAGATTACTCGTTGGTTATTACTGCATTGTCGGAATGTACATATGAGATGAGTAATGTAGGGTATGTAAACATTATATTAAGTGGCATTGTTTAAAGTGGCTAGTGATACATTTTTTACATACATTTTTCCATTATTAAAGTGAATGGAGTTGCGTCAGTATGTTGGCAGCAGCCATTCAATGTCAGTGGTGGCTGTTTAAAACCAGTTGAAGCTAGGGGGGCGCTATTTCATTATTGGATGAAAAAACGTGCCCGTTTTAAGCGCAATATTTTGTCACAAAAAGACGCTTGACTATGCATATAATTGCCAGATTTGGAAAGAAAACACTCTGACGTTTTCAAAACTGCAAAGATATTATCTGTGGGTGCCCCAGAACTGATCTTACAGGCGAAACCAAGATGCAACTTCAAACAGGAAATGAGCAGGATTTTTGAGGCTCTGTTTTCCATTGTCTCCTTATATGGCTGTGAAAGCGCCACGAATTAGCCTGCCCTTTCTATTGTTTCTCCAAGTTATCTGCAGCATTGTGATGTATTTGTAGGCATATCATTGGAAGATTGGCCATAAGAGACTACATTTACCAGGGGTCTGCCCAGTGTCCTTTGTTGAAATTGTTGCGTAATCTCCAAGCTGCTCGCATTCATCCATGTGATTGGGACAGAGAGGAGACTTCCAGGAATGATATATCATGAAGAGATATGTGAAAAACACCTTGAAGATTGATTCTAAACAACGTTTACCATGTTTCAGTCGATATTATGGAGTTAATGTGGAAGAAAGTTTGGCGTTTGGATGAATGAATTTTCGTTTTTTTTTGGTAGCCAAACATGACGCAGAAAACGGACCAATTTCTCGTGCACAACTAATCTTTCAGGAAAACTGAACATTTGCTATCTAACTGAGAGTCTCCTCATTGAAAACATCCGAAGTTCTTCAAAGGTAAATGATTTATTGAATGTTTTGTTAACAAAAGGCTAAGCTTGAGAGCAAACAGATTAATTTCATTTCATTTGCGATTTTCATGAATAGTTAACGTTGCGTTATGGTAATGAGCTTGAGGCTGTATTCATGATCCCGGATCCGGGATGGCTCGACGCAAGAAGTTAACAGTCTGATGGCCTTGAGATAGAAGCTGTTTTTCAGTCTCTCGGTCCCTGCTTTGATGCACCTGTACCGACCTCGCCTTCTGGATAATAGCGGGGTGAACAGGCAGTGGCTCGGGTGGTTGTTGTCTTTGATGATCTTTATGGCTTTCCTGTGACATCGGGTGGTGTAGATGTCCTGGAGGGCAGGTAGTTTGCCCCCGGTGATGCGTTGTGCAGATCTCACTACCCTCTGGAGAGCCTTACGGTTGTCGGCAGTATATATAGATGTGAGAATATGAAAATGTTCTTTAAATGTAACGGACTAACTGAGTTCCAAGTGGACATCAAATTATACTGTATACATCACTCATGTCATACTGTACAAAGCCATGCAAGTTTATGAGGAATCATGCTGGATCAAGTCTTTGTTTTTCACAGCTAACAGGCATACTTACATCCAGGGAGGAACTGTACTAGACATGACTACTGAGGCTCAGAGACAAAGAGCCTAGTGAGGGAAAAGGCCCAAAGAAAGAAGACTGTAACAAATATATTTACAAAGCGTAGTATTTCCATCTGTCTGTTCATCATTGGCTTTTCCTAGCCTGGTACTGTAACTTGTGCTTTAGCCAACTCCTCTGCTCCATCATTTTGTATTGTCAGTCATAACAACACATGACAAACGAGTTGGCTGAAGAACATTCAGATCTGTGCTCAACCAGGCCAGGCTTTGCCTGCTATTGTGGTCACACTGAAGGCTACACTTCCGTGGTAAAGCATTTCCAAAGCTTTTACATGTTGATTGTCCACTGCCAGAGCTTCATAGAGGCCCATGCAGTCCACACTGTGTATGAGTCCTATGAGTACAATAGTAAATTGCGTTGTGGCTCGTGGATACTCATGACGTTGTTATTATAACACAGTGGATGCCTGTCTCTGTAACTGATGTCTTACCTCCTCTGTGTTTAACTGTGTTAAAGATGTAGTCTGGGTTCTTAAGCACTTACAAATTCGGAACATATCATACAAATTGCAACAAAAAAATACAAAATGTGCAGGACGTAACATGTCATACGAAACGGGTGAAATAGTACACAATTGTGCACAATTTTCAGGGTATGGTTTTGGCTTGTGAGTGAAATGATACAGAAGCTGTGGAGCATCACTTTAAGTACTTGACTGCAAAAGAAGCTTGAGCAAATTCACAGCTTAGCTCTGGTTGTTACCCAACGACTCCTCTGCTTACTATTGCACGCTCATGTGGCATGCTTGTGACCTCTGCGCAGGTTGAAGCTCACATGAATAATCACAGCCATTGGGCTTCTCATTACTGCGGCATGCTGGGAGCTCAGAGGAAACAGCAGGTGAAAACAAGGTCAGCAGCACTTGACTCCTCCTCTTTGTCTCAGGGCTATGGTAATGTTACAGAAGGGTGCAAGCTCAAGATAACTTTCTTAAATCCCATTCTAGTCCCTATATAGTGCACTACACTTGACTCATTGGAGGCTGCTGAGGGGAGGACGGCTCATAATAATGTCTGGAATGGAGTGGAATGGGTGAAATGGAGTAAATGGAATGGTATCAAACACATGAAAACCACGTTTTCGATAACATTCCATTCACTCCATTCCAGCCATGGTTATGAGCCGTCCTCCCCTCAGCAACCTCCACTGACTTGACTCCTTCTATCTGTCTCAGAGCTATGGTAATGTTGCAGAAGGGCAACCTAACTCAAAGTTCCAGTTTCAAATCACACTCTCACTACAAAGGTCACAGTCTATTACCTATATCGTGCACTACTTAGTCATTGCATGCGTTCTCATTCAATTGATGTGACTAGAGGAAACACAGGTAACAGTATTGTTTTATCTGGTTAGTCATTCTGTGCCTGTTAATATTGCAAGGGTTCTATGTGAAAACATATATACAGAATGTTATTGAATATCTCAATGTTTTCATTGTCTTCCTTACTTGTTTTGGAATCGGGCTGCCTCCCGGGCATGAGCCAGGTGCTCCGTTCAAAGCCCACGACGAAATCGGCTCAAAACAAAAGTGACGTAAATGTTTTATTTTTTTACATTTTTATTTCACCTTTATTTAACCAGGTAGGCCAGTTGAGAACACCTTTATTTAACCAGGTAGGCCAGTTGAGAACACCTTTATTTAACCAGGTAGGCCAGTTGAGAACACCTTTATTTAACCAGGTAGGCCAGTTGAGAACACCTTTATTTAACCAGGTAGCCAGTTGAGAACACCTTTATTTAACCAAGGCCAAGAACACCTTTTTTCATTTACAACCTGCAGTTGAGAACACCTTTATTTAACCTGGCCAAGATAAAAGGCCAAAGCTGACCATGCCAAGATAAAGCAAAGCTGTGCGAAAAAAACAACAACACAGAGTTACACATAAACAAAGGTACAATCAATAACACATTAGAACAGTGTGTACAGTGTGTGCAAATGTAGAAGAGTAGGGAGGTAAGGCAATAAATAGGCCATAGAGGCAAAATAATTACAATTTAGCATTAATACTGGAGTGATAGATGTGCAGATGCGGATGTGCAAGTAGAGATACTGGGGTACAAAAGAGCAAGAAGATAAATAACAATATGGGGATGAGGTAGTTGGGTGTGCTATTTACAGATTGGCTGTGTACAGGTACAGTGATCGGTAAGCTGCTCTGACAGCTGATCCTTAAAGTTAGAGAGGGAGATATAAGTCTCCAGTTTCAGTGATTTTTGTAATTCATTCCTGTCATTGGCAGCAGAGAACTGGAAGGAAAGGTGGCCAAAGAGCTGTTGGCTTTGGGGATGACCAGTGAAATAGGTACAGCTAACGTTATTGCTGGTTATGTAGGTAGCTATCTTTTGATAAAGCGAGGCAGGCTAACTAACATTTGAGCTATCGTTAGCATAGCTAGCTAGCTAGATAACTTAACTAGCTATAGCTACATCATTACAAATTAGTTAGGTTGTAGCTCATATAAGTTTGTGTATTGTTTATATATTGTGTATTGTTTACATACTGCTGGTTATGTAAAGTTATCATTTGATGATACTACCAAGGCAGGCTAGCTATCTAGCTACAGGCTAGCTAATATTAGCCTACAAGTCAGATTTGCAAATTAGTTCGTAGGTCATTCAAGTGTATTGTCTAGGGCGAAACAAAATAATGGATGCAGTTATGATGTTATCTAACTCTATGTCTGAGTCAGAAAACACAGTGAAATAGGAGCAACAGACCGTAACGGCGTCACCAGCCTGAATCATCTAATCCAATCTGGAGGTACAATCAGTCTACATCTGTAAAGCATATAATTAGGGTGTCCACCAGAGCCACAAAGTCTAAATGAACTATATCGTAAAAAAAATATATAAAAACAAAAATGTCCTTTTTGGTCTAAAGGTTTAAGGTTAGGAACCCTTGAAATCACATTTTAAGAAGAGAAATTGTAGAAATATGCAGCTTGTATGACTTTGTGGCTGTGGTAACTAGTGACAACCTGGATTTAGCTTGACCCGAGTTACTGCCCTTATGACACAGACAGCTTCGTCAACAACAGTAATGTGTGTTATGTGAAAAGTTGCACAAAAAATACCCGGTTTGATAAACTAGTAGGTTAATTAACAAGCCAAGCAGATACACGTAGTAGTAATTTTGGTTCAGATTTGCATTATCTAAAAGCTTTGTCTTTTCTTTATAACAAAATGCAATTTACCACTTGGCTATAAATGGAACAGAGAGGACACTTGAATCAAGTTGGTGACAGTTTTAAGTTTTGTCCCAATTTACTTCATATAGCCTAGCCTGGTGACACCAGCCTGATTGCTGAGTTTACCTATTTCACTTCACACATCATGATATCTGAAGTGAAATAGAAAGGTGAATGCAGTGACCAGGTTGGTTCCACCATGCTAATCATAACTACCATTGATAATGTAATCAGTGCTCTGAGTGTGTGTTTGTGTGTGAGACCAACCAGTATCTTTGATGAGGGACCAGGAGACGATCTAAGCTGCCATGCCCATCAATGGGGCTCTGGCAAAGACCTTACCTCCAGCCTCACCTCTAGCCTGCTCACCAATGGTCGTCGATGGGGAGACCAGAATTGAGTAGGTTTAGTCTGACCTGTTCAAACTTCAACATAGTATATGTTTGTTTATCAGCTATCACCTATCCTAACTGCCATTGGTAATAGAACAGTGAGCATGTGCGTATGTGTTCACAGATGCATCTATTGAGCCAGCACTTGCAAGATGATGTGATGGAGTCCTGACCGACAGACAAACTTGATACTGACGTCTGTGAATAGGGAGAGACCTGGCACAAGGCATAAACATTTGACTAGACACAACTTTCACTTGTATTGTCTTTTTTTATTATTGAATTGAATGCTATCAGTCAATACTGGGACGGAGAAATCCTGTGTATTCTGCACCAGGATCAGAGAACTACTGTTGTATACCGGACACCACACAGGAAGGTATGACCACTCTGACATGTTTGCCAAGGTAGCCCCATTCCCACCAGACAAAATGCCAATAGGCACAGTATCTGTATTGTCTGGGAATGACAATGACATGTGAAAGGTGCACATGTATCTGTTACTACATGGACCTGTTACTACATTTGAAAGTTATCAAAACACGTAGTTTAAAATATCAACATAAATTCAGCCATTCCATTTTTCTCATATTACTCTGTAGGTTACTAACCTATTCAAAGCTTCCTCCGGCATATCACCCATACATCTATCTGCCTGTAGTTTTTGAACTCAACCTACAGGAGGTTTGTTTGTTGTGATTGAGTGGGGGAAAAGGTTCTGACAGATGGGTGTGTCTTGGTGGAGGCAAGGACACACCCAACAAACACACACATCAAACCACACCCCCAACTCCCGTTTGGCTTCGGTCATAGCCGCCAGCATTTCTTGAAGAGCAAGCCAAAAAATTAGGCCTAATCAGCGGGTGCTGTTCCCCTTTAAGCAACTGTAATTAAACTGCAAGAGCTTGTGAGTCTTTTTTTGAAAGGTTAAATTAAGTTCAGACTACATAATAGCTTTCTACAAAGCCCTATACGGTACATCAAGGTTAATATAGATTTGTTTTTATATTCGTTTTTATTTCTATTTAGTTTGAAGATTTTTATTTGAAATTCAGTTTAGTTTCAGTTAGTTTTCAGATCCCCTTGACTATTTGTTAAACTGTAGCAGTGGGTCAACTTCAACAACAAGCTGGAGCGCTTAATCACGAGGCTAAACTCCCATGCAGCAAAGTCTTGCATCATGCTCTTCTCAATAGGCGGGTTTGAGCTGATCACTTTTGTTAAGTTGGTGACTAACACCTTTCAAAGTTTGTTGCATTTTGGGGATAAAAACTGACCGACTTGGGAGGCTCTATTGTCAACCAATCATTAGGGTGTTTTTGTTTGACGCACGCGAACGTGACCAGAGACATGAATGAAACAGGAACAAATTTGCTGTGATTTATGTGTGCAGTAGATATATGCAAATAAATGTGATATTTGAGGCTCTCTCTCACTAAATGATTGTACAATGTGTACAGACACAATATTATATTATGATTTCTGTTAGTGAGTGTGTTATATGGGGGTTGGAGACATGTTTATTTCGACATTATCATTTATTTATTTTTATAAACAATGGCAAAACTGCCATGTTGAACTGAGCCTTGCTGTTGGAAAACCACATTAGTGGTCGCAGATGCACCGCCCCGACTTCACTCCTCGACTTTCGTCAGGCCGGTTTCTTTAGCTTTACCACTCAAATGCTCCCAATATCTGTGGTGCTGCTCATGGCAACATCTTCCCGCTGAATCTACCATTAAATTATACAGTCAATCTCAATGTGACCCATCAGAAGCTTGAAAGCCCCATAAAAAGAAACACTCCACATTTAATTTCTGCCCCACAAAAAAACAGAAACTGAACATAATTCATGATGGTTTGTATTTTATTTTAGTCAAAGACAATAGTTTCAGTGTAGTTTTAGTTTTTCAAAAGGGTTTGTTAATTATTTTATTTCAGTTTACTAAATAGTTTTTTCATGATTAGTTTTAGTTTCAGTTTTAGTTTACTACAATGTGTACATTCAGTCTTACCAAAGCCATATACCGTACTTTACATTCATGTCTAACCATAATAGAATTATGTATTCTAGAAAAACTCCTGAAGAAATGTTTTTAAACTGTAAAACGTTTCAACAGAATGAGAATAACAAAAAATGTACCGAAATATGTTTTGTTTTCATTGATGTTTGCCTAATAACAACAGCACTGTGCCATGGGAAAATAATACTCTCCACTACAGCTGCCGGCATCTCACAGTAGTATCTCACAGTAGTATCTCACAGTAGTATGTCACAGCAGTATCTCACAGCAGTATCTCACAGCAGTATCTAACATTAGACAAGTAAAAATCCATCACTAGAAGCAGCAGCATGGTGAAACGAGGCAGGTGTCCTTGAGCTAGCTGTGTAACATGTATAAATACAAGTGATTGTACTTTTATTGACATTCATCCCCTGCAGTGTGAAAGATGTGTACACTCTACTAGCTTACAGTATATCCACTGGCTCTGTGTGTTGGTGTGTTAACGTAGAGCAGGCCCTATTCCCTAGACTCAGAGCCCACCCTGTTCTCACAGCAGTGACTGACTGAACTCACACATATTTTGCACAAGTGCCAGCCAGCTCCCTCCTAATCATGTCCTTATTAAGCAGGAGACCATGTCTTTCTGTTTCACTCAAACACCCCCACACACAAACCAAAGCTGTCCAGATAGGCTACACGAATCCATGCGCAAAGACAAAGATAAATACAGACCATACTGAAGGTTTCGCTGTTGCATAACAATCTCACACTGAGATTGAGTCATATAGTTCACACTGGGCCAGCCAGCATATTCACAGCCTCTCAACAGACTCACACCTACAGTACTGCAGCTTCTCACATGGGAGCTCTCAAATGTACACAAACAGTGAGTGCAGCCGAACTCTAAAACAGGCACCATGTACACACACACACACACACACACACACACACACACACACACACACACACACACACACACACACACACACACACACACACACACACACACACACACACACACACACTGTTGTGTGTTTATAAGTGAGAGAGAGAGAGAGAGAGAGAAAGTGTGTGGAGGCTCATCTCATGGTCTGCACCTCTCCTTCCACTGGGGGTATGCGTCACTGCGGCAAAGGGCCTGTGTGTGTGTGTGTGTGTGTATTGATACGTGTGTGTGTGAGCTCTCCGGCAGAATAGGGAGCTGACTGCTTCACAGCCAACAAGCTGTTCCACAAAGTGCTACTCATGGAACAGTACCTCCACCCCAGGGGCCTTAGTGATAGCCTGGCTGACCTTGTCTCTCCAGACCTTCATCCAGACCATCCCCTCCCCTCCAGACCAACTGTGCAGTAAGAGACAGACTACACACACACCAAACCAGCTCCAAAATAAACCTGTTTGGTTCAGTTTATAGCAGTTTAGCCCACATACACACACACACGTACACACACGCATACAGGCAGGGGAGGACCAACCCTAATACACCACTCACAGTGCCCCAATACAACTTAAAACTCACTAATCCTGATCCTGCATATCAGTATGGCCATCGGCGCAACCTTCCCCCTTCCCTACATGGGCTGCTTGTCAGATCAGAGCAGAGGGAATCGATAGCAGACAACCCTCTCACATATACCTGCCTGTTTAGTATGCCGGCCCTGATTCCCAGGTAATTGGAACCCTTAGTGAAATGCTGTCAGTTATAAAACCATCAATCTGATCTGAATGAGGGATGATTCACAGTCAGATTGGAGGGTGGAGGAGAGAGGAGGGAGGGAGGGTAGGGAGGACGGGCGGGGGTGAAGTCATGGCCAACATGCTACCCATAATGCCTCTCACTAAGGTTCTACTAAATTATCCAAGACCTGACTCGGGGGCACAAACTGCTAGTCAAGTCACGCTAGGGTTTCCAATGTTCTGATCTCTCATATCGTATTTACATATTTTAGTCATTTAGCAGACGCTCTTCTCCAGAGCAACTTACAGTTAGTGAATTCATCTTAAGATACCTAGGTGAGAAAATCACATATCACAGTCATAGTAAGTACATTCTTTCTCAATAAAGTAGCTATCAACTAAGAGGTAGAAAAAGTCAAGTGCGAGTGTTAGTTCACAAAATGCTTTTTTATGTGTGTAGAGTAGTGATGATCCACATTCAGATTGATGGTAGTTACTATTTCATCCTACTAAGATACAGTATGTCAGAGGATACACAAATGAGTTGTGGGTTTGTGTGGTGGATGTGATTTGCCACTTCTCTCCATACCGTCCTGCATCGTCATGGTCCTTCTGTAGCTCAGTTGGTAGAGCATGGCGCTTGTAACGCCAGGGTAGTGGGTTCGATTCCCGGGACCACCCATACGTAGAATGTATGCACACATGACTGTAAGTTGCTTTGGATAAAAGTGTCTGCTAAATGGCATATATTAATATATTATTATTATTAACTATCTCCTTGCTTACAGGACTGAGTTTCTGTTTGCTTTAATCATCTCTGATATTTAACAGGCTGTTTTTCAATAAGAAACATGCATAATTATAACTAAAGGCTGTGTGTGATGCATGTCTCAGGTAAGGCCCGTGTATGCAAGGGTGCAGGGATTTTGGGCCCCATGAAAATATATCACATTGGGCACCACCACCACAGGCCACACCAACCCTGCCCAATTGCTGTAACCACACACCTCCAGAACCCAATCGACCCATTCAAAGCTTTAAATAACTCTACCCTTGCAGGCTTGCAACTCTCTTGTAGTCCAATATTTACTATACTATACTATACTTACTGACAGTAAGCTGTGAAAATATAACACTGTGCAGACATGCATGCAAGATTCTGCATACAGTGGAATTCACTATTTGATGCAAGACTGATACCCCCTATAAGAAATGTGCTAAAGGCCATCTTTTACAGTGTAAATGTAATATTCATGGTAAAATTCTTGCTTGGAAAATTCTCTTAACATTAATGAACAATTTAAAATAAATATAACTTAAATATACATTAACCTCTTCAATTAAAATAAATTAACATTATCATCTATAGAATGATATAACAAACAAAATAATAAAATCAGCAGCAGATTCTGGAACTAAGTATACATACCAACTAGAAAATAAGCAGCTATAAAAGTGGAAATGGAAAATGGAAAACAAAATGTAAATGAAAAGGCCTGATGGTGGCGCTAGAGGAAAGGTCATGAGGTCACCAAATCAATAGGTTTCTTCCACTTGGGGTCTTGACTGTGCACCACAAATTTTATGGCAATCCAGCCATTACTTTGAGATATATCTTGTTCTCAGTCTGTGGTCATCATGTGCGTAGCGATCCAATATCCACAGCCATGACATTTAACAGTATTCACTGGCCCTTGCTCAGCCTTACCCACCAAGAGCCCAGCGCCGAGCCTTCTTGCTAGCAAAGTCACTGATCAAGTCTTTGAAGTCCAGTTTTCTAGCTAACTGACTTTCAATGGACAGTATGGCAAGACTGCAAAGCCTGTCCTGGGACATAGTGGACTTCAAATAGTTTTATTTATCAGTTTTATCTTACTGAAAGATCCCTCACCACCAGCAACAGTCACAGGCAGTGTGCAAAATATACGTAAAGCAATGCACACTTCTCCAAAAATGCTTTGCAGCTGCATCTTACAAATTGCATTCAGAAGACCAAGAGAGGACAAGTTAGGGGGGAAAGTGGCAGCATATACAGTGTTCAGGTGTCATACTTCATTTTGAAACTCAGGTGTAAGATCTCTGGAATAGTTCATGATCAGTGGTTGGCACACAGAAGGGACTTTATCCTCACTAATCTGCCCAACTTTCAGAACAGCAGAAAATTATTCTACCATTTGTGCAGTGGTGTGGAACCTAGTGTCCAAGTCACTTATGATGTTGTCAATAGCAGTAAAAAACACTGTTCCGAAACACCATTGCTGCACTGTCCTGAGCTGTCTCCTCTTGAAAAGTCTCATCATGGAATCTCTTCCCTTTCCTCTGGTGGCTGTGTTCCTTGCTAAATTGCAGTGCAACATCCATTTGCGTAGCAATCAGCGATGCCTCAGACAGGAGACTCCCATCCATCTCTAAGAGCCTGCATCTCTTCCTTTAAGGCTCTGATATTGGCTGCCTCTGTGTCAAGGGAGATTTTTCCTGACTGGAGAATCACATCCCTGTCCTCAATGCATTGCAGTACTTACAATTATGCCAAATGACATGTCATTCAACACAATGCTGCTCACCTCCTTCAGTTGGGAGTAGGGCTGGTTCAGGGGTATGGAGATGGGGAGACGGGGCTGGTTCAGGGGTATGGGGATGGGGAGACGGGGCTGGTTCAGGGGTATGAGGAGACAGGGCTGCTGAGCCTGAAGCTGCATCTGTTGCGCCTGGCACCAGACACCCAATTAGCATGAATAGCTTGATAAAAGTTTGCCTGCATTGATTAAATGACGGCTAAAAGAGGAGCGAAATGTAAACACTCTGAATTTTTTGTATAGATATTAAGTAACTAATGTTAGGGGAGCAAAAGTTGCCTATTTTTCTATGGACTAAGCTAGCAGGTTAACTTCCACCTCTCACGGACTACACCCACCTTCCTTTGTGAAAAATTGTGTGACATACTGACGCTCTTTCTTTTCTCTGTCCTGTCTTCTTTAAATTTCTTTTTCGTTTTTGGAAGCTAGATTTTTCTTTAGAAACTGAGACATGATGCTCCACCGGCACTCCTCACTCGCAAGGAGGGGGGGTTGGGCAATACAGAGACTCTCTAGATGTTTACTTTTTGCCAAAAACAAGAAAAGAAAAAGTACCCGTAAGTTTTATTCGTAATTGTAAATAAAATATTATATTAATGATGATAGGTCAATAATTGAACCTCTATTGCAGCTCCTTCACACACACACACACATACACACACACGCCACAAGGAGTCGCTAGAGCGGACGTTGCTCGGCCAATTGTGCAGTGCCCTATGGAACTCTCAGTCACGGCCAGTTGTGACACAGCCTGGGATCGAAACCGGGTCTGTAGTGACGCCTCAAGCACTGTGATGCTATTTTGTAAGTAAGAGAACATTAAATATTTGTTTACATTTAACCTGTCCTCGTTTTCTTTATATTTTACTACAAGATATGAATAGCCACAGTTATGTTTATTTTTCAAATCGTGAATTCTATTAATACAGAAAAATGAAGTAATTAGCCAAAATTATATATATTTTTTTTAAATGTCACGTTAAGTTAAGTTGAAAATCACACAGATTGTGTGATGGGTACTTTTTCAAATCGAAAAATTGGTCTACAATAAACAGAACCAATGCTCAATTAAGTTTTAGGTTCATATGTGTTAAGAGAAGAGACAACGACATCAGTTAAATCTTTACTTTACTTGTCCCGGTGCGATACCATGGCCATATCACTACGTTGTATGATTTATGAATGGCAAGGATATATGAGATTGACTTTATTCAGTCAGTTCGACACAATTTCTAAATTAGTCAAGCTTGCCTTCAATCAAAGCACAATAACACGCTGACCAGACCGCCCGCATTGTGTGCACGAGCATTACAAAATAAATGTACACATACATGTTATTCAATAATTTAATCTAAACTGTTTGCCCGCATCAAAGGGCGTCTGCGTAGCCAGGCGCACGTCTGCGTAGACACTTGGCGTGCTGCAAGTCCCGCATCTCCCATTTACGAGCATATATTGAAAGATGAATGAGGTCCACACTCCAGTCCAGGTGGTGGTGGAAGAAGAAAAATGAGCAAGGAGAGTTTAAGCAAAGAAAACTAAATAAAACTAACCAGGTTTCCCCTTTTATCTGTGGATTAATAGTCGGAGTACACATGATTTTGTGTGACTCAAAATGGGTAAATATTCTACAAAGATCCAGCAGAAATAGGACCATATGCATTTCAGGTAAAATAACAACAATGTTTATCTTCCAGGACAAATTATCTAGCAACAGCAAGCTAGCTAAATGTCCATGAATGTTTCATATGTGTTTCGACCTCTCCCCAAATTAATATAGTTGGTTCACAGTTGGTTCACAGCTGCGTGTCATGAACGTGTCTGATGGGGCTAGATAAACTCAACATGCGCACGCGGACACACGTGTGGCGCCGGTTTGGTCATCGGGTAAGCCTATGCGTCAGCTCTTCATGGCTGCATATGAAACACGCTAAATAAAATAAATGAGTGTGCCAGAAAACAATAGGCTAAGTGGATTTCGACTCATCGTCACCACATTATACGGGACATGCAAATTGACTCACATAGACGAAGAAGCATCAACAGGGTTTCCCTGTCATCGCTCATTTTGTAACTAACAGGCGCCTGTCCTATCAATAGATCGCTATTCGATGCATATCGTTCCTTCTAGTGAGAGGGCGCGGTATAGCCGACAGCCGGCGCCAGTGGAAAACACTGCACACACACACACCTCTGAACATGACCTCTTATTGCAGCACTCCTCAGTCAGAGCTGTAACAGCAGGGCAGGCAGCACAGGGAACACCTGGGAACAAAGGACTATTGTACATCCCTGTGACACACTGAAACACATGGAACCAGAAAGGGCAACTATCAACCAAAACAAACACACCTTTCATTTTCTTTTTCTCTTTCTCTTTCTCTGTCCCTCTCTCTCTTTCAGTGGGACGACTCGTTGCCTGCCCCTTGGGATAAAAGGATCCGGTTGTGCTGGCGCTGCACATCAGGTGAAAGGCTAATTGTCCTGTTGGCCTTGTCCGTGAAGGGGAAAGAGTACCACTGGACAAACACAAACACACACTGAGATATACACACAAACACACACACAACACAAACACATGCTCACACTTCTGCACAGGCCCATAGGCTTGGCCAGGGAGTAGCTTGGAGACAGAGAAACCATCTGATCAGCATTAATTCAGAAGATAAGACCAAGAAAATAGGAAGAGGGACAGTGAAAGAAAGAGGGAGAGACTTGTGTGTAATGAGATCCACGCACCCTCCATCCATCTAATGGCAGCAGTGATCATAGCTCACAGCGTTCCCAATGGTGAAGAGACTGACATGAGCAGTATGGTGGTGCTGACACAGTCATCCAACGCTCATCCTGAGGCTATTAGGAGGGTGGTGTGTGTGTGTGTGTGTGTGTGTGTGTGTGTGTGTGTGTGTGTGTGTGTGTGTGTGTGTGTGTGTGTGTGTGTGTGTGTGTGTGTGTGTGTGTGTGTGTGTGTGTGTGTGTGTGTGTGTGTGTGTGTGTGTGTGTGTGCGCGTGAATGCATGCACGAATACATGTGAGTTTGTGTGTGCGCATGTTTTTGTGTGTGTTCCACCATCAGCTGAATGAAGAATCCATAAAGGCAAGCTGTTTGAAATGGAGGATCTTATGGCTGACTAGGTCAGCCTTCCAGCAGACAATATGTGACTTGTTTCAGGAAACTAGGCATATGTTGCACGTCACTACTTCACAAGAATGGCATTTGAATGTTTTTTTAGTTTTTTTAATCAAAATGCATTTTTTTGGGAAGAAAAGCTTTCTGGGACATGTGAACTTTCATGTGCCTTATTAACATACTTGTATGCCATCTGTAAATATGAATAAAATTGTTAAATTACAAGCCTAACCTTCCCTCTAGCCATGATTGGCTGAGATAATGAATGGGCTGGACATGGCGCGAAATGAGTTTGGATTGGCCTGCCATGTAGTACGCTTCTGTCTATAACATGAGCTGGTCAGTATGTGTAGGTAATTCTTTCTACTGCAGCTTTTTGTTTAAATATATCACATAGTAGAACTGCAAAGGTGTTGCTCTCCACTTTCTGGAGGATTGATCAATGGAATGCACATTGGAATTAGAGTATAATAGCTAAAACATCTTGTTTAAACATCTTGGCCATGTTCTGTTATAATCTCCACCTGGCACAGCCAGAAGAGGACTGGCCACCCCTCATAGCCTGGTTCCTCTCTAGGTTTCTTCCTAGGTTTTGGCCTTTCTAGGGAGTGTTTCCTAGCCAACGTGCTTCAACACCTGCATTGCTTGCTGTTTGGGGTTTTAGGCTGGGTTTCTGTACAGCACTTTGAGATATCAGCTGATGTACGAAGGGCTATATAAATACATTTAATTTTGATTTGATTTGATTATGCATGTAAGGTGCATTTTTATTGTGAAAATTGTCTTCCCCAATCTTGAAACATATGCGCTGCTTATGTATGCCAGTCAGGCTCTAAACCCCTTGTAAAGTGGATTAATGTGCTTAATTGTAAGAAGTTATTGGCCACTCTAGTTGTGATACAGACCTTATCAAAACATATAGGCCTATGGGCTAGGCTACATGAGGTGTGAAACTATGATTAGAAGCAGTTGCAAAAAAAGGTAGTTTCTTATGCTGGGCATCATTCACAAGTGATAATGTATAATTCACAAGTGATAGGCTAATATTGTCACCCATCAGACTATTCTTGATTTAATCTTGTCTTCACATATACTAAATAATATATGTGGGAAATCTGTTTTGATTTAGAATGGACCATTATCATGCACTTGTCTCAAAAAGGGCAGTGGGATAAAATACATGTAATCTATGCACTTAAATAGCAAATGGAGGACACTTTTCCTTGTGGTTTATTTTCATGCAAGCCAGGTAGGCTATAATACTGTTGTAAAGATAAACAATGTGGTTAATATTAGGAAAGTTGAGAAAAAAATATAGTGGGCCTAGTGTACACAAAGCATGGGCTCTCATTAAGTGTTTGATTAGATTTTCAAATACATTTGCATTGATGTCAGAGCGATTAGAGGGACATTAGAGTGCTGAGTACCAGGCAGTTAGCAAGTTTGCTAGGTTACTAATGAACATCAGCAGCATCAGATTTTGGAGAAGCCTAATTACCATGACTAAAAAGTCACGTGGAAATTGACTGTCTTCATGACTCGTGACCGCCGGTGTGGCGGTAATACGGTCACCGCAACAGCCCTAGTAATGTCTGAGATGTGTGTCCCATTTTAGGTTGCCTTGGAATGTCACAATGAGCGCTTTGGCGCAGGACACCACCTCAAATGTGTGTCCGGAGATGGATAATGGCTGAGGTGGGTCATGATTGTGGTTGAAACAGGTGTACATGACTTTGTACTTTGTCGGTTTGAGCTTCATCTTGTTTTGTTCTGACCAGTCGGCTAGTTGGTTGAGGTCCTGCTGTATGGTAGAAGTGTCACATATTGGTCTTGATTCGATGAGGTTTAGGTCAATGACAAAGGCCCAGGAGTTGGATAGGGTACCCTCTGATGCACCATTGACGTGAGCCAAAAATACAATTGGACCGAACTGTGTGCCCTGGGGGACGCCACAGGATTGATCTTGGGCCTGGGATAGAGTCTCATGGTATCTTATCCCCTGGCTACACCTGGAATGGAAGTTACAAATCCATGGCATGATCTCTGGTCGGACACATAGTTTCTAAAGGTGTTTCATTGCAATGGTGTGAGATCAAAGGCCTTGCTGTAGATCACCCTTTCGCAGGAGAACTTTCCAGCAATGCATGAAATGTAAAACGTGTAGTGTATTTGATGTTTAAAATGGCTTCCGAAGTTTGCAATTTCCACTTTGAAATGGATTTTCCTTTACAAAAAATGTATCAACCCCTACAAAAATGTGCATTCATTATAATCCACATATATATAATCCACATACTAATTCACATTTCCTGCTTCTGTGGGATTGTTTTCCTGCTGTAACAAACTGGCTCATATTCATATCCTACATCTGTACACTCAATCAATACAAATCAAAATCAAATCAAATGTTATTTGTCACATACACATGGTTAGCAGATGTTAATGCGAGTGTAGCGAAATGCTTGTGCTTCTAGTTCCGACAATGCAGTAATAACCAACAAGTAATCTAGCTAACAATTCCAAAACTACTACCTTATAGACACAAGTGTAAGGGGATAAGAATATGTACATAAAGATATATGAGTGAGTGATGGTACAGAGCGGCATAGGCAAGATACAGTAGATGGTATTGAGTGCAGTATATACATATGAGATGAGTATGTAAAACAAAATGGCATAGTTAAAGTGGCTAGTGATACATGTATTACATAAAGATGCAGTAGATGATATAGAGTACAGTATATACATATGAGATGAATAATGTAGGGTATGTAAACATTATATTAGGTAGCATTGTTTAAAGTGGCTAGTGATATATTTTTACATCATTTCCCATCAATTCCCATTATTAAAGTGGCTGGAGTTGAGTCAGTGTGTTGGCAGCAGCCAATCAATGTTAGTGGTGGCTGTTTAACAGTCTGATGGCCTTGAGATAGAAGCTGTTTTTCAGTCTCTCTGTCCCAGCTTTGATGCACCTGTACTGACCTCGCCTTCTGGATGATAGCGGGGTGAACAGGCAGTGGCTCGGGTGGTTGTTGTCCTTGATGATCTTTATGGCCACAACATAATTTCCCAGGAATCACAAATACATGTAGTCTACTGGCTAAACCAGTAACTACTCCATTGTTGACAGAATCTAGCATCTATGAGTTTAGACGGAGGCAGTGGCCACAGACAGGTGTTTACTCAAGCATCTGCATACATACCCACTGGCAGTTGGAGCCTTAAGCTACATTGAGTCCAACACTAAAAACAAACAGCACACAGGAGGACTGCCTCCCTGTTGTCTTGGCTGGGAATGGAATTAATTGCTGGTCTGTGGTCTGGAGTTAAAGGTGCCTGTCCACTTATATTAGCTTCACCAACTCAATAGTAGAAGATCTACACATTCAGTCTGCCAGCCTGATGGTACAGTATACTACTGTATTCAAGGACCTCTTCTGAAGAGTACAAATGAGAAGGACATGTGAGGCTCGGGCCGATGGCATGTTAGACTAATCCATAGAGATGAAAAACCAGAATATAACAAAACATACCACAGAGTGTGAGGGAATTAAGGATTTTCATTTTTGTATACAACAATAGCCAATAGACATGTAGGTATGAAGGCTTACAGTTTTGTCCTCTAAAAAGTGAAAATACCAGAAGAACAAGAAGTGTCAATAAATACTATTTGAACCTAATCTGAAAAGCTCAAAAGTACAGTACAGTACAGTATATTAACTCTTTCTGTGTGTACAGTGTTGTATCATTCTCTGCTGTGTTGCCATTGTACTCATACAATGAGTCAACACTTCCCTTGCTATGAATGTGTTCATCTGGCACACCTCTCCTTTCCACACCTCTCCTTTCTGGCACATTCAAAGATAATTTAAGACTTCACACATTGGCAAGTCTATAAGTGTGCGCACACACACGCACACATTCTTCAAATGCATCTTAAATGAAAAGAAATTAAGATGTCAACTAAGAGAGACAAAGAGCTAAAGCGTATAAAACATTCAACAAAGAGAAGAGCACTCTTCTGTATGAGGGAGACAGTTGAACAGGCTTGCCTTGGGACATCCTATCCCTGATTGGCACATGCTCTACTGACAAATGAAAATATTGTCACAGTGAACTCTATCCCATTTTCTTGGAAACATGAAAACAATGACTTCTTACATGAAGCTTGTCATTTGCTGACAGTCACTAAAGAGCCGTTTTAGCAGAAAAAGAGTCTCGGCTTTCTCTGTCAAATGGTACCATTTAGCATGTTTTGTTCCGTCTGCCTGGGAAGGAGAAAGTCAGGGAGTGATGGGGGACAAGTGTTTGTGGCGATATTAGTTAGTCCCTCTCCTATCGCCCTCTCTGTCCTCTCTCCTTCCTTGTCAGGCTACATTAATGTCCCTAGTTATTACATCCTGAGTCCAGCCACATGGGACCTGGTCATTCTACCGAGAGAGCTGGGAGCAGAGAGGCTAAGGCTGGGAGAGGCTGGGGGAGAAGCTGGGAAAGTCTGAGAGGAGAGGCTCTGGGGGGAGAGAGACAGGATTTTAGATGGAGAAGCTAGAAGTGGGCATGGGTCCAGTTCCAGCTCGACTCACTCTCCTGTGTGTATAGAGCCATTCATCTCCTTATTAGGATCAGAGCATCGCTGAGAAGAAATTAAAGGGACTCTGTGTGATATTGGTGTCAGTGACAGGGAGCTAGTAAAGGGGCTGAACAGGGAGCTCAATGTGACTGGCATCTAAGCACAGAGAGGCCTAACTTAGAGTTACCCAGTCAATGCCTTTACTACCGAGCCTAAGAGCTAACTGTTGAAGACTTACTGTCAATCCAGTAAACCAGTGTCTTGTTTAACCTTTTACTGCAGTGGGATAAATCAGCATCACACAGAGTGATTATTGGTAGTCTTAAACAAAACAAAAAACACCAGGCATATTTATCAGCAGACTGGTACCATAGGGCTACGCTTCAACATCATGATTCATAATTATCAAGGACCCTTTGGCTTTTTTCATGTTAAGAATCAATGTATCACAGAGAATCACATACATATCTGTGTGCAGAGCAGAACAAATGGGAGGCTCTCAAACTGTGGAACTATACAATTAATACTAATAATGGATTAGATATATATAAGGGCAATTCCACCTTAAAAGCGTGAGGCTGAGAGACTCCGATTTTTCACTTTAAAGTGCATGCCAATCAAAAACCAATGATTGCAAAGTTAAACAAAACATACAACTCTATGCACAAGGACTACTTATAACGATATCCAATATATTTTTAACAAAAAAACATTTACTTGAAAAACAGCCATTACAAAGAAAACACGTAAAATTTGCAGTTTCACATGCGAAAACTGTTTTCAGATGTTGAGTTTAAATGACAACAAATGTTTATTACCTGTTTTGAGACGTTGAGCTTAAATGACAACAATGTGATTTTTTGTTGCAAAGTTCGGTAACAGAATGACGGGCTGTGCTGTTTGTGCCGCATTTTGTCAACAAACATTGCATCTGCACTGTTCTTCACGTAAATGTGTTTTTGTAACATTTAATTGGAAATCATTAAAAGAAGTCCTTGTGCATAGAGTTCATTGCTTTATTATTGGTTTATTCCGATCCCCATTAGCTTTGCTCAAGAAGCAGCTATTTTTCCTGGGGTCCACATAAAACACAAAACATGACAAATAACAAAACACTCATACACTGATAGACAAGGACAGTCATCTGTCATCTGAGTCAGTGCAGTACAAGTTGAGTGCCCTTCTCCATATACATGCTGAAAGTCAGTAGTTGTTCTCTGAAAAATAGCATTGTATTTGGTCAAACACAAGTCTCTCAGTTTACTGAGAACAGGCAGCAAACTGATTGGGCTGCTGTTAGAGCCAGCAAAGGGGGCTTTACTATGATTAGGCAGTGGAATTACTTTAGCTTCCTTCCACACCTGTGGACAGACACACTCCTTTAGGCTTTGGTTAAATACTGTACAGTGGCTTGCGAAAGTATTCACCCCCCTTGACATTTTTCCTATTTTGTTGCCTTACAACCTGGAATTAAAATACATTTTTGGGAGGTTTGTATCATTTGATTTACACAACATGCATACCACTTTGAAGATGCAAAATATGTTTTATTGTGAAATAAACAAGAAATAAGACAAAAAAACTGAAAACTTGAGCTTGCATAACTATTCACCCCCCCAAAGGCAATACTTTGTAGAGCCACCTTTTGCAGCAATTACAGCTGCAAGTCTCTTGGGGTATGCCTCTATAAGCTTGGCACATCTAGCCACTGACATTTTTGCCCATTCTTCAAGGCAAAACTGCTCCAGCTCCTTCAAGTTGGATAGGTTCCGCTGGTGTACAGCAATCAGTCACACCACAGATTCTCAATTGGATTGAGGTCTGGGCTTTGACTAGGCCATTCCATGACATTTAAATGTTTCCCCTTAAACCACATATGTCAGAGTCAAGGCCCGCGGGCCACATCCGGCCCGCGAGAAGGTTTTTTACGGCCCCTGGGATGATCTTGATTTATTATTAGAACCGGCCCGCAGACCGCAGCAAGCCGGCAGCCCGCAGATCTTTTACACGCACCAATACTACATTTCCCACAATGCAACGGTGACGCACCGAGCAGTAGGCTGCTTCATTTCAATATTTATTGGCACAGCAGTTGTCAGCATCACAGTAAAATTAACTTTCAGATACCCATCAAAAATGGCAAAACGGAAGGTGGACACTGAGAACCGGGGTTTCAAACAAGGTGGGAGTCGGAGTATTTGTTCACGGAGGTAGCTGGAAAACCTGTGTGTCTTCTGTGTGGAGAAAGTGTGGCGGTACTGAAAGAGTATAATCTGAGACGACATTATGAAACGAAACACGCGGACAAAAACAAGAATATGGACATGGAACAAAGGCTACAAAAGGCAGAGGAATTAAAACGAGGCCTCAAATCTCGACAGGCTCTGTTCAAAAAAGCCAAATCACAAGGCCAGGCTGCTGTCAAGGCCAGTTTTATTTTGGCAGAAGAGATCGCTAAATCAGCCCGGCCATTTACGGAGGGGATTTCATCAAAAACTGCATGATTAAAGTTTGTGACGAAGTTTGCCCAGAAAAAGGCAACTCTTTTTAAATGTGAGTCTGAGCAGAAACACCATTGCCGAGAGAGTAGACCAGTTGTCCATCAATCTAAAAGAGCAGCTTGTGAAAAAGGGAAAAGATTTCATTGCATATTCCTTGGCTGTGGATGAGAGCACCGACATTTCTGACATTGCCCAGTTGTCAATTTTCATCCGCGGAGTGGACTCCAGCCTAAGCGTGACAGAGGAGTTTTGGCTTTACGTCCTATGCATGGCACAACTACGGGGCATGATTTGTATGAAGAGGTGTCAAGATGTGTAAATGAGATGGAGCTGCCTTGGGAAAAACTCGTGGGTTTGACAACCGACGGAGCACCTGCGATGTGTGGACACAGGAGCGGACTGGTGGCGAAGATACGGGAAAAGATGCAAGAGGAAAACGCGACAGGTGAGCTGACAGCTTATCATTGTATCATACACCAGGAAGCGTTGTGCGGTAAAGCCTTGAAAATGGAGCATGTAATGAGCATCATCACGCGCACAGTTAACTTTATCAGAGCCAAAGGTTTGAATCACCGCCAGTTCAAGGCATTTCTGACGGAGTTAGAAACGGAGCATGGTGATTTGCCTTATCACACAGAGGTGCGATGGCTAAGCCAGGGAAAGGTGCTTCAAAGATGTTTCGAGCTTTGTGAGGAGATTTGTCTGTTCTTGGACAGCAAAGGGAAAGACACAACACAACTCCGAGACGAAATGTTTCTGTGTGAAATGGCTTTTCTGTGTGACATTACGAGTCATCTGAATGCAATGAACTTGCAGCTGCAGGGTCGGGATCGTGTCATCTCTGATATGTACAGTACAGTGAAGGCATTTAAAACCAAACTGACTCTGTGGGAGACGCAGATGCAGAAAGAAAATTTGAGCCACTTTCCCAGCTGCCAGACCATGAAAGAGAAGCTCTCTACCAGTGCGTTCCCGAGCGCACAGTTGGCTGATAAAATAGGTATGCTTGCCGCTGACTTTCGACGCCGATTTGCTGACTTTGAAGCACAAAAAAGCAGGTTGGAACTGCTCGGTAACCCATTTGCTGTTGACGTGGAAAGCTCACCACCAAACCTCCAAATGGAGTTGATTGACCTCCAATGCAATGATGCACTGAGGGCAAAATATGCGGCAGTGGGTGCTGCGGAGTTCGCCCGTTTCCTCCCGACACAATGCCCCAGCTGCGCATCCAGGCTGCTCAAACGTTGTCTATGTTTGGCAGCACATACCTGTGTGAACAACTGTTTTCTTTGATGAACTTGAACAAAACATCACACAGAAGTCGACTTACTGCTGAACACCTCCACTCAATTCTGAGGATTTCCTCAGCTCAGAGCCTTACCCCGAACATTGATGAACTTGTGGAAAAGATGGGACACCACCAAGTATCACCCTCAACCTCAAACAAGTGAACATTACTGTGCAATCACATATTTAGAGTTTTTACTCAGTTCAAGTTTAAAAGTTAAAGTTTAATATTTGTTTTCACTGCATGTTACTTCTCCTTAAACAAAGTGTTGTTTTTGATTAATAGATTTTTGCACTTTATTTTATTGTATTTCAATCCAATTATATTTTAAAAATATTTCAGTTGAGTGGATGATAGAAAATTGCTATTATTGTTTTTTTCTTTGAAGTAAATTTAGCCCACTTTTGCTAAAATAGAAAATATAGGCTACTGATGGTGCCTTGAATACCGGTTTCTTTCATTTAATGTTCATGTTATGGGGATTTTTATATAAAGGAAATTTGTCTTTTGTGTCTGTTGAAAATTAAAGATTACTGACAGAGCCATAAGAAAATATTGCTTTATTTATCTGATCATATTGGAATATATTTGTTAGGTTTTCAGTAGGTTCAATTAGGTTCACTAGACTATATGCGTCATTTAAAAAAATTTCAATGAACATTCGAACAGTCCGGCCCTCGGCTTGTAGCTAAATTTTTTATTTGGCCCTCCGTCCATTTGACTTTGACACCCCTGCCTTAAACCATTCAAATGTTGCTTTAGCAGTATGCTTAGTGTCACTGTCCTGCTGGAAGGTGAACCTCCGTCACAGTCTCAAATCTCTGGAAGACTGAAACAGGTTTCCTTTGAGAATTTCCCTTTTAGCGCCATCCATCATTCCTTCAATTTCCCAGTCCAAAACCGTGATGAAAGACGGTGTTCTCGGGGTGATGAGAGGTGTTGGGTTTACGCCAGACATAGCGTTTTCCTTGATGGCAAACAGCTCCATTTTAGTCTTATCTGACCAGAATACCTTCTTCCATATGTTTGGAGAGTCTCCCAAATGCCTTTTGGTGAACACCAAACGTGTTTGCTTATTAACCTGTTACTCCTACCCCCTACTTTTTCGAACATTCTGTTAAAAATCGCGCAACATTTCAGCGCCCTGCTGCTCATGCCAGGAATATAGTATATGCATATGATTAGTATGTGTGGATAGAAAACACTCAGACGTTTATAAAACTGGTTAAATCACGGCTGTGACTATAACAGAACGTGCGTTTCATCGAAAAGTGCAGGAAAATCTGATCACTGAAAATGGAAAAATATATCCATGCGCAAAAGTGAACCACATTTAATGGGGCTGAGGTTGCAATACCTACAGCTTCCACACGATGTCTAGAGTCTTGTCATTTGCCTACTATTTGTTTCTTGGTCAAACAGACGCAAGGCAGCGCAGTTCTTCCGGTCTCCGACCGGATATTTTGGTTGAGATTTATCCGGACATTATTTCCAGACGGACAGCTAAAGAATATACATCGCCTCGTGATCAATTTGGTCGCTTATTAACCTCTTAAGACTAGGGCTCAATACTGCCCCCTTTGGAGGAAGTGCGTGCCCATAGTAAACTGAAAATATTTTTCCCCAAAATTGCTAATATATGCATATAATAATTATTATTGAATAGAAAACACTCTAAAGTTTCTAAAACCGTTTAAATTATGTCTGTATGTAAAGCAGAACTCTCAGGGCAGCCTTTCTCCCAAACTCTCTCTTGTCAAGAGAAAAGTTGGGTCAACTTTGACGTCATCGCCCCCACCCTTCCCAGGCAGCTACCGATCTGGGAACAGTATGTATGTGTTCAGCGCGATGCCTGCTTTCAAATGGCGCGTTCATTGTGAGAATCTCGCGAGCCCTCGTCGTTTGGCGGGCGAAAATGTTCGGGTCACTCTCAAATACATGCACTCTATTGCGCGCGGCCGATTTGGGGCACATTCTTTTCCAAGAAACACCAATTGAAGGCGGTTTGTCTGTTCGCGCTGATCATTGTTTTACATGTTAAAAACATCATGAAGCTCGATTCTGCACATAGTTTGACCAGTTTAGTCGACATATAATATGTAAATTTGAAGTTTTGATGCGCAAGAGTGCGGGACCAGAAGTCATTTTGGGTGCATTTCAGCTGAAGCTGTTAGCATATGCTAATACAGAGACACACAATGTGAAACCAAACGATGTATTGGGTAAGTATGACTCCTTCTACGTCTTCTGATCGAAGAACATCAAAGGTAAGGGAATATTTATGTGGTTATTTTGGGTTTCTGTGGACTCCAAACGTAGAGGAGACATACTGTTAATATCTGAGCGCCGACTCATAGTATAGCCTAGTGTCACGCCCTGGTCGAAGTATTTTGTGTTTTTCTTTATGTATTTGGTCAGGCCAGGGTGTGACATGGGTTTTTGTATGTGGAGTGTAGCTTAGTTGGATTGTAGCTTAGTGGGGTGTTCTAGGAGAGTCTATGGCTGTCTGAAGTGGTTCTCAATCAGAGGCAGGTGTTTATCGTTGTCTCTGATTGGGAACCATATTTAGGCAGCCATATTCTTTGGTTGTATTGTGGGTGATTGTCCTGAGTGTCTTGATGTCCTTGTTAGTTTGCACCAGTTAAGGCTGTTTCGGTTTTCACTACGTTTATTGTTTTGTAGAGTTTGTGTTTATTCGTGTTTACGTTGTTTAAATAAACAATCGCAATCGACACGCTGCAGTTTGGTCCGACTCTCCTTCACCATATGAAAACCGTGACACCTAGTGAACGAATTCTGTAACGTTAAAAATAAAAGTAATACAGCGGTTGCATTAAGAAGAAGTGTATCTTTGTAACTATATGTAGAACATGTATATTTAGTCATGTTTATTGCTTGTTATCTGACGTTATCTGTCGGAGCTATCATCATTTCTCCGGACATTTGAGTAGCATTTTTTGAAAATGTCATCATTGTAAACAGAGATTTATGGATATAAATGGCATATTATTGAAAAAAAAAATGTATTGTGTAACATGTACTATTACTGTCATCTGATGAAGATTTTCAAAAGGTTAATGAATGATTTATTTTTTAATCCTGCTTTTATAATTTTATATTTTCTGGGACAAAATGGCTGCCTCTCGTCTTTTGTTTCGGTGGTGGTCTAATATAAATACGTGCTATGTTTTCGCCGTAAAACATTTTAAAAATCTGACTTGCTGGGTAGATGAACAAGGTGTTTATCTTTCATTTGAGCTATTGGACTTGTTAACCTCTTGGTCCTACCTGGCACGCAGGCGTCCCATCTAGAGCTCTGGAAATGCAAATGCGCTACGCTAAATGCTAATAGTACTAGTTAAAACTCAAACGTTCATTAAAATACACATGCAGGGTATTGAATTAAAGCTACACTCGTTGTGAATCCAGGCAACAAGTCAGATTTTTAAAATGCTTTTCGGCAAAAGCATGAGAAGCTATTATCTGATAGCATGTAACACCCCAAAAGACCCGCAGGGGACGTAAACAAAATAATTAGCATAGTCGTCGCTACACAAACCGCATAAATAAAATATAAAACATTCATTACCTTTGACCATCTTCTTTGTTGGCACTCCTAGATGTCCCATAATCACTATTGGGTCTTTTTTTTCGATTAAATCGGTCCATATATAGCCTAGATATCGATCTATGAAGACTGTGTGATAAACGGAAAAAAATAGCGTTTCACAACGTAACTTCATTTTTTAAAATTCAAAAAGTCGACGATAAACTTTCACAAAACACTTCGAAATACTTTTGTAATGCAACTTTAGGTATTAGTACACGTTAATAGGCGATAAAATTCATCAGGAGGCGATGTCTATTCTATAGGTGTCTGTTTCGAAAAAATGTCTTGGAGAGAGCTCGACCAAAACATCCGGTCGGAGACCGGAGGGAATCGATTCCCTTGATTCGGTTAGACCAAGAATCAATTGCGAATCAAATGACAAGACTCTAGACAACGTGTGGAAGCTGTAGGCACTGCAACCTCGGCCTCATTTAATTCGATTCACTTTGAACAATTCCTTGGATGGATATTTTTTTCCATTTTCAGTGATCAGATATTCCTGCACTGTTCGATGAAACGCACGTTCTGTTATAGTCACAGCCGTGATTTAACCAGTTTTATAAACGTCTGAGTGTTTTCTATCCACACATACTAATCATATGCATATACTATATTCCTGGCCTGAGTAGCAGGGCGCTGAAATGTTGCGCGATTTTTAACAGAATGTTCAAAAAAGTAGAGGGTCGACTTAACAGGTTAATGTGTGGATGTTAAATATTTCTAAGAATATCTTTTTGCATTTTGCGTTATGGTAATGAGCTTGAGCCATAGTCATGATCCCGGATCCGGGATGGGTCGCGCAAGAAGTTAACCTCTTGCGCCGAGCCATCTCGGATCCGGTATCGTGACTACAGCCTCAAGCTCATTAGCATAACGCAACGTTAACGATTTATAAAAATCGCAAATGAAATGAAATAAATATGCCTGCTCTCAAGCTTAGCCTTTTCTTAACAACACTGTCATCTCAGATTTTCAAAATATGCTTTTGAACCATAGAAAATCAATCATTTGTGTAAGAGTGTTGATGGCTAGCTTAGCATTTAGCGTAGCATTTAGCACGCAACATATTCACAAAAACCAGCAAAGGAATCAAATAAAATAATTTACCTTTGAAGAACTTCAGATGTTTCAATGAGGAGACTCTCAGTTACATAGCAGATGTCCAGTTTTTCCTGAAAGATTCTTTGTGTAGGACAAATCGCTCCGTTTTGTGACTACACATTTGGCTACCAAACGAACCGAAAATTCAGTCACCTAAACGTCGAACTTTTTTCCGAATTAACTCCATAATATCGACCGAAACATGGCAAACGTTGTTTGAATCAATCCTCAAGGTGTTTTGTCAAATATCTCTTCATTGATATGTCGTTCGTGGAAGCATGGTTTTTCTCAGAATCCCATGGAAAAATACCAGCAGCTGAGTTTTGCGCACCAATTTCCACGCAGGACACCGTGCGGACACTTGGCAAATGTAGTCTCATATGGTCAATCTTCCAATGATATGCCTGCAAATACGTCACAATGCTCCAGACCCCTTGGGGAAACGATAGAAAGGGTAGGCTCATTCCTGTCGCATTCACAGCCATATAAGGAGATAATGCAAAACATAGCCTCAGAAATCCTGTTCATTTCCTGGTTGCAGAAACATCTTGGTTTTGCCTGAAGCTTTTGTTCTAGGGCACTCACAGTGAAAATCTTTGCAGTTCTGGAAACGTCAGAGTGTTTTCTTTCCAAAGCTATCAATTCCATGCATAGTCGAGCATCTTTTCGTGACAAAATATTGAGCTTAAAACGGGCACGTCTTTTTATCCAAAAATGAAATACTGCCCCTAGAGTCTGAAGAGGTTAACGTGTACTAATACCTAAAGTTGCATTACAAAAGTATTTCGAAGTGTTTTGTGAAAGTTTATCGTTGACTTTTTTAATTTTAAAAAATTACGTTACGTTATAAGACGCAATTTTTTTCCGTTTATCACACAGTCTTCATAGATCGATATCTAGGCTATATATGGACCGATTTAATCGAAAAAAAGACCCAATAGTGATTATGGGACATCTAGGAATGCCAACAAAGAAGATGGTCAAAGGTAATGAATGTTTTATATTTTATTTGTGCGGTTTGTGTAGCGACGACTATGCTAATTATTTTGTTTACGTCCCCTGCGGGTCTTTTGGGGTGTTACATGCTATCTGATAATAGCTTCTCATGCTTTCGCCGAAAAGCATTTTAAAAATCTGACTTGTTGCCTGGATTCACAACAAGTGTAGCTTTAATTCAATACCCTGCATGTGTATTTTAATGAACGTTTGAGTTTTAACTAGTACTATTAGCATTTAGCGTAGCGCATTTGCATTTCCAGATGTCTAGATGGGACGCCTGCGTGTCAGGTAGGAGCAAGAGGTTAAGCAATGGCTTTTTTCTGGCCATTTTTCTGTAAAGCCCAACTGTGGAGAGCACGGCTTAAAGTGGTCCTATGGACAGATACTTAAATCTCTGCCGTGGAATTTTGCAGCTCCTTCAGGGTTATCTTTGGTCTCTTTGTTGCCTCTCTGATTAATGTCCTCCTTGCCTGGTCCGTGAGGTTTGGTGGGCGGACCTCTCTTGGCAAGTTTGTTGTGGTGCCATATTCTTTCCATTTTTTAATAATGGATTTAATTGTGCACCCTGGGATGTTCAAAGTTTCTGATCTTTTTTTATAACTCAACCCTGATCTGTACTTCTCCATAACTTTGTCCCTGACCTGTTTGGAGAGCTCCCTGGTCTTCATGGTGCCGCTTGCTTGGTGGTGCTCCTTGTTCAGTGGTGTTGCAGACTCTGGGGCCTTTCAGAACAGGTGTATATATACTGAGATCATGTGAGAGATCATGTGACACTTAGAATGCACACAAGTGGACTTTATTTAACTAATTATGTGACTTCTGAAGGTAATTGGTTGCACCAGATCGTATTTAGGGTGTCTTCATAGAAAAGGGGGTGAATAGATATGCACACACCACTTTTCTTTTTTTTTTTTTTTTTTTTTAGTAATTTTTTTCATTTCAATTTGGACTATTTTGAATATGTCCCATTACATAAAATCCAAATAAAAATCAATTGAAATGACCTGGTTGTAATGCAACAAAAAAAGGGAAAAAAGCCAAGGGGGATGATTACTTTTGTAAGGCACTGTATGTAGCAAATAGGGGTGTCAATACAGTCTGCTACCATTCTGAATAGTTTCCCATCATGGTTGTCTACACCTGGTGGCTTATCATTATTGATGGATAACAATAGTTTATCCACCTCTCCCAAACAAACTAAACCAAATTAAAACTGCAAAACTGCAATACTTCTCTTTCATTATTAGATATTTTATTTTTAAAATACAATGGTTCACTGTTCAATGTTATTGTTTCACTTCAGAGTCATTCCACTTTACTAGTGAAATAGTCATTGAAACGATTGGCAATATCGAAAGGTTTTGTTATAAATCAATTTACAGTCTGTGAACCAATCAGCTGAGCAGCTTGACTTCTTTGCCACCTCTTTTCCATAATTTCTTTGAACCATAACATGTTTCAATTCATCATCAATACAGAAGGCTCAGATCTCACAGTACATTTCTTAACAGGTGCATGCTTGTCAACAATTGGCATGAATAATTTTACAAAAAGTTTCAGTTCTGCATCTGGATTCACTTCCTCATACACATCAGACCAAAATATTGTTGTTTACATCTTCAACAAAAGAGTCCAGAGAAAACCTTTTCTATGATCTCCTATAAATTACTATTGGTACGCACTCTAGTTAGTTGAGTGATAACCTGGGTCATATTACAGGCCTTAGTCACAGTAAGAAGCTTCCTCTTGAGAGGACAACTAGTTGCGTAGCAGTCAATGTTCAGGTCATGCAGAACATAGACTACTCTGTTGTCAACCATTTCACACACTTTATTTAGATACTGACTGTTAGCACTTGGTGACCTAAAGAAACCCTAAAGAAACCCTAAAATAATAGGCTTTGGAGGAGGCAGGTGAACCTGCAACCACAACACTTCAATAACACATTACATGAGATCTTATCTAAGCATTACAGGGATATGGCTCTGAATATATACAGCAACACCTCCCCATAGGAATTCTTGTCTCTTCTATAGATGTTATATCCTTGTATTGGTACTGTTGTATCATCAAATAATGAATGATCTAATTGAGTCTCAGAAATGGCTAATATGTGAATGTTGTCTGATGTTAACAAGTTATTGATTTCATGAACCTTATTTCTAAGGCAACTGTCACGTTCTGACCTTTATTCCTTTGTTTTTGTCTTTATCTAGTACGGTCAGGGCGTGAGTTGGGGTGGGAAGTCTATGTTAGTTTTTTCTATATTTTCTATTTCTGTGTTTGGCCTGATATGGTTCTCAATCAGAGGCAGCTGTCTATCGTTATCCCTGATTGAGAACCATATTTAGGTAGCCTGTTTTCCATTGTGTTTTGTGGGTGGTTATTTTCAGTCTTTGTGTGTCTGCACCAGACAGAACTGTTTCGATTTTCACTTTGTTGTTTTGTAATTTGAAGTGTTCAGTTTGGATTATTATTAAATAAGATGAACACTAACAACGCTGCGCTTTGGTCCTCTCCTGGGCTATTTAACCCTTTCCTGGGTAGCTTATCAGAGATAGACCTAATATGGAAAAGAACAAACAAAGCAAGAAAAAACATTCAGCAGTCCATCAACCAGTTGGTTTGTGTAAGTGTGTATGTGCTGCGGGGTTGATGCTGTGAACCCACAGGCTTGGCTACCTCATCCCTTCCAGGCTTTAGGGTGGGAGAGTGGACAATGAGCCTGTCATAGCGGATGTAAGCAATGTTCCCACGCGCTCTGGCACATTTCTTTCCTCCTCTGCCACACAGCTTCAGGATAGTCCTCATTGAGGAATATGTGCATTCCTCTCAAGTTCTTGGCTCTTTCCAGAATAGCTACCTTGTCTTTGAACATTAGGAACTTGACCACTATCTGCCTGAGCCTGTCACCTGGACCGGTGGTGGGTTTTTCCAGTCCTGTGGGCACGCTCCACCTCAATTGTCCTGTGGTTAATCTTCAGTTCATCAGTGATCATTTACCTCACTTTGTCCTCTGGCTCTGTGCAGGTCACATGTGGAGATTCTGCAATTCTGTCCACAACAATGTTGTTCTGCCTTGATTGCCCCTTGAGATAATCTGATTTCTCTGTCAGTGTTATCATGGATTCACATACAGAACTGATGTCCTTTCTAAATGACTTACAGATTGCTGTCATCTTGCTGTTATCCGGTTGAAATTCAGTGAGCTGACCCTGGGAGCACTGCAAACTATTCTTCAGGTCCTGGACCTCTCTGGTCAGATGGTTCATTCTTTAGTTGACTCTACCAGTATTTGGGCACAACACTTGAAGCTATTTTTTTGTAGAACTCTTTTTGTTTGTTTTATAAGATCCTTCACTTGTGAAAGAGAGACACCATTGTCTTCGATGGTACTCTCACCGGCTTTGATCTTTGTCATGGTAGCAACATAGGCTAACGCTGGTACTCCACACAATTCCAGCCAGCAGAGCTGGCAGGGCTGATGGAAACAGCAACAAACAGCAGGGATTTAAACAGCCACAAGCCCGGGACTATCCGTGGTCCCAGTCACAAAGGCTAACCGCGTTGCGGGCTATGTTCAAACAGTCAAGGAAACCTGGCTAGCTTGATAGCTAGCAGCTAGGCTAGCTGCTTCACCAAGCAGTAGCTCTTCAGACTTTGCAGTTTGGCAGTATCCTGGGACATATAGTAGCAGTCCCAGCAACTGAGGCTAAATAGGTAGGCAGGTAAAACTGTAGACTAGTAAACAAACATTTTTCAAGAAAAGTTTTTCAGAAACCTTCAAAAACAAACCGAACTCTCTTTCGTTCCGCATTCAGCATGAATCGGGATCTGATAATGTCACTGGTGAAGTCCATGACACATTTGTATGGTTTGTTTACCTTTCCAGTGATTGGTTTGCAATTGGTTTTTATGTGACATTTTAAAGTGAAAATTCTGAGTCTCAGCATCACTCTGTATATGTGGAATTGCCCTTAACTTTTTGAGTTGATCAAAGGGCTTTACAATGTATAGGGGAAATTCACCTGACCTAAAGACTACTAGTACTTACGTATCTACACTAACTGACTTAACTACCAATTACTAGATATTACAGTTAGTAAAGCCTGCAGTGATTCATCCATAGGGTGCCACTCATAACACGACACTGTGTGGGCTCTCGACATGACTGAGTGTGCTCTCTACATGACTGAGTGGTTTATATTAGCTCTGCATGCAGGTGCTGAGGAGAACTGAGAGCTCTGTTTTCTCCAACTGCTTATAACAACCTGAGTGCATCGGTGAGCACAACAACACAAACAACTCCCCTAATCATTGACTGCTATACACATGAGAATTGTCAAAGTCACACAATTAAACTACAATAATGTTATCAAATAATTTCACCCGTTTCAGTTTTGAGTTGATATGAAGTGCAGAGGAGAAGTTATTTAAAAACATTAGTGTTAGTCTACTGCTCAATCAGGATTGCCACGCACACTGTTATCAAATCACATCACTCTCTTTCAGTAATCCTTTAACAGAGTTTTAGTGAAGCCTACATGTTCAAGAGAATGTTATATAATGGTTACGGGCTGACGTCCTCAGTGGTTCAGCATTGACCTGCTCCTGACCAAGACACTTAACCTCAGCTCTAATAGCCCCAGTAAAATCTCCCCGTTTATGAGGAACAAAATGCCTGAAATGGAATCATGAAACTTTACCCTGGACGGGGGTGTCTGTTCTGGATTATAGATCATAAGAAGCATGTGAGTTTTAATGAGTTATAACGGCGAGGCACTCACACCTATTGTTATATTAAAGTCAATTATACAGTGCATTAGGAAATTATTCAGACCCCATCCCTTTTTCAACATTTTGTTACGTTACTGCCTTATTCTAAAATTGATTAAAAAATATATATATCCTCATCCATCTACACACAATACCCCATAATGATAAAGCAAAAACCGTTTTTTTTTTTCAAAATGTTTGCAAATGTATTCAAATAAAAACAGAAATACCTTATTTACATAAGTATTCAGACCCTTTGCTATGATATTTAGCTCCGGTGCATCCTGTTTCCATCGATCGTCCTTTAAATGTTTCTACAACTTTATTGGAGTCCACCTGTGATAAATTCAATTGATTGAACATGATTTGGAAAGCCACACGCCTGTCTAAAAAAGGTCCCACAGTTGACAGTGCATGTCAGAGCAAAAACCAAGCCATAGAGCTCCGAGATAGGATTGTGTTGAGGTACAGATCTGGGGAATGGTAGCAAAAAATGTCTGCAGCATTAAAGGTCCCCAAGAACACAGTGGCCTCCATAATTCTTAAATGGAAGAAGTTTGGAACCACCAACACTCCTCCTAGAGCTGGCCGTCCGGCCAAACTGAGCAGTCGGGGGAGAAGGGCCTTGGTCAGGGAGGTGACCAAGAACCCAATGGTCACTGACAGAGCTCTAGAGTTTCTCTGTGGAGATAGGAGAACCTCCCAGAAGGACAACCATCTCTGCAGCACTCCACCAATCAAGCCTTTATGTTAGAGTGGCTAGACGGAAGCCACTTCTCAGTAAAAGGCACATGACAGCCCGCTTGGAGGCTCATCAGAGGAGGAAGGGGAGGACCATCCTCAGTGAAATTTCATACAAATAAAAATTGTGAAACACTAAAAAAATTATCCTTTTTAGATAAAACTAGACTAAATATATGAATATGTCACCAAATAATTGATTAAAGCACATTATTTTGCAATGAAGGTCTATAGTAACTTCAACAGCACTCTCTGGGGTAGCACCATGGTGTAGCCGGAGGACAGCTAGCTTCTGTCCTCCTCTGGGTAGGCCTCGCCCCCTTCCATAGACCTACATTGTAATTATGACCACTTCTGGAGGACGTCCTCCAACCAATCAAAGCTTTTTCAGTATGAAAAGGGACTTGCGAGTGGCGCAGCAGTCTAAGGCACTGCATCCCAGTGCAAGAGGCATCACTGCAGTCCCTGGTTTGAATCCAGGCTGCATCACATCTGGCTGTGATTGGGAGTGTACGGTGTACAATTGGCCCAGCGTCGTCCAGGTTGGGCTGGGGTAGGCCGTCACTGTAAATAAAATTTGTTCTTAACCGACTTGCCTAGTTAAATAAATAAAAAACTGACATGTTGTCCATCCAATCATAGGATTAGGATCAGAGAATAAACCTACTGTGTTGTATTGGGGTTGTGCTGCAGAGCATATTTCTATGTGTTGAGAAGCTTGGTGAGTTGGTGACATTATTGGATAGAGGTTGAAAAGTGATAGTTGAGCATTTTTGGGATATTATTCAGTTGAAATTAGTTTATTCAAATTACAGGAGACGGAGGAGGTAGATTATACATTGTTTTCATAACTTTATTTTTGTATCCAGTTAGTGCAATTTATTTCAACTTGCCTTGCTAACTTTAGTAGAAAGTGCAGTAGCTGGCTAGCTATCAGCTCGAGTGTGCCCCCGTCGCTGCCAATGCTGCCGCAAATTTAGTTGACTTTTTATTGAAGAACCCCTAAACAACAAAACAAAAGCAGGGAGCATATAAATGCCCACATCAAATGCAAGCTTCTGGAGAAAAGCCACATCGATCATGAGGTCTACGTATTCAAACTGCGCAGCACAACAAGAAAGTAAGAAGAAACAGGGATGTTCTCAAGAGGCTTATCAACACCACTGTGTTTTAGGGCATGCAATAATTGGCTTTTAGGGGACACAACGAGAGGGAAGGTTCTTGCACATTACGATGCTTTACTTGCTGAACATATGGAACTTTCTACTACTGTCTTTTCTGGGATGTCGAAATCAATTCAGAATGATTTTATAGCTTCCATCGCGCCATCCATTAAAAGTTAGATTGAAGAGAGAGGTTGACGTAGTGCATTTCTTTGTGCGCGCTCAAGTAGGCTTTCCACTTTCCTCCGGGAATTTATTTATCAATGATGATAACACATAATCACTCTAGAAAGACACAAGCAAAAACTCATTACATAAATGTTGTAGCAGCCTAGGCTACACCTAAACATTAGAGATCTGACATGCTGTATGGGATGAAAACGAGACCATTTTTTTGTCTGAAGGCTACTAACAAGAGCAGATGCATACAGCCTATGTGCGCCGTCCATTTGATCAGGGTAACTAATTGGTAACGTTATGTATTTATAGTCCATTTGTGGGTCATGAGAAAATGTGAATGTGATTAAATTTGGTTTATATTTAGAATTGGGCTGGCTAGGCTGCCTATACGCTTTCAATCCAAAATGATTAACTGGAATTAATCAAATCAACATAGTGATGACAGAAGTGAGCACATTTTATATAAAGCCTACAGTTGCATAGGCCTGCATTATGCAAACATGCATAAAGCAAGCTCAGCCCTGTGAGTTCTATTGTTTATCAGTTGTTGTGTCTGGGTAGAGTAAATCCTCCTCCGAATCTAGCCTAAATATAATTAATATGAACAAGTACAAGGTTGCTGCAGTTTGACAAGCATCACGTCTGGAGGACACCTGGCACCATCCCTACGGTGAAGCATGGTGGTGGCAGCATCATGCTGTGGTGATGTTTTTCAGCAGCAGGGACTGGGAGACTAGTCAATATCGAGGAAAAGATGAATGGAGCAAAGTACAATGAGATCCTTGATGAAAACCTGCTCCAGACCGCTCAGGACCTCAGACTGGGGCGATGGTTCACCTTCCAACAGGACAACGAATCAAAACACACATGAAAGACAATGCAGCCGTGGTTTAGGTACAAGTCTCAGAATGTCCTTGAGTGGCCCAGCCAGAGCCCAAACTTGAACCCGATCAAACATCTCTGTAGAGACCTGAAAATAGCTGTGCAGCAACGCTCCCCATCCAACCTGACAGAGCTTGAGAGGATCTGCAGAGAACAATGGGAGAAACTCCCCAAATACAGGTGTGACAAGCTTGTAGTGTCATACCCAAGAAAACTTGATGCTGTAATTGCTGCCAAAGGTGCTTCAACAATTACTCAGTAAAGGGTCTGAATACTTATGTAAATGAAATATTTTCATTCATTATTCTTATAAATTAGCAACAAAAAAATAACGTTTTTGCTTCATCATTATGGGGTATTGTGTGTAGATTGATGAGGGGAAAAAATAATTTAATCAATTTTAGAATAAGGCTGTAATGTAACAAAATCGAAAAAAATGTAAATTGTCTGAATACTTTCTGAAAACACTGCTAACCCATTTGAGTATTCCAGGACCAAAGTTCCCAGTGGGCACCCGTTGGTTGAATCAACATTGTTTCCACGTCACTTCAATAAAATTACATTTAACCAACATGTAATAGTCATTGAATTGACGTCTGTGCCCAGTGGGTTGGCATTGTAATTTTGTCTGAAGGGAGAAAGAGCAGAGTAGAGAATGTAGCGGAGTCCATAGAGATACAGCTAAGTATCTTGGCTTCAGTTGATGCCATTTCCGGTCACAACTTGCAGACTTGTTTACGTGTTGCTGTGCATTTTGTTGCCAACCTTACTTTGCTACCTGACAACTTTACGGTTTTTACTTATTAATTACCGTTTATATTTTGGGTTTTTCCCTCACTCAACTTTTTTTCATTCAACCTTTTCACTCTGGACGCTTTATCTGAACGTGGTTCGTCAGGACCTCCAACAGCCGAAGCTAAGTAGTAACATTAACATGATGCCTTCTAATTGCAGTCGCTGTACTCATAATATACAGGAGAACGATCGCCTTACGGCGAGGATAGCTGTGTTGCAAGCCCAGCTTCAGACGCAATCGTTAGGTAAGGGTCATTTCATTGTAGGAAAGGATGAAACAGCGTCTGTGCCACCAGTAAGTACAGATAGTAATGTTAGTATAAATCCCCTCGCACGGTCCCCGCAGCCGGACAACTTTCTCATGGTTTCTGGAGGGAAATACTGTAGGAATGCTCAACCGGTGTCGCTCATTCAGCCGACAGAAACTTTCAACCGGTTTTCCCCAATAAGCAGAGAGTAGGAGTCTGAGGCCGAGCCTTCTCTTGTCTCTACTCCTCCCGTTATGGGGTCTGAGACGCCGAAGCTTCCCACCATTAGCTCTGACAAATTGAAAACCCTAGTCATTGGCGACTCCATTACCCGCAGTATTAGACTTTAAACGAATCATCCAGCGATCATACACTGTTTACCAGGGGGCAGGGCTACCGACGTTAAGGCTAATCTGAAGATGGTGCTGGCTAAAGCTAAAACTGGCGAGTGTAGAGAGTATAGAGATATTGTTATCCACGTCGGCACCAACGATGTTAGGATGAAACAGTCAGAGGTCACCAAGTGCAACATAGCGTCAGCGTGTAAATCAGCTAGAAAGATGTGTCGGCATCGAGTAATTGTCTCTGGTCTCCTCCCAGTTAGGGGGAGTGATGAGCTCTACAGCAGTCTCACAACTCAATCGCTGGTTGAAAACTGTTTTCTGCACAATGAACTAATCACTGATCATAATCTTGATGTGATTGGCCTGACTGAAACATGGCTTAAGCCTGATGAATTTACTGTGTTAAATGAGGCCTCACCTCCTGGTTACGCTAGTGACCATATCCCCCATGCATCCCGCAAAAGCGGAGGTGTTGCTAACATTTACGATAGCAAATTTCAATTTACAAAAACAAAAAATGACGTTTTCGTCTTTTGAGCTTCTAGTCATGAAATCTATGCAGCCTACTCAATCACTTTTGATAGCTACTGTTTACAGGCCTCCTGGGCCATATACAGCTTCCAGAAAATAGGAACGGAAATGGCGTCACACCAACCTGGAAGTCTTCCGACTAGCTTGGAAAGACAGTACCGTGCAGTATCGAAGAGCCCTTACTGCTGCTCGATCATCCTATTTTTCTAACTTAATTGAGGAAAATAAGAACAATACGAAATGCATTTTTGATACTACCACAAAGCTAACTAAAAAGCAGCATTCCCCAAGTGAGGATGGCTTTCACTTCAGCAGTAATAAATTCATGAACTTCTTTGAGGAAAAGATCATGATTATTAGAAAGCAAATTGCAGACTCCTCTTTAAATCTGCGTATTCCTTCAAAGCTCAGTTGTCCTGAGTCTGCACAACTCTGCCAGGACCTAGGATCAAAAGAGACACTCAAGTATTTTAGTATTATATCTCTTGACACAATGATGAAAATAATCATGGCCTCTAAAACTTCAAGCTGCAATCTGGACCCTATTCCAACTAAACTACTGAAAGAGCTGCTTCCTGTGCTTGGCCCTCCTATGTTGAACATAATAAACGGCTCTCTATCCAACGGATGTGTACCAAACTCACTAAAAGTGGCAGTAATAAAGCCTCTCTTGAAAAAGCCAAAACTTTGACCCAGAAAATATTAAAAACTATTGGCCTATAACGAATCTTCCATTTCTCTCAAAATTTTTAGAAAAGGCTGTTGCGCAGCCTTGAAGACAAACAATGTATACGAAATGCTTCTGTCTGGTTTTAGACCCCATCATAGCACTGAGACTGCACTTGTGAAGGTGGTAAATTACCTTTTAATGGCATCAGACCGAGGCTCTGCATTTGTCCTCGTGCACCTAGACCTTAGTGCTGCTTTTGATACCATCGATCACCACATTCTTTTGGAGAGATTGGAAACCCAAATTGGTCTGCACGGACAAGTTCTGGCCTGGTTTAAATCTTATCTGTTGGAAAGATATCAGTTTGTCTCTGTGAATGGTTTGTCCTCTGACAAATCAACTGTAAATGTTGGTGTTTCTCAAGGTTCTGTTTTAGGATCACTATTGTTTTCACTATACAGTGGGGGGGGAGTATTTAGTCAGCCACCAATTGTGCAAGTTCTCCCACTTAAAAAGATGAGAGAGGCTTGTAATTTTCATCATAGGTACATGACAGACAAAATGACAAAAGAAAATCCAGAAAATCACATTGTCGGATCTTTTATGAATTTATTTGCAAATTATGATGGAAAATAAGTATTTGGTCAATGACCTCTTGGGGATGTCATTCGAAAACATAATGTTAACTTTCACTGCTATGTGAATGACACACAGCTGTACATTTCAATGAAACATGGTGAAGCCCCAAAATTGCCCTCGCTAGAAGCCTGTGTTTCAGACATAAGGAAGTGGATGGCTGCAAACCTTCTACTTTTAAACTCAGTCAAAACAGAGATGAGTGTTCTAGGTCCCAAGAAACAAAAATATCTTCTGTTGAATCTGACAATTAATCTTAATGGTTGCACAGTCGTCTCAAATAAAACTGTGAAGGACCTCGGCGTTACTCTGGACCCTGATCTCTCTTTTGACGAACATATCAAGATTGTTTCAAGGACAGCTTTTTTCCATCTACGTAACACTGCAAAAATCAGAAACTTTCTGTCCAAAAATGATGCAGAAAAATTAATCCATGCTTTTGTTACTTCTAGGTTAGACTACTGCAATGCTCTACTTTCCGGCTACCCGGATAAAGCACTAAATAAACTTCAGTTAGTGCTAAATACAGCTGCTAGAATCCTGACTAGAACCAAAATATTTGATCATATTACTCCAGTGCTAGCCTCCCTAAACTGGCTTCCTGTCAAGGCAAGGGCTGATTTCAAGGTTTTACTGCTAACCTACAAATCATTACATGGGCTTGCTCCTACCTATCTCTCTGATTTGGTCCTGCCGTACATACCTACACGTACGCTACGGTCACAAGACACAGACCTCCTAATTGTCCTTAGAATTTCTAAGCAAACAGCTGGAGGCAGGGCTTTCTCCTATAGAGCTCTATTTTTATGGAATGGTCTGCCTACCCATGTGAGAGACGCAAACTCGGTCTCAACCTTTAAGTCTTTACTGAAGACTAATTTCTTCAGTGGGTCATATGATTGAGTGTAGTCTGGCCCAGGAGTGTGAAGGTGAGTGGAAAGGCTCTGGAGCAACGAACCGCCCTTGCTGTCTCTGCCTGGCCGGTTCCCCGCTTTCCACTGGGATTCTCTGCCTCTAACCCTATTACAGGGGCTGAGTCACTGGCTTACTGGTGCTCTTTCATGCCGTCCCTAGGAGGGGTGCGTCACTTGAGTGGGTTGAGTCACTGATGTGATCTTCCTATCTGGGTTGGCGCCCCCCCTTGGGTTGTGCCGTGGCGGAGATCTTTGTGGGCTATACTCGGCCTTGTCTCAGGCTGGTAAGTTGGTGGTTGAAGATATCCCTCTAGTGGTGTGGGGGCTATGCTTTGGAAAAGTGGGTGGGGTTATATCCTTCCTGTCTGGCCCTGTCCGAGGGTATCATCGGATGGGGCCACAGCGTCTCCTGACCCCTCCTGTCTCAGCCTCAAGTATTTATGCTGCAGTAGTTTATGTGTCTGGGGGCTAGGATCAGTTTGTTATATCTGGAGTACATCTCCTGTCTCTATTCGGTGTCCTCTGTAAATTTAAGTATGCTCTCTCTAATGCTCTCTTTCTTCATCTCTCTCGGAGGACCTGGGCCCTAGGACCATGCCTCAGGACTACCTGGCATGATGACTCCTTACTGTCCCCAGTCCACCTGGCCGTGCTGCTGCTCTATTTTCAACTGTTCTGCCTGCGGCTATGGAATCCTGACCTGTTCACCGGACGTGCTACCTGTCCCAGACCTATTATCTGACCATGCTGGTCATTTATGAACATTTGAACATCTTGGCCATGTTCTGTTATAATCTCCAACCGGCACAGCCAGAAGAGGACTGACCATCCCTCATAGCCTGGTTCCTCTCTAGGTTTCTTCCTTGGTTTTGGCCTTTCTAGGGAGTTTTTCCTAGCCAACGTGGTTCAACACCTGCATTGCTTGCTGTTTGGGGTTTTAGGCTGGGTTTCTGTACAGCACTTTGAGATATCAGCTGATGTACGAAGGGCTATATAAATACATTTGATTTGATTTGAGATACTGTTTGTTGCTGTGCTCATGACCATCATCATGATAGAGGAGATATCTTTGTGTCAGGCATCAGGGGTGAAGTAGCACTGTGGTGTAATAACAGGCTGCAGACACCTCACCCATCTCACAGTCACACACTACATACAAAAGAGAGATTACATGAGACTGTCATTCACACATACATTGGCCTTGGTTATCTTGTAAATAATCCCGTACATTGCCTATATATCTAAGTTATGGCCGTAACTACATATGAAAACAGAGGTCTGGACCTTAGTTATTTTTCTAATTTGAAAAAAATAATAACAGAAATATATATTTTGTACACAATAAAGAAAATCAATATCTAAATATTGCTCCCAGCATTGATCAAAGCTCAGGAAGCTTATATTTTTGATCTGACGGAGCTTAATCGCGCCAACTTCTTTGCGAACCAGTGGAATCATAAACAGTGGTTTGTTTGTTATATTAGCCTGCGTCCCCAGATTTGCCTTTTTAGCAGCACATTCACCACTCTCTCAAACAGCTAACTCCCCCCTCATGCAGCACGGACCTGAGATGTGATATGAACTACCCCAGCTCACAGTCCGCTAAGGTAGGCCACTAGAGACGCTGCTGACAGTGTGTTTGCTAGATGTCAGACAAAAGGCCATTTTAAAATTGTCCTGTGACTCCTGCAGAGAGCTACTGGGAGACAGTGATGTGAGCATGTGGCTCTCAGTGGTGAGGCTGAGGCAGGCTGCAGGCATGCAGGAGGAAGCAGAGGAGACCGAGAGAGGAGACAGAGAGAGGAAGCAAGCAGGGGGAGAGGTTAGTAGAGTGGTTCCCAAACTTGGAGTCAGGCCCCATGTGGGTTCCCCTGAGAAAATCTGTACTAATCTTACCAAACAAGTTAGGAACTTAAAAAATATATAATATGTTTCAATATGAACATCTCCATATGGCCTATCTTCCCTACAGGCCTACTGTCACACCTGCTCCAGCCCCCCCCTCCCTGGCGAGCGCCAGGCTCCCCAGCATTACGCACACCTGCCTTCCCTCCGGCACGCAGTGTTGCCACAGAATGTATTGTGAGCAAGGCCTCAAAAAGCTTTACATACCGGAGCTGCGAGAAAAGTTCTAGATATTATTGAAACAATGTTGTGATTGTGGTTCCAGTGGGGGAAAGATTCTATTGGGTAAAGGTTCCCCTGGGGGTTGCCATGGAAGCCAAGAAGGGAAGTGAGGTGTGTGTGTATACGTGTGCTCAATGAGGAATGGGAATTTGCCTGAACTCAATTTCATACACTAAGTGTAGTCTCACCCATTCATTTCTAATGACCGGTCATTTTTGACCGGGAACACCACAGGTGTACAAAAGTTAAATAAAACACCCAAAATGTTAAGTCATGGAACCTTATGACAATCAGATTAAATTAACTACATTTTTCAGAGAGAACTTGTAAATCGGTCCAAATCGACCGAAACACAGCAGGAGGGTTAAAAACGTGTTGTGTATTTGAGGTTTAAAAAGGCTTCTGAAGTTAGTCATTTCTACTTTAAAATGTCAGACTTGATTTTCACATGTGAAAAATATATCAACCCCTTGAAAAATGTCCTTTATTTGTTGTGGGTTTGATTCCCACAGTGGACCACTATGAAAAAAGTATGAGAACGTTTGAACTCAACTTCTAAGTCCCTCTGGATAAGAGCGTCTGCTAAAATGTAGAGCAACTGTAGAGGCTGGCCCTTGTGATAACTCTCCATCATCTTAAATATAAACAAACGTGACACTAATCAAATGTCCCAGTTTACATGAGCACCGATTTAAACTTGCTCTTCTCCTGACAGGCTAATTAAATCTGATGTTTTTCACAGCGGAAGGATGAAACGGTGCTGAGGTCACAGGGACTGCTGAAGTGTATAGGCCTATGAATGTACATCAGAGACCGACAACAGGAAAACACATTCTGCAGTGATCTCACTGGCTGCACTGAGCTACACACAACTACTCAACTCTTCTACCAATTAACATCACTGAATCCCTGAGGTTACTGGAGGATCGTCAGAGAAGGGGTAGGACCATCCTTATTGAATTACTTTTTTTTCAATAGTGCAACATTGAAAAAGTTATTTTTAGATAAAACTATACTAAATATATTAATGTAACCAAATAATTGATTAAAACACACTGTTTGCAATGAAGGTATACAGTAGCCTATTACTATAGTGTAGCCGGAGGACAACTAGCAACCGCAGGGCTCTCCAGATGGTGTTGCGGTCTGCCCAACACATCACCGGGGGCTCACTGCCTGCCTTCCAGGACACCTACAGCACCCAATGTCACAGGAAGGCCAAAAGATAATCAAGGACAACAACCACCAGAGCCACGGCCTGTTCACCCCACTATCATCTAGAAGGCGAGGTTAGTACAGGTGCATCAAAGCTGGGGCCGAGAGACTAAAAAACAGCTTCTATCTCAAGACCATCAGACTATTAAATAGCCATCACTAGCCAGCTACCAGCCGGCTACTCAACCCTGCACCTTAGAGGCTGCTGCCCTATATACAGCCTTATTATAAAATGAATTCAATAGTATTTTTTCCTTTTACAAATGTGACCCAATTCAGGAAACTAGGCATATGTCGCGGATCACTACAACTTTTCTTTTTAAATCAAAATGCGTTTTTGGGCAGAAATGCCTTCTGGAACATGTGAACTTTCATGTGCCTTCTTGTATGCCATCTGTAAATATGAATTTAATTTTTAACCTCTCTAGCGTCCCATCTGGCCAACATCCAGTGAGATTTCAGAGCGTCAAATTCAAATACACAAATACTCATTTAGAAAAATTCAGAAAACAAAACATATTTTAGATAGGTTTAAAGATGATCTTCTTGTGAATCCAACCACGGTGTCAGATTTTTAAAATGCTTTTACGGCGAAAGCATACCTTACGATTATTTGAGAACATAGCCCAGGTACCAGCCAAGCAGAAGCGTTACAAAAATCAGAAATAGAGATCAAATTAATCCCTTACCTTTAATGATCTTCATATGGTGGCACTCAGAAGACCTTAATTTACTCAATAAATGTTCCTTTTGTTCGATAATGTCTCTTTATATCCAAAAACCCCAGTTTTGTTTGCGCGTTTTCTTCAATAATCCACAGGCTCAAACGCAGTCAAAACAGGCAGACAAAAAATCCAAATTGTATCCGTAAAGTTCATAGAAACATGTCAAACGATGTTTATATTCAATCCTCAGGTTGTTTTTAGCCTAAATTATCTATAATATTTCAACCGGACAATAACGTTGTCAATATAAAAGGTAAACAAGAAATGCACTCTCTCGGGATTGCACATGAAAAAGCTCTGTGACACGTCAGGGTCCACTCATTCAGACTGGTCTTACTCCCTCATTTATAAGAATACAAGCCTGAAACAATTTCTAAAGAATGTTGAGCCCTAGGACCATGCCCCAGGACTACCTGACATGATGACTCCTTGCTGTCCCCAGTCCACCTGGCCATGCTGCTGCTCCAGTTTCAACTGACCTGAGCCCTAGGACCATGCCCCAGGACTACCTGACATGATGACTCCTTGCTGTCCCCAGTCCACCTGACTGTGCTGCTGCTCCAGTTTCAACTGTTCTGCCTTGTTATTATTCGACCATGCTGGTCATTTATGAACATTTGAACATCTTGGCCATGTTCTGTTATAATCTCCACCCGGCACAGCCAGAAGAGGACTGGCCACCCCACATAGCCTGGTTCCTCTCTAGGTTTCTTCCTAGGTTTTGGCCTTTCTAGGGAGTTTTTCCTAGCCACCGTGCTTCTACACCTGCATTGCTTGCTGTTTGGGGTTTTAGGCTGGGTTTCTGTACAGCACTTTGAGATATCAGCTGATGTACGAAGGGCTATATAAATAAAATTTGATTTGATTTTGATTTGATTTTGACATCTAGTGGAAGGCATAGGAACTGCAAATGGAGTCCTAAGTCAATGGATACTGTAATGGCATTGAATAGAAAACTACAAAACCAACAAATAAAATACTTCCTGAATGGATTTTTCTCAGGTTTTCGCAGTGTTTTCTATCCAAATCTACCAGTTATATGCATATCATATCTTCTGGGCCTGAGTAGCAGGCAGTTTAATTTGGGCATGCTTTTCATCCAAAATTCAGAATGCTGCCCCGTACCCTAGAGGTTTTAAATTAAGAGCCTAGTTGGTTTAGCCACAGAAAAAGTCAGCAACCTTCCCGCTAGCCATGATTGGCTGAGCTAATGAGCGAGCTGGACATGCCAAGAGATGAGTTCAGATTGGTCTGCCATATAGCACGCTTCTGTCTATTTGAGTTGGTCAGTATGTGCAGGTAATCCTGTCTAACGTGGCTTTTTTTAAATGTATCGAGTAGTAGAACTGCATAAGCGTTGCTCTCCACCTTCTGGACCGAGTTTTGAAATCAGTGGAATTAGAGTATGATAGCTAAGGAGATGGAGAAAACACCTGTCTCCGGATTACATCTTCAAACTAAGGGCAACCATTGCATCCGTGACAGGAAGAGGCGTCCATCCATTACGTATACGGATAAGATAGTCCAGCTAGCTACGTTTACAGATATTACACGGTAAACCAACAGAAAGTCATTTTCATTTCAAGTTAAAGTGTACTGTTAGCTAGCTGGCTCGCTAGCTAATGTTATGAGTATGATCTTATTATTCATATCTCAGAGCCATTTGCTTTGTGAGTTGTAGCCGAATGTCAGCTAGCTAACATAGAACCTGGTTGGTTAGCTATCTGCAGATTCATGCAGGGTAGTATGCAAGTATCCATTTCAATAGAATGTCACTGTGACAACTGTTGGGTACATTGACTTTAATTCTGGGTAGATTGTCTTCAATACAAAACTTAGGAGGCTCATGGTTCTCACCCCCTTCCGTAGACTTACACAGTAATTATGACAACTTCCGGAGGATGTCTTCCTACCTATCAGAGCTCTTGCAGCATGAACTGACATGTTGTCCACCAAATCAAAGGATCAGAGTATGAATCTAGTACTGAAAACATAAGCTACAGCTTGCTAGCACTGCAGTGCATAACATATGCTGAGGGGGTTTTTCAAAGAGAGAAATAAAGTTTTGAACAAATCAATTTCTTCCAAAGTGAAGGAGAAGCAAGAGAGAGAGGTAGCTATATTTAGTTGTATTTCTTTCTTCACTTTTTTAGCCTACTCCAACACACAGCTCAATGAGAAAGGGGTGCTAGGTTAGCTAGGTGGCTATGGCTATCCACCACTGGAACTCTTCCAAGTCAAGTTAAGCTTTTGATTTTATAAATGTATTGCCACCGGAGCCCGCTGGTGTAACTGCTAAACTGTACTGCATGATTGTAGCGGGTTTACTAACGTGTTAGTTCTAGTAGCTATGTTGACTATGACGTGACAACGATGTAGACTGTGTGTAGCAGTTAGCAGTCATGATATGAACGTTTGACTTGGAAAGTTTTTTTTTCTCGCCTGGTCACAGTCTACAAGCGAAGGGAAAATGTGAGAAGAGGAGAACTTGAACTTGATAGATTGTTGCAAAAAGGAATTATATATACAATGAGAAAATTGATCATGCTGTTTTTATGTGGCTGCTATGAAAGTGAACTGTGTTTGTGTGTGATCAGAGGTGTATTCATTCCACTGATTCTGTTGAAAAACGTTTCTTAGAAAATGGAACGAAGATAAACATACCTGAATTTGTCCAATGGAAACTCTTGTTTGCAACTGTGAGACTAATGATTACACCCTAGATCAACTAGATGTAGGCAAGAGTGTGCATGGCGGTATTGAATGTATCACTGTCACCTTGATTACGCACAATTCTCTCAACCTGTGTGTACCTACATTGTAAAGTCTCATTCATAGGCTAGGTTGTAGCAATCTTATGATGGGTACAGGAATAATTTAAGTATCATGTAGTAACCTAAATCTATCGCTGTTACATTGAGCTGGGTGAATGAAATATGAATGACAGTTATCTAATATGCTGTAATGGAAATAAGGCCATGATCATTAACAAAAGAATCATCCTCCCTCATCTTAAATGGCACCGACCACCACTGCCTGAGGTACTGGATAGCTGTAAGATACAGTAGCACAAATAGCAGACACCTACTGTCTGAGCTGGGATGAAAAACAATGAGGCATGAAGCACACACATCATCCCACCAGATCAGAGAGAGCGTGGGACATGACAAGTCTCATGCCTGAAAAAGGAGAGGAGATTTGTTCAGGGAAGAAGAGAGAGTGAGGGATGGGAAAGGGGGAGGCAGATATGTAAGAAAAAGAGAGAGAAAATCCTCACATGCAGCCTCAGAACCTGCTGACTCACTGCAACCTCCATGGGCTGGCTCTGGCTCCCCTTCAGAAGGACAAAGTGACACTTCCCATCGTACTCCACGCGCGATGATGGGAAGCTTTAAATAAAAGACGGGCATAAAACCGCATTAAGGCTATAATGGCGCCAGAGGGGATGGCTGCCATTTTACAGGCTCCTAACCAACTGTGCTATTTTTATGTTTATATTTTTTTGTAACTCATTTTGGTACATAATGTTGCAGCTACCCTCTCTTATGACCGAAAAGAGCTTCTGGACAAAGATTTTTTATTTAATGAGTCCCACACGAAGGATATAATGCTTTGTTAAGACAAGGCCCAAATTCCATTGTTGGTTAATTAAGGGCTTGTAAGTAAGCATTTCACAGTAAGGTCTACACCTGTTGTATTTAGCGAATGTTTTTATTTTTTATATAACTAGGCAAGTCAGGCAAGTCAAATTCATATTGACAAATTACGGCTTAACCAGGCCAAACCCGGGCCAATTGTGTGCCGCCCTATGGGACTCCCAATCACAGCCTGTTGTGATACAGCCTGGAATCAAACCAGGGTCTGTAGTGATGCCTCTAGCACTGAGATGCAGTACCTTAGACCGCTGCGCCACTCGGGAGCATGTAACAAGAAACATTTGATTTGAAATTAAATAGCAGCTCCCTAGGATGTATAATAGTCAAACACCTTTCTCATCAGAACAGACCGATGTGAGAGAGGGGCCAGTAAATCAGTGAGGCTAGTGCAGAGTGTGTAATAACTGATGCTAAAAATAAAACTCCTGAGCAGACAGACAGCAGTAGGAGGTGAAGGGACAACACCGAGGAAGTGAGAGGAAGACAGGGATGCAAGAGGGAACACAGAGACGGGAGAGACAGCTCATTGCCCAGCAGTCAGTCAGTAGACATATCAACATCCTCTGTCTAGCCCATTCAGAAAACACACTCATTGACTATCATTGACTTGTATTTCCGATGGCAAGACAATACCTCATTGTCCCCAGCTGACTGTAAATAGTCCTATAGTTATCCTTAAAGCCTGTGATGGCACAGCTTCAGTCATCAACAGGGTTACGGGTTCAAGAAGAAAGTCAGCTCAAATACTGCTGTTTAGGAATAGTACACAGAAATAAGATTGCACTACCATCACATTCAAATCAGCCATCGTCTCGGTTTGCCAACGGTCTTTGACCACGAGGGAACGCAACCCTCCATGCATTAAATCAAATATCCAGAATAGACCTTACCATGCTAACCTCAGAGAGCAGTGTAAAGTGAAGTTTCCTCTTCTGTCTGTGTGTATTCTCAGTAGCAGTGTCCCTGACCAAGCCTTTGGCTCGTCTCTGTGACTGCCTCCCGACTCGTCCCTGCAATGCTGCATGAGATGTGACTAGATTCACCCAACTACAACAACACAGAGCCATGGAACAGTCCACAGGGCCAGCAGTAATGACAGCCCAGAGTAGACACTGAAAAAAGCACACACTCTGTCCTCAACACACACTGCACTATAAAGCCCATGTACTAAAGTACTGTACACAGTTTGTAGAGATTATCTTATTTTGAGACAGTTTGCAACAGCAGGAAAATAATCCTGCAACAACAGGTAAGGTGAATTATAATGAATGGACATTTTTGTAGGGGTTGATACATATTTTCACAAGAAAGTAGATATTACAAACTTCAGAAATCTTTTTAAAACCTCAAATACACTCCAAGTTTAACATTTCCTGTGATCAAATTATGATCCTACATCTGTAGGGAAAGAACATCTGGCTTAATGTTTCCTGGTTTGGTACTGTATTGTACTGTAATAAATGAATAATGATACAAACAAGATAATGCATTAATATTTTCTAATGATAAATTCAGCATGTTGTAATGTGGTAACGAGTAGTGGGATCAGTATATTAGGTTAACATGGGGTACAGGAGCTGGTTGTCTCCAGGTAAAGACAGAGCACAGTGAGGAGCGCTGCCTCTGTGCCTCAGACCCAGTAGATACTTCATATTTCCTTATTTGAATTTCAAATCAGGGAAAAGCTACATGCTCTGAAATCAACCTGGACTCAGGGGTAGACATAACATAGTTAATGTAAATCCGGGACACTCCAATTACTCCAACACTCCAACTGTTCCACGGTAGGCCGTCATTGTAAATAAGAATTTGTTCTTAACTGACTTGCCTAGTTAATAAAAAGTTAAATAAAATTAAATAAAAAATTAGTATATGTTACGTTTCATATGGTATGTATTCATTTGTGGATGTCCATCATCCATTTCGTATAATATGTTATGAATTGTAATTTATACATTATGTTATGAATTGGAATTCCTACGATATGTTGTGAATTTGCAAAACGTAGGATATGTTATGAATTCCAATTTGTTGTGGCTAACATTAGCTAGGTAGGTGGCTAAAGCTAACATTAGCTAGGTGGCTAACATTAGCGAGGCTAGGGGTTAGGATTAGGAGTTAGGCTAAAGGGTTAAGGCTAAAGGGTTAAGGTTAGAGTTAGGGTTAGGATTAGGGGAAAGGTTAGATAATATGCTAAGTAGTTGCAAAGTAGCTAAAAAGTAATAAGTAGTGGCAAAGTTACTAATTAGCTCAAGTTGATGAGATTCGAACACGCAAAGTCCACCCATCCACCATGACCCACCAACCTACTTTAGTTTTTGTCTTAAGTAACCTTCTGTCTTGTGTAACCATACCAAATGTAACATATCATACTAATTTGAGTGTCCTGGATAAACATTTACTATGTTACATCTAGTATATAAGGCCAGGCTGCTGAAATTCCAGCAGCACCCTCAAGCACCTAACACACACACACAGTCCAAGTAACACACACACTATGACAAACTCTTGTATCTGCATGACCCCTGGGTGAGACAGACACAGATGTGCCCCATGTTTGCCAGACAGACATACAGCAGCGTAGAGACAGACAGAGAGACAGACAGTTCTCTGTCTGGAGAGTGGTGTGATGCAGTGTCACCCCAGCAGTTCTCTTCTGTCCAAGTCTCTCAGTAGACAGGAATCAGGCAGTGCTCTGGGATGGTGAGATCTAAACTGGAACAGGAGTGTTCCAGCCTTAATGTTAACAACCCTTTCAGGATGCTGCCTGTATAGGCTAGATGACAGACGGCTGTGCCTGAGAGAGGGATTTAACACAAACAAACTCCAAAAATAAGATGACGATTATAGGGATGGAGCAATAAAAGTATACTTAGTGCTGATGACTGAAGAGCTAAGGATCTAATAGAGAACATGTGACAAACTCATTCCACGGAGAGCCAAGTGTCTGTGGGTCTTCGCACCACCCTTGTATTTGATTGAGAGAATTATGGTCACTAATTAGTAAGGAACTCACCTGGTTGTCTAGGTCTAAATTGAAAAACAAAAAACCTGCAGAAACTGCCCTCTGTGGAATTTGAGACCCCTGTAATAGAGATTTACTATCATCGCCTAGTTCCAGTTTTCAGAGCCAAACAAAAAGAGGATATATGCCAGTGGAGGCTGCTGAGTGGAGAACGGCTCATAATAAATGCTGGAAGGGAGCGAATGGAATGGAATCAAACACATGGAAACCATGTGTTTGATGTATTTGATACCTTTCCACTTATTCCGCTCCAGCCATTACCATAAGCCCCTCCTCCCCAATTAAGGTGCCACCAACCTCCTGTGGATAGCTGATTGAATCAAGAGATAAAAAACTTGACTACATGTATTCGCAAGGCAGATGGTCATTTGATGAGGCTTTACTTGGTGAGATGTTTTGGTACGCATTCTTCACATAACTGGCTCACAGGAAGGCAATTAAAACAAACGCTATTTCATAATATACTTGGTTTAATTAGCCAAGTTCTGAAAATGAAATGGCTACTTTGTTCTAAAGGTTGCAGCATTAATCCAATCCTGCGTTGTTCAAATTCAAGGAGAGAAGACAACAGCTATCCAAATATCAACATGCCATTCAATCTAAAATGACAGGTTTTTTGTACAAAAACAAGCACAAAACTTATACTTTGGACAACCACAAAAGCTGTCCCGAGTCAGTGCCTGCATAAAAATATGAATTCCAGTAGCAAACTGTTCACAACTGTCACAATCTGATTGCCGCAGTCAGATAGGATACAACAGTAATGGAGAATACAGCCCTATGGAGAGAACCATGGAGCTTCATGAAGAGGTCAATTGTCCACTGAACACAAAACCATAACAGTTTTTTCCTTATATTAATTTAGCAGTGGCGGGCTACCACTGCTAAATCATTGCCGCCACTCAAAAAAATATGATTTCAAATATGTTATTTATTTTGGAAGATCATTCTCAGGATGTTACAATATTTCAGTGTCAACATAAATGACCAAAACCAGATATGAATTAGTGATAATGTCAGAGTTTGGAGAATATATAGGCACGGGTGTGTTATACAACTGGTTACCAACATATTCAAATAATGATTGACATATTTTCAGAAAATATTATATTTTTCTGAATTTATTTATGCTATTTCATTCATCCACGAGATATAGTCTGGACACAAATTTTATGTTGCTACCCAAGCCATCTGGTCATTAGTTCTATTGGTTCGGTTGCCAGAGACACGACCCAGTCGTTAAGTCTTTTTGTTCTGCATCTATGGACACGGCCCAGTTGTTTGATCTAAATGTTCCATTGCCATACTGGCTGACGTCGTACTTATCCCTTGCTTGCTAGCTTACAGTCATGTCAAACAGTGCAGCCAGAATAACAGCAAAGTAGCTGCATTTGAGTTTGTTTAAACTGTTTTCTAGTGACGTTTATTGGATACATCCATAACGATAAGCTAATGATGCCCGATTTCGCCTGGCATAGAAAATGTGCTCTCTCTCGTCAGGACACTGTTGTTAAGAGGAGCTAGCCAACAACACAGCTAACACAATCACCTCAAACTGAAGCTGGAAAGACTGCAAACTAGCTGCATTTAGTTTTGTTTGACCTGTTTTCTATTGACATTACTTTGTATAGATCCATAAAAATTATGACAGCTGATTCATTATTTTGACTGACTGAGAAAAGCTGTCTGTCTGTCTGTCTCATCCTGGCTCCCAACACGCTCATTACTATGGGATCACATTTCAATATTGAAACGATGTTCCAAATGTTGGAGAGTCAGCTGTTGAAAGCCAAATGCTAGAAATGGGAGATAATGTCGAGACGCTTTTTATAGTGGAGATCAAATTTACAAATTGCCTGGCTGGGCTGATGAGATAGTGGATTGCTCATTGAGATGGAACAGAGTAAATAGGCATTTCAAAGTCATAGCTTTAGCCAGTGGTAACTTGTAGAACAGACATCGGATGGAATGCGATTTTAACAAATCAGCATTCAGGATGAGACCCACCCGTTGTATAATAGAGCTACAGTATATACACCTTCCAAAACTGAGCTGCACCCCCCCCCCTAATTTTTAACCAGAACAGCCTCAATATCCTCTCCTCTACCTATCCTCTGGCTATCCTCTCCTCTACATATCATCTGGTTATCCTCTCCTCTACCTATCCTCTGGTTATCCTCTCCTCTACCAATCCTCTGGTTATCCTCTCCTCTACCTGTCCTCTGGCTATCCTCTCCTCTACCTATCCTCTGGCTATCATCTCCTCTACCTATCCTCTGGCTATCCTCTCCTAAACCTATCCTCTGGCTATCCTCTCCTCTACCTATCCTCTGGCTATCCTCTCCTCTACCTATCCTCTGGCTATCATCTCCTCTATCTATCCTCTGGCTATCCTCTCCTAAACCTATCCTCTGGCTATCCTCTCATAAACCTATCCTCTGGCAATCATCTTCTCTACCTATCCTCTGGCTATCATCTCCTCTACCTATCCTCTGGCTATCCTCTCCTCTACCTGTACTCTGGCTATCCTCTCCTCTACCTAACCTCTGGTTATTTTCTCCACTACCTGTCCTCAGGCTATCCTCTCCTAATTTTTACCCTCAGAACAGCCTCAATATCCTCTCCTCTACCTATCCTCTGGCTATCCTCTCCTCTACCTATCCTCTGGCTATCCTCTCCTCTACCTATCCTCTGGCTATCCTCTCCTCTACCTATCCTCTGGTTATCCTCTCCTCTACCTCTCCTCTACCTATCCTCTGGCTATCCTCTCCTCTACCTATCCTCTGGCTATCATCTCCTCTACCTATCCTCTGGCTATCATCTCCTCTACCTATCCTCTGGCTATCCTCTCCTCTACCTGTCCTCTGGCTATCCTCTCCTCTACCTATCCTCTGGCTATCCTCTCCTCTACCTGTCCTCTGGCTATCCTCTCCTCAAACCTATCCTCTGGTTATCTTCTCCACTACCTATCCTCTGGATATCCTCTCCTAATTTTTACTCTCAGAACAGCCTCAATATCCTCTCCTCTACCTGTCCTCTGGCTATCCTCTCCTCTACCTATCCTCTGGCCATCCTCTCCTCTACCTATCCTCTGGCTATCATCTCCTCTATCTATCCTCTGGCTATCCTCTCCTAAACCTATCCTCTGGCTATCCTCTCCTATACCTATTCTCTGGCTATCCACTCCTCTACCTATACTCAGGTTATCTTCTCCTAAACCTGTCATCTGGCTATCATCTCCTCTACCTATCCTCTGGTTATCCTCTCCTAAACCTATCCTCTGGCTATCCTCTCCTCTACCTGTCCTCTGGCTATCCTCTCCTCTACCTATCCTCTGGCTATCCTCTCCTCTACCTATACTCTGGTTATCCTCTCCTCTACCAATCATCTGGCTATCCTCTCCTCTTCCTCTACCTGTCCTCTTGCTATCCTCTCCTCTTCATCTACCTATCATATCCTCTCCTCTTCCTCTACCTATCCTCTGGCTATCCTCTCCTCTTCCTCTACCTATCCTATCCTCTCCTCTACCTATCCTCTGGCTATCCTCTCCTCTTCCTCTACCTATCCTATCCTCTCCTGTCCTCTACCTATCCTCTGGTTATCCTCTCCTCTACCAATCCTCTGGTTATCCTCTCCTCTACCTGTCCTCTGGCTATCCTCTCCTCTACCTATCCTCTGGCTATCATCTCCTCTACCTATCCTCTGGCTATCCTCTCCTAAACCTATCCTCTGGCTATCCTCTCCTCTACCTATCCTCTGGCTATCCTCTCCTCTACCTATCCTCTGGCTATCATCTCCTCTATCTATCCTCTGGCTATCCTCTCCTAAACCTATCCTCTGGCTATCCTCTCATAAACCTATCCTCTGGCAATCATCTTATCTACCTATCCTCTGGCTATCATCTCCTCTACCTATCCTCTGGCTATCCTCTCCTCTACCTGTACTCTGGCTATCCTCTCCTCTACCTAACCTCTGGTTATCTTCTCCACTACCTGTCCTCAGGCTATCCTCTCCTAATTTTTACCCTCAGAACAGCCATAATATCCTCTCCTCTACCTATCCTCTGGCTATCCTCTCCTCTACCTATCCTCTGGCTATCCTCTCCTCTACCTATCCTCTGGTTATCCTCTCCTCTACCTCTCCTCTACCTATCCTCTGGCTATCCTCTCCTCTACCTATCCTCTGGCTATCATCTCCTCTACCTATCCTCTGGCTATCATCTCCTCTACCTATCCTCTGGCTATCCTCTCCTCTACCTGTCCTCTGGCTATCCTCTCCTCTACCTATCCTCTGGCTATCCTCTCCTCTACCTGTCCTCTGGCTATCCTCTCCTCAAACCTATCCTCTGGTTATCTTCTCCACTACCTATCCTCTGGATATCCTCTCCTAATTTTTACCCTCAGAACAGCCTCAATATCCTCTCCTCTACCTGTCCTCTGGCTATCCTCTCCTCTACCTATCCTCTGGCCATCCTCTCCTCTACCTATCCTCTGGCTATCATCTCCTCTATCTATCCTCTGGCTATCCTCTCCTAAACCTATCCTCTGGCTATCCTCTCCTATACCTATTCTCTGGCTATCCACTCCTCTACCTATCCTCTGGCTATCCTCTCCTCTACCTATCCTCTGGCTATCCTCTCCTCTACCTATACTCTGGTTATCTTCTCCTCTACCAATCATCTGGCTATCCTCTCCTCTTCCTCTACCTGTCCTCTTGCTATCCTCTCCTCTTCATCTACCTATCATATCCTCTCCTCTTCCTCTACCTATCCTCTGGCTATCCTCTCCTCTTCCTCTACCTATCCTATCCTCTCCTCTACCTATCCTCTGGCTATCCTCTCCTCTTCCTCTACCTATCCTATCCTCTCCTGTCCTCTACCTATCCTCTGGTTATCCTCTCCTCTACCAATCCTCTGGTTATCCTCTCCTCTACCTGTCCTCTGGCTATCCTCTCCTCTACCTATCCTCTGGCTATCATCTCCTCTACCTATCCTCTGGCTATCCTCTCCTAAACCTATCCTCTGGCTATCCTCTCCTCTACCTATCCTCTGGCTATCCTCTCCTCTACCTATCCTCTGGCTATCATCTCCTCTATCTATCCTCTGGCTATCCTCTCCTAAACCTATCCTCTGGCTATCCTCTCATAAACCTATCCTCTGGCAATCATCTTCTCTACCTATCCTCTGGCTATCATCTCCTCTACCTATCCTCTGGCTATCCTCTCCTCTACCTGTACTCTGGCTATCCTCTCCTCTACCTAACCTCTGGTTATCTTCTCCACTACCTGTCCTCAGGCTATCCTCTCCTAATTTTTACCCTCAGAACAGCCTCAATATCCTCTCCTCTACCTATCCTCTGGCTATCCTCTCCTCTACCTATCCTCTGGCTATCCTCTCCTCTACCTATCCTCTGGCTATCCTCTCCTCTACCTATCCTCTGGTTATCCTCTCCTCTACCTCCCCTCTACCTATCCTCTGGCTATCATCTCCTCTACCTATCCTCTGGCTATCATCTCCTCTACCTATCCTCTGGCTATCCTCTCCTCTACCTGTCCTCTGGCTATCCTCTCCTCTACCTATCCTCTGGCTATCCTCTCCTCTACCTGTCCTCTGGCTATCCTCTCCTCTACCTATCCTCTGGTTATCTTCTCCACTACCTATCCTCTGGATATCCTCTCCTAATTTTTACCCTCAGAACAGCCTCAATATCCTCTCCTCTACCTGTCCTCTGGCTATCCTCTCCTCTACCTATCCTCTGGCCATCCTCTCCTCTACCTATCCTCTGGCTATCATCTCCTCTATCTATCCTCTGGCTATCCTCTCCTAAACCTATCCTCTGGCTATCCTCTCCTATACCTATTCTCTGGCTATCCACTCCTCTACCTATACTCAGGTTATCTTCTCCTAAACCTGTCATCTGGCTATCATCTCCTCTACCTATCCTCTGGTTATCCTCTCCTAAACCTATCCTCTGGCTATCCTCTCCTCTACCTGTCCTCTGGCTATCCACTCCTCTACCTATCCTCTGGCTATCCTCAACTCTACCTATACTCTGGTTATCCTCTCCTCTACCAATCATCTGGCTATCCTCTCCTCTTCCTCTACCTGTCCTCTTGCTATCCTATCCTCTTCATCTACCTATCCTATCCTCTCCACTTCCTCTACCTATCCTCTGGCTATCCTCTCCTCTTCCTCTACCTATCCTATCCTCTCCTCTACCTATCCTCTGGCTATCCTCTCCTCTACCTATCCTCTGGCTATCCTCTCCTCTTCCTCTACCTATCCTATCCTCTCCTGTCCTCTACCTATCCTCTGGCTATCCTCTCCTCTACCTATCCTCTGGCTATCCTCTCCTCTTCCTCTACCTATCCTATCCTCTCCTGTCCTCTACCTATCCTCTGGCTATACTCTCCTCTACCTATCCTCTGGCTATCCTCTGACTATCCTCTCCTCTACCTATCCTCTGGCTATCCTCTCCTCTTCCTCTACCTATCCTATCCTCTCCTCTCCTCTACCTATCCTCTGGTTATCCTCTCCTCTACCCATCCTCTGGCTATCCTCTCCTCTACCTATCCTCTGACTATCCTCTCCTCTACCTCTCCTCTACCTATCCTCTGGTTATCCTCTCCTCTACCTATCCTCTGGATATCCTCTCCTTACCTCTACCTATCCTCTGGCTATCCTCTCCTCTACCTATCCTCTGGCTATCCTCTCCTCTACCTATCCTCTGGTTATCCTCTCCTCTACCTATCCTCTGGTTATCCTCTCCTCTACCTGTCCTCTGGCTATCCTCTCCTCTACATATCCTCTGGCCATCCTCTCCTAAACCTATCCTCTGGCTATCATCTCTAACTATTCTCTGGCTATCCTCTCCTCTACCTGTCCTCTGGTTATCCTCTCCTCTACCTGTCCTCTGGCTATCCTCTCCTCTACCTATCCTCTGGTTATCCTCTCCTCTACCTATCCTCTGGCTATCCTCTCCTCTTCCTCTAACTATCCTCTGGCTATCCTCTCTTCCTCTACCTATCCTATCCTCTCCTCTACCTATCCTCTGGCTATCCTCTCCTCTACCTATCCTCTGGCTATCATCTCCTAATTTTTACCCTCAGAACAGCCTCAATATCCTTTCCTCTACCTGTCCTCTGGCTATCCTCTCCTCTACCTATCCTCTGGCCATCCTCTCCTAAACCTATCCTCTGGCTATCATCTCCTCTATCTATCCTCTGGCTATCCTCTCCTCTACCTGTCATCTGGCTATCATCTCCTCTACCTATCCTCTGGCTATCCTCTCCTCTACCTATCCAGTGGCTATCCTCTCCTAAACCTATCCTCTGGCTATCCTCTCCTATACCTATTCTCTGGCTATCCACTCCTCTACCTATACTCTGGTTATCCTCTCCTACACCTGTCATCTGGCTATCATCTCCTCTACCTATCCTCTGGTTATCCTCTCCTCTACCTATCCTCTGGTTATCCTCTCCTCTACATATCCTCTGGCCACCCTCTCCTAAACCTATCCTCTGGCTATCATCTCTAACTATCCTCTGGCTATCCTCTCCTCTACCTGTCCTCTGGCTCTCATCTCCTCTACCTATCGTCTGGCTATCCTCTCCTCTACCTATCCTCTGACTATCCTCTCCTAAACCTATCATCTGGCTATCCTCTCCTATACCTTTTCTCTGGCTATCCACTCCTCTACCTATACTCTGGTTATCCTCTCCTTAACCTGTCATCTGGCTATCCTCTCCTCTACCTATCCTCTGGGTATCCTCTCCTCTACCTATACTCTGGTTATCCTCTCCTCTACCAATCCTCTGGCTATCCTCTCCTCTTCCTCTACCTGTCCTCTTGCTATCCTCTCCTCTTCATCGACCTATCCTATCCTCTCCTCTTCCTCTACCTATCCTCTGGCTATCCTCTCCTATACCTATTCTCTGGCTATCCAGTCCTCTACCTATACTCTGGTTATCCTCTCCTAAACCTGTCATCTGGCTATCATCTCCTCTACCTATCCTCTGGTTATCCTCTCCTAAACCTATCCTCTGGCTATCCTCTCCTCTACCTGTCCTCTGGCTATCCTCTCCTCTACCTATCCTCTGGCTATCCTCTCCTCTACCTATCCTCTGGTTATCCTCTCCTCTACCTATCCTCTGGTTATCCTCTCCTCTACCTGTCCTCTGGCTATCCTCTCCTCTACATATCCTCTGGCCATCCTCTCCTAAACCTATCCTCTGGCTATCATCTCTAACTATCCTCTGGCTATCCTCTCCTCTACCTGTCCTCTGGCTATCATCTCCTCTACCTATCCTCTGGCTATCCTCTCCTCTACCTGTCCTCTGGCTATCCTCTCCTCTACCTATGCTCTGGCTATCCTCTCCTCTACCTATCCTCTGACTATCCTCTCCTCTACCTCTCCTCTACCTATCCTCTGGATATCCTCTCCTCTCCTCTACCAATCCTCTGGCTATACTCTCCTCTACCTATCCTCTGGCTATCCTCTCCTCTACCTATCCTCTGGTTATCCTGTCCTCTACCTATCCTCTGGTTATCCTCTCCTCTACCTGTCCTCTGGCTATCCTCTCCTCTACATATCCGCTGGCCATCCTCTCCTAAACCTATCCTCTGGCTATCATCTCTAACTATCCTCTGGCTATCCTCTCCTCTACCTGTCCTCTGGCTATCATCTCCTCTACCTATCGTCTGGCTATCCTCTCCTCTACCTATCCTCTGGCTATCCTCTCCTAAACCTATCCTCTGGCTATCCTCTCCTCTACCTATCCTCTGGATATCCTCTCCTCTCCTCTACCAATCCTCTGGCTATTCTCTCCTCTACCTATACTCTGGTTATCCTCTCCTAAACCTGTCCTCTGGCTATCATCTCCTCTACCTGTCCTCTGGCTATCCTCTGCTCTACCTATCATCTGGTTATCATCTCCTCTACCTATCCTCTGGTTATCCTCTCCTAAACCTATCCTCTGGCTATCCTCTCCTCTACCTGTCCTCTGGCTATCCTCTCCTCTACCTATCCTCTGGTTATCCTCTCCTCTACCTATCCTCTGGCTATCCTCTCCTCTTCCTCTACCTATCCTCTGGCTATCCTCTCCTCTTCCTCTACCTGTCCTCTGGCTATCCTCTCCTCTTCATCTACCTATCCTATCATCTCCTCTTCCTCTACCTATCCTCTGGCTATCCTCTCCTCTTCCTCTACCTATCCTATCCTCTCCTCTACCTATCCTCTGGCTATCCTCTCCTCTATCTATCCTCTCCTCTACCTGTCCTCTGGTTATCCTCTCCTCTACCTATCCTCTGGTTATCCTCTCCTCTACCTATCCTCTGGTTATCCTCTCCTCTACCTATCCTCTGGCTATCATCTCCTCTACCTATCCTCTGGCTATCATCTCCTCCACCTATCCTCTGGCTATCCTCTCCTCTACCTGTCCTCTGGCTATCCTCTCCTCTACCTATCCTCTGGCTATCATCTCCTCTACCTATCCTCTGGCTATCATCTCCTCTACCTATCCTCTGGTTATCTTCTCCACTAGCTATCCTCTGGCTATCCTCTCCTAATTTTTACCCTCAGAACAGCCCTAATATCCTCTCCTCTACCTGTCCTTTGGCTATCCTCTCCTCTACCTATCCTCTGGCCATCCATCCTAAACCTATCCTCTGGCTATCATCTCCTCTATCTATCCTCTGGCTATCCTCTCCTCTACCTGTCATCTGGCTATCATCTCCTCTACCTATCCTTTGGCTATCCTCTCCTCTACCTATCCTCTGGCTATCCTCTCCTAAACCTATCCTCTGGCCTTACCTATTCTCTGGCTATCCACTCCTCTACCTATACTCTGGTTATCCTCTCCTAAACCTGTCATCTGGCTATCATCTCCTCTACCTATCCTCTGGTTATCCTCTCCTAAACCTATCCTCTGGCTATCCTCTCCTCTACCAGTCCTCTGGCTATCCTCTCCTCTACCTATCCTCTGGTTATCCTCTCCTCTACCTATCCTCTCCTCTACCTATCCTCTGGTTATCCTCTCCTCTTCCTCTACCTATCCTCTGGCTATCCTCTCCTCTTCCTCTACCTGTCCTCTGACTATCCTCTCCTCTTCATCTACCTATCCTATCATCTCCTCTTCCTCTACCTATCCTCTGGCTATCCTCTCCTCTTCCTCTACCTATCCTATCCTCTCCTCTACCTATCCTCTGGCTATCCTCTCCTCTACCTATCCTCTCCTCTACCTGTCCTCTGACTATCCTCTCCTCTACCTATCCTCTGGCCATCCTCTCCTAAACCTATCCTCTGGCTATCATCTCCTCTATCTATCCTCTGGCTATCCTCTCCTCTACCTGTCATCTGGCTATCATCTCCTCTACCTATCCTCTGGCTATCCTCTCCTCTACCTATCCTCTGGCTATCCTCTCCTAAACCTATCCCCTGGCTATACCTATTCTCTGGCTATCCACTCCTCTACCTATACTCTGGTTATCCTCTCCTAAACCTGTCATCTGGCTATCATCTCCTCTACCTATCCTCTGGTTATCCTCTCCTCTTCCTCTACCTATCCTCTGGCTATCCTCTCCTCTTCCTCTACCTGTCCTCTGACTATCCTCTCCTCTTCATCTACCTATCCTATCATCTCCTCTTCCTCTACCTATCCTCTGGCTATCCTCTCCTCTTCCTCTACCTATCCTATCCTCTCCTCTACCTATCCTCTGGCTATCCTCTCCTCTACCTATCCTCTGGTTATCCTCTCCTCTACCTATCCTCTGGCTATCATCTCCTCTACCTATCCTCTGGCTATCATCTCCTCTACCTATCCTCTGGCTATCATCTCCTCTACCTATCCTCTGGCTATCATCTCCTCTACCTGTCCTCTGGCTATCCTCTCCTCTACCTATCCTCTGGTTATCTTCTCCACTACCTATCCTCTGGCTATCCTCTCCTATTTTTTACCCTCAGAACAGCCTCAATATCCTCTCCTCTACCTGTCCTCTGGCTATCCTCTCCTCTACCTATCCTCTGGCCATCCTCTCCTCAACCTATCCTCTGGCTATCATCTCCTCTATCTATCCTCTGGCTATCCTCTCCTCTCCCTGTCATCTGGCTATCCTCTCCTATAACTATTCTCTGGCTATCCACTCCTCTACCTATACTCTGGTTATCCTCTCCTAAACCTGTCATCTGGCTATCATCTCCTCTACCTATCCTCTGGTTATCCTCTCCTAAACCTATCCTCTGGCTATCCTCTCCTCTACCTGTCCTCTGGCTATCCTCTCCTCTACCTATCCTCTGGTTATCCTCTCCTCTACCTATCCTCTGGATATCCTCTCCTAATTTTTACCCTCAGAACATCCTCAATATCCTCTCCTCTACCTGTCCTCTGGCTATCCTCTCCTCTACCTATCCTCTGGCCATCCTCTCCTAAACCTATCCTCTGGCTATCATCTCCTCTATCTATCCTCTGGCTATCCTCTCCTCTACCTGTCATCTGGCTTTCATCTACTCTACCTATCCTCTGGCTATCCTCTCCTCTACCTATCCTCTGGCTATCCTCTCCTAAACCTATCCTCTGGCTATCCTCTCCTATACCTATTCTCTGGCTATCCACTCCTCTACCTATACTCTGGTTATCCTCTCCTAAACCTGTCATCTGGCTATCATCTCCTCTACCTATCCTCTGGTTATCCTCTCCTCTACCTATCCTCTGGCTATCATCTCCTCTACCTATCCTCTGGCTATCATCTCCTCTACCTATCCTCTGGCTATCATCTCCTCTACCTATCCTCTGGCTATCATCTCCTCTACCTGTCCTCTGGCTATCCTCTCCTCTACCTATCCTCTGGTTATCTTCTCCACTACCTATCCTCTGGCTATCCTCTCCTATTTTTTACCCTCAGAACAGCCTCAATATCCTCTCCTCTACCTGTCCTCTGGCTATCCTCTCCTCTACCTATCCTCTGGCCATCCTCTCCTCAACCTATCCTCTGGCTATCATCTCCTCTATCTATCCTCTGGCTATCCTCTCCTCTCCCTGTCATCTGGCTATCCTCTCCTATAACTATTCTCTGGCTATCCACTCCTCTACCTATACTCTGGTTATCCTCTCCTAAACCTGTCATCTGGCTATCATCTCCTCTACCTATCCTCTGGTTATCCTCTCCTAAACCTATCCTCTGGCTATCCTCTCCTCTACCTGTCCTCTGGCTATCCTCTCCTCTACCTATACTCTGGTTATCCTCTCCTCTTCCTCTACCTATCCTTTGGCTATCCTCTCCTCTACCTATCCTCTGGCTATCCTCTACTCTTCCTCTACCTATCCTATCCTCTCCTCTCCTCTACCTATCCTCTGGCTATCCTCTCCTCTACCTATCCTCTGGCTATCCTCTCCTCTACCTATCCTCTGGCTATCCTCTCCTCTTCCTCTACCTATCCTATCCTCTCCTCTCCTCTACCTATCCTCTGGCTATCCTCTCCTCTACCTATCCTCTGGCTATCCTCTCCTCTACCTATCCTCTGACTATCCTCTCCTCTACCTATCCTCTGGCTATCCTCTCCTCTACCTATCCTCTGACTATCCTCTCCTCTACCTATCCTCTGACTATCCTCTCCTCTACCTATCCTCTGACTATCCTCTCCTCTTCCTCTACCTATCCTCTGGCTATCCTCTACCTATCCTCTGGTTATCCTCTCCTCTACCTATCCTCTACCTATCCTATCCTCCTCTGGATGCCTTTTTATTTCTCGTCTTTATTTTCACAAGGTTTCAAAGCGTTCCACAGGGATGCTGACCCATGTTGACTCCAATGCTTCCAACAGTTGTGTCAAGTTGGATGGAAGTCTTTGTATGGTGGACCATTCTTGATACACATATGAAACTGTTGAGCGGGAAAAACCCAGCAGTATTGCAGTTCTTGACACAAAGTGCGCCTGTCACCTACTACTATACCCCATTCAAAGGCACTTACATTTTTTGTCTTGCCCATTCATCCTCTGAATGGCACACATACACAATCCCTTTCTCAATTGTCTCAAGGCTTAAAAATCCTTCTTTAACCTGTCTCCTCCCCTTCATCTACAATGATTGAAGTGGATTTAACAAGTGACATCAATAAGGGATCATAGCTTTGACCTGGATTCACCTGGTCAGCAATGTTTCCTCTAAGCTGTGGATGTGCGCTTAGTGCAGAAGAAATATCAGCTCGTCCAGAGAAGCACAAGATTGAACTTAATTGAACTTTCTAGAGTTTTCCCCACAACGTTTCCCTTTATGGTGGGAATTGCGATGAAATCAATGCAATATTAGCCACTTTCAATGCAACATGCCGAAACAAAACAAACTATGCAAGACTTAACATTTTATCTTTATTCAACTAGGCAAGTCAGTTAAGAACAAATTCTTATTTTCAATGACAGCCTAGGAACCCCAGGGGGTTAACTGCCTTGTTCAGAACGACAGATTTTTACCTTGTCAGCTCAGGGATTCGATCTTGCAACCTTTCGGCTCTCACCACTAGGCTACCTGCCAGCTACCTGCTGCTCCAGTATGCAAAACTAACCAAGAGATGTTGTTGTAGGCATGACTCAGGCACATACAGGCATGACTCAGGCACATATTCTACACAGACCTAATTTGTCTGATTCTCTGTAATAATGGTATGAGAATAATTAGGCTTTTTTTTCTGAAGCGGTTTCTTGCATCAAACAACAAAACAACATTTCACTCACTCACCTCCTTATCTGAAGGACAAGTGAATAAACAGGTTAATGTCAAGCCCTGCGTGTTTTTTTTTAAAGTCTCATGGAATGTTGGCTTCCTTTGAACACCACACACTGGCATTTTCTCTTTTTGGATGGTAGGCCGGCTCTAGTAGGCCTACATGATGATCAAATAGCCACAGTAGCATATTTGACCACTGTTAAAACAAACTTAAAGCGGGTACAGTTTGCACTCAGCAGACCTGAAATTTGCTCAGTGATTTAAAAAATGAGAGGGAACATTGCTGGTCTGTCTATGTCATGGAAAGAGCAGGTGTTCTTAATGTTTTGAATACTCATCTTTGAGAACTAACAATCACCAAAATAAAAACAGACTAGTCAAAGAATATCAAAAAGTTTAAAAATGTCTTGGCATTGGGCCCCCACTGATTTTATTATAATGTTTGAGTCACTCAGATAACATAAGAGCAAAAACCATTGCAAAAAAATATGAATTGCAGTAAACTAGTTTTAAAACTGTAAAATGGTACCTCTACCACAATGGCAAAATGTGTAGAATTGCAGAAAGGTCTTTCAAATAGCAAAATGTTGTCTCTGCGACCAAGAGGGCCTTTAAAAATGTTGATCGGACACCGCAGCGTTAGCTGCGCACATTACCCCCCCCACACACACACACACACACACACACACTCACCCGCCACCACCCCCCCACACAAACTTTGCCACAGCTGCTGAAAAAAATCCTAGGGACAACAGTGCACAACCAAATCACTGAACCTGACCAATGAGCATGTCCACTGTATCAGTGTGACACACATTACAAAGTTTGTGATGGTTAAAAACACTGAAGAGTTGTTCTCCTTTTACAAGAACGCTAACTGTGACATTATTATTTAAACTTCTGATCTGAAACAGATCTTATGTATTTGAAAACAGAAGGGGCTCAGGAGCAGGGGTGCAACTTTAACTTGGGACGGGGGGGACATGTCCCCCCACATTCTGAAATTGCATTTTTGTCCCCCCCAGTTTCATCATTGGAATGTGATACAAATGAGGTAACGGTGTTCTTTAGGACCATGTGGACGCCTCTGAGCAGTCGGGTAGGCTGTTTGGAGTATTTATATTTGTAAAAAGACAAATATTTGTTTTGCCCCTCCTCACTTCTTAATAAACCAAAGTTGCTCCCCTGCTCAGAAGCATCATGGTGAGAGGTGAGACCACTTCCATACATGGACCTGCCTGAGCATGTGGCGTAACAGTCTTCTGAATGTTTATTTCATTTAAATTCTACCAGATGCTTATTGTACTCCCTCACAGTGTGCTGTTTGTAGGAATACTTTTTTGGTGTGATTATCTGGATATATATATATATATAAATAATAATAACAATCAGTGATTAGTTATTGGTGATGTCAGTCACTCAATATTATGTCCACATGTCATAGAAATGCCTTTCAGAAACGTTAAACACATGTAATGGGAAGACTGGGCTTGGGAATGCCTGACTGAACATACCCCTGAAGGTGTTTGTGTGTTTCTGAGAGGGTGTGATGTGGGACCATGTGTGCCGTTTGGATCAGTGTCTTAGCGCGTTATGCATACAGCCACGTGTCTGTTTATGACTGTCTGTGTGTGTGCTTGTGTGCGTGTGTGTGTGTGTGTGCATAAGCATCAATCAATCTGAGTGTGGGTGCACTGTGTGAGATGGGAGTGTCTGGGGAGAATGAGGCAAGTGGACTAGGGTAAATAAGTAGTCTGGGGTAAATAAAATAATAAATAAAGGGGCTATCAAAAACTGGGATCAATCACACACCCCTCTGATCCAGAGTCATGGGATTCGGTCATGGGAAAACCCAAGCCTACTTGATGGTAATAGTGCTGACTGTTGCCCCTAGTGGCCGGATTTGAAGGCATTTCCCGACATCCTCAGGACATGGATAGATATCCAATTTCGAAGTCCCTCTTGAGTGATCTGCCTGATGGGATAGCTGCACTATATAATGACAGGGCTGAATTAAACAGAAACAGAGCACTATACAGCATCTTCCTTGAGGTAAACATGAAGGTGAGTGAGAGGGTTGACGGTCAGTAAGAGTGTGTGTGGTTCAAGCCATAGGTCCACCCTGGTACGCAGGCTTAACGTAGGGATGTATAGTGCAGAGGTAAGCCACATTACTGGACAGGAATTTTAATGCCTGATGAAACTTGTGATAAAGATGAAAGCACTTTGTGAGCAATAGTATGCCAGTATATCTGGCAATATATTCAACATAAGTGCTCAAGGATTGACTGTCATCATGGATCTGAATTCACTCTCATCCATGGGCAAAAAAGTGAGATGCCACCCACCTGAGTGGTCATATAACAGAATAAAACAGAATAAAACATAATAGAATAGAATAGGATGTAATAGAATATAATATTATAGAATATAATTTAATAAATGTGCTCTCTTCTGTCCACTGCATGGCCTCTATCCCCAGGAGGCTAACACTCAGCCTAAAGCTAAACAGGCTCCAGGCATAAGCAACATGTGCGGTCGCTTTGGGCCCCTGGCCACTAGGGGAACTCGGATCCAATTATTTTTTTGTTGTGCGTCTGCAGTTTTCCTCTTGTTTTGTCAGTCACTGACAGTCACTCAATTCGCCATGGCAGCTAACAATTTTTAGATTGGTAAATTAGTCTAGCCAGTTATCTAAAATTGTAGTAATCATGGCTGTATACCTAACCGGCACACAGGGCATGTGGCCACGGGCCCCCCATTGATTTTGTTAGTCACTCTCACTCAGATATAATTAACATGTCATAAGTCATGGCAAAATGTGTAGAATGCAGGAAATTAGCTTTAAAACATTTCTCTCTGTCCCATGGTGAAATTAATACAAATGCATAACAATCACTAAATGTTCTCTCAGCCCCAAGGCAAAATGTTTAGAACTGCAGAAAGCTCGCTTTAAAACTGCAGAAATGTATCTCTGCCCCATGGTAAAATTGCATGAAATGTATTATAACATTTTGAAATTGGCAAAATGCGTAGAACTGCAGAAAACTTGCTTTAAACTGCAACATTTAGAGTTGCAGGAAATTAACATTAAAACGTACATTTTTCCCTCCCCTGTCAAGAGGGAGCACACTAAAAAATATTGCCCACTTGGTGGGGGGCAGGGGGGGGGGGCAACCAAATCTTGCTTAGGGCCCCCAAAAGGCTAGAACTGGCCCTGACCTCACTATGCCACACTGGGCCACTGTAATACTAACACCAAATATGATCTTATTAGTTTTATTTCTTGTGTGTTTTTGTTCTACCTTATGTTATTTCTTGTGCTACATTTATATTGATTACTGCATTGTTGGGTTTGGAGCTTGCAAGAAAGATTGCACTGTACTTCTGCATGTGACATTGAAACTTGATCCACACTGGGACACTGTGATACTGATATAGATATTGCTGTGTATGATCATCAACTTTTTATTCTCATTACTGGGAACGCTTATTACATCTAATTGACTTATTCTTCATTATTTGTGTTGGTCTACTAGCTTTATATGACAACATGGCTATATGACTATCGTGGAGAATAAGCTACGTTTGTTATTAAAGCTGTCAGTTGGGGCGAGGGCTGAGCAGAGGATGTGAGGGAAATAGCCGCGTCATTGACGCTACAAGTTGTGCCTCTGGAGCCCTAGAACCAATGACTGTATGCCTAGAACGCACCATGGAAATGGAGTATTCATTCATTTCGTATCACCTCATGTCACACACACATCGCCTTCACACAATGTCCCGACGACATGGGATATTATGAAAGGCCATGGGCATGTTCCACCATAAAGATCCCGAATCAAATGTGCTCTGTCCTTTTAGGAAGCGCAAATGCAGTCGTATGGAATGGAATTATTGCAGAATAGCCCAGCAATGACATGTTCTCCCTTGCGAAATATTACATTGTGCTAGGCATTTCGCTCCAGCGTGCCTTTTACATAGTAACGTCACATCAAGAGGAAAAAACATAATATAACGGAATCGAGCATAGTTTACGAATGGCCTTTTAAAACATGTTATAATAAAACAATCAGGGATACATACATGTTTTACAGCCATGTGAAAGAATTTGTTTGGAAGTAAGGAGAGATTGTAGCCTAATAAAAAAAACTATTCCCTATGATGAGATGGAAGCACCGCAAATATAAAATGTATTAATACAATGCAAAATGTATTACAATGCTAAATGTTGCCACCTACCTTCAAGTCAAACACACATCCAGGTGTGGACTGTTGACGTTGTGCACCGCGGGCAAATCAATCCAATACTGCCTCTGCCCCGTCCTTATTCCCTGCTTTGAGGGAACAGCAGTATATGACCGAGTCAAGAGCTTCGAGCGAGTATGAGGAAGAGAATGAGAGCGAAAGAGGGTGGAACGAAGGCTGGGAGTAGAGGAGAAAACGTGCAAGTCTCCGGATGTTAACGAACAGCGCTTGCATGCTTTTACTCCAAGCAGAGAACGGCCTTCAATTCACGTTACCGAACAACGATTTTGGCACTGCAATGGCTTTGATTTAATCATTGGCACAAAACAAACGCCTATCGAGGTACAATATGCAATGGAACAGTCTCTTTTCGCGTTCATAAGATAATAATAAGCTTAGTGAAGTGGTCCATCACATCAAGACAGGACCTTAAAATTGACGTATTAATTGCTTAAATGTGACATAATCACCATGTATGTATAAACTATGGCATGGCAACTATTGAGATAACATGCATTTATAGTCCTTATTCTTGGTTAAAAAATAACACTATACTGGTCCAATTGATAAAAAGGAAAATATGTTGTTCTGTATTAAAGCGGCAATACGTAACTTTTTGAGCTACCCAAACAAATTCACATAGAAATGTGATTTATAGATCTGTCGTTTTCATTGAAAGCAAGTCTAAGAAGCGGTAGATCTGTTCTATATATGCTATTTCTATGCTCACATTATTTTTTTTTGTATCTTTTACTTTTAGTTTTGTACACCGGCTTCTAACAGCTGAAAATACAATATTTTGGGTCATGGAAAATATATTTAGATGGTACCATGATTCTCTACACTACACTTGCTTGTTTTGTTCCATAAACTGAAATTGGGCTATTAGAACAATTAGAATGTCTGCAACCAGGCAAAGCAGGATACATTTCAGCATAGTTCACCTTTAAGTCAGTCTATTGAAATAAACTGTTTTATGCCATGCATGATGTTCTCAGGTTTCAGTAAAGATGAAAACAGAGCAGACAGTAGACCTGTCATAGCCTACTCACTGGTTTAGATCATTCCATACTATCCCCTCTTTCTCTGAGCTGTAGATAGGCCTAATGTAAAGAATGATTTGCTGCCTTCTTTGCCTTCTCACTGATCTATGCTTCAAACTCCCCATGCCCCACAGACAGTAATAAGCATGCATCACTGAGTATGTGTACCTTCAAAAAGTACCAGTATCACTGTGGAAAAGTACAGCACCTGTCCAATCCGTGTGGCTGCGAGGGAGTGTGGTTACACTTACAGTCAGCAGTGTCGTGTCTTTGGCTATGCCGGATTAAATGATATGACATGCTATTCTATGAAATAATTTCTCCGTAATTAATATTACCTGATTGACCTAATCATGTAAATGTAATTAACGAGAGAGTCTGGCACCACAAAATAATATGTATAGATCTGTTATCTTCCGAATAAACTCTTAAAGACCTAGTAATATTTTACATCAATAGCAGTCAATATTAATCGTCATCTTAATTCAGTCTCATCTGAAAGTTGTAAATTCTTGGTTATCTGCACTAACCCTGGCTAACAAGTTGAATCAGCAATACAAAATTGGGTTTAATTATTTATTTACTAAATACCTAACTAATCACACAGAATTACACATACACATAATTAAATCATAACTTGATTACAAATTACATCATAAAGGGAAACGTCCCTGGCGGGCGGAACAGATATGACAGCTTGTTACACAAAAGAAAAGGGGCTGGGTTTGAGTGAATGAGCGGGAAGACTGAGGAACAAAGGGCGAAACTGTGCTATCGTATCTTATGCATTCTAAATTACCGCCCATTTGGAACAGGAAAATGCAATAAATATTTACTCTGAGCTGCGCTTCAGTAGGTTGGTGGTAGATGGAAGGCCGTGTTGTCCAACCCGAGTCCTTTGTCCTTTGAAGAATGTCTCTGGTTGTCAATTGGATACATTGTAGTACCGTCGTTGTGTGATAGACGGGATACTCTGTCTGTTCCTTCCTAACCCTCGTTTGCAGCGGCTGTTGCTTACTCAATGGCTAGGAGGTATCACTTCTGTAGTGAATAAGAGTTCAAAGTTCATACCATTCGCAACCAAAGCTCAAGCTGATGTTGGCTTCGTTCTGTAGTTATTATCTGAACCAATCTGACATCGGACCATCGTCCTCACGTCCTCGGAACAGGAGGTTATATTGTCGTCAAGGGCTTATATAGGAAGGGAGAGGAGGGCGTGTTTGAAAAGTTTTATAGCCCATGTCTCTTCACAGGGGTGGGCCACTGATTGAGCAGAGCCCTATCTTATGAAAACCCAAATCTCACATTTTAGAAGCTAAAATCACATCTCATCCCATCACAAATAATTTCATATTAAAACATTTAAATTGAACAACAATTCCATGTGAATCCGATAACTCTGATGTGTGAACTTTCCACTGTAGAGTTTATGTCATATTATCATTGATGAGAATGTCTCAGATGACAACCGAACTGACATCATATTCATTCATTAAGTACCACCGCATATGTTCAATTGGTCGTATTATCAGAATATAGTTTATTTCCCCCTGATGTTCCCAGAATCTCTATGTTAACCAAAGAGTTTTGCAAATCTAAAATCAGTAGGGTAGAGAGGAAAAATGGGGAAAGAGGCATTTATGACTGTCATAAACCTATCCCCAGGCCAACGTCATGACAGCAGCAATATGATGAAATCACCAGCTGTATACCACTGCACATGTGTCAATACTGTATGTTATGCATGCAGTCAGTGAGAGTCCTGTCACTCTCAATACAGATGTAGGATCTTAATTTGACCTGTTTCTCACAGCAGAAATATAATGGTGCAGCAACAGGAAATGTAAATTATAGTGTGGATCTTTTAGGGGTTGATAGAGCAAAGTTTGACATTTTAAATCAAATCAAATCCAATTTTCTTTGTCAAATACACGTGGTTAGCAGATGTTAATGCGAGTGTAGCAAAATGTTTGTGCTTCTAGTTCCGACAGTGCAGTAATATCTAAAAATTAATCTAACAACATGGCGCCGGAGAGTGGCGCCTGAGAGTAGGGCTGCCATCTTATCGGCTCTCAAACAATCATCCTATTTTTTGTATTTTTTTTATGTTGTTCGTAACTTGTTTTGTACACAATATTGATGCTACCGTCCCTTATGACCGAAAAGTGCTTCTGGACATCAGAATTGGGATTACTCACCTCAAATTGGATGAGGAGTTCTTCTTCAATAAGTCGGCCGCGAGAGATATACTGCAGACACCCGACCAGGCCCTGATCCCTGTGATTCGCTGGAGAAGGAAACAGAGATTTCGAGGCAAAAGATCCGGGTGCCTCGCGAGGATCAGGCGGCGGTGAGTGGCTAATCTGCCCTTGCCTTCCATTCTGCTAGCTAACATTCAATCGCAGAAAATAAATGAGACAAACTGAAAGCACATATATCCTACCAACAGGACATTAAAAACTGCAATATCTTATGTTTCACCGAGTTGTGGCTGAACAATGACATTAAGAACATACAGCTGGCGGGTTATACACTCTATCGTCAAGACAGAACAGCAGCCTCTGGTAAGACACGGGGCTGGGGCCAATGCATTTGTGTCAACAACAGCTGGTGAACGATATCTAAGGAAGTCTCAACGTTTTGCTCGCCTGAGGTGGAGTAACTCATGATAAGCTGTAGACCACACTATCTACCTAGAGAGTTTTCAACAGTATTTTTCATAGCTGTCTACATACCACCACAGAGCGAAGTTGGCACTAAAACCGCGCTCAACGAGCTGTATTCCGCTATAAGCAAACAGGAAAATGCTCACCCAGAGGTGGCGCTCCTGGTGGCTGGTGACTTTAATGCAGGGAAATGTAAATAATTTTTACAGAATTTCCAACAGCATGTTCAATGTGCAACTAGAGCGTACAAAGCTCTCCCTTGCCCTTAATTTGGCAAATCTGACCATGACTCCATCCTCCTGATTCCTGCTTACAAGCAAAAATTAAAGCAGGAAGCAACAGTGGAGATGAAACAGATGCTAAACTACAGGACTGTTTTGCTAGCACAGACTGGAATATGTTCCAGGATTCTTCCGATGGCATTGAGGAGTACATCACATCAGTCGCTAGCTTTATCAGTAAGTGCATCGTGGACGTCGTCCCCACAGTGACCGTACATACATTTCCCAACCAGAAGCCATGGATGACAGGCAACATTCGCACTGAGATAAAGAGCAAAGCTGCCGCTTTCAAGGAGTGGGACTCTAACCCAGAAGCTTATAAGAAATCCCGCTATGCCCTCCGACGAACCCTCAAACAGGCAAAGCGTCAATACAGGACTAAGGTCAAGTCGTACTACACCAACTCCGACACTCGTCAGATGTGGCAGGGCTTGCAAACTATTATAGACTACAAAGAAAAGCACAACCGAGAGCTGCCCAGTGACACAAGCCTAGACACAAGCATAGACAAGCTAAATAACTTCTATGCTCACTTCGAGGCAAGCAACACTGAAACATGCATCAACAGGTCCGGATGACTGTGTGATCACACTCTCCACAGCCGATGTGAGTAAGACCTTTAACCTCTTACTCCTACCCCCTACTTTTTCGAACATTCTGTTAAAAATCGCGAAACATTTCACCCTGCTGCCCTGCTACTCATGCCAGGAATATAGTATATGCATATGATTAGTATGTGTGGATAGAAAACACTCAGCCATTTATAAAACTGGTTAAATCACGGCTGTGACTATAACAGAACGTGTGTTTCATCGAAAAGCGCAGGAAAATCTGATCACTGAAAATGGGAAAATATATCCATGCGCCACTTGAACGTAATTGCAATACCTACAGTTTCCACACGATATCAACAGTCTTGTCATTTGCCTAGGATTTGTTTCTTGGTCAAACGGACACGAGGCAGCGCATTTCTTCTGGTCTCCGACCGGATATTTTGGTTGAGATTTACCCGGACATTATTTCAAGACGTACAGCTATAGAATATACATCGCCTCGTGATCATTTTGATCGATTATTAACATTTACTAATACCTAAAGTTGCATTACAAAAGTATTTCGAAGTGTTTTGTGAAAGTTTATCGTCAACTTTTTTAATTTTAAAAAATGACGTTACGTTATAAAACAGTGTTTTTTTCCTTGATCACACAGTCTTCATAGATCCATATCTAGGCTATATATGGACCGATTTAATCGAAAAAAAAGACCCAATAGTGATGTTTATGGGACATCTAGGAGTGCCAACAAAGAAGATGGTCAAAGGTAATGAATGTTTTATATTTTATTTCTGCATTTTGTGTAGCGCCGACTATGCTAATTATTTTGTTTAAGTCCCCTGCGGGTATTTAGGGATGTTGCATGCTATCAGATAATAGCTTCTCATGCTTTCACCGAAAAGCATTTTAAAAATCTGACTCGTCACAACGAGTGTAGCTTTAATTCAGTACCCTGCATGTGTATTTTAATTAACGTTTGAGTTTTAACAAGTGCTATTAGCATTTAGCGTAGCGCATTTGCATTTCCAGATGTCTAGATGGGATGCCTGCGTGTCGGGTGGAGGTAAGAGGTTAAACCGGTCAACATTCACAAGGCCGAGGGCCAGACGGATTACCAGGACGTGTACTCCGAGCATGTGCTGACCAACTGGCAAGTGTCTTCACTGACATTTTCAACCTCTCCCATCTTTCAAGCAGACCACCATAGTCCCTGTGCCCAAGAACACTAAGGTAACCTGCCTAAATGACTACCAACCCATAGCACTCACATCTGTAGCCATGAAATGCTTTGAAAGGCTGCTCATGGCCCACAATCAACCCCATTATCCCAGAAACCCTAGACCCACTCCAATTTGCATATCGCCCAAACAGATGTTGCAATCTCTATTGCACTCCACACTGCCCTTTCCCACCTGGACAAACGGAACACCTATGTGAGAATGCTATTCCTTGACTACAGCTCAGCGTTCAACACCATAGTACCCTCAAAGCTCATCACTAAGCTAAGGACCCTGAGACTAAACACCTCCCTCTGGAACTGGATCCTAGACTTCCTGACGGGCCGCCCCAGGTTGTAAGGGTAGGTAACAACACGGTGGCCCCTCAAGGATGTGTGCTCAGTCCCCTCCTGTACTCCCTGTTCACTCATGACTGCACGGCCAGGCACAACTCCAACACCATCATTAAGTTTGCTGACTACACAACAGTGGTAGGCCTGATCACCGACAACGATGAGACAGACTATAGGGACGAGGTCAGGGACCTGACCATCTGGTGCAAGGACAACAACCTCTCCCTCATCGTGATCAAGACAAGAAGATGTGGGCTACAGGAAAAGGAGGACCGAGCACGCCCCCATTCTCTTTGACGGGACTCTAGAGGAGCAGAGAGCTCTAGAGAGCTTCAAGTTCCTTGGCGTCCACATCACCAACATACTAAACTAACATGGTCCAAGCACATCAAGGCAGTCATGAAGAGGGCACGACAAAACCTATTCCCCCTGAAAAGATAGAAGCTGTTTTTCAGTCTCTCAGTCCCAGCTTTGATGCACCTGTACTGACCTCTCCTTCTGGATGGTAGTGGTTTGAACAGTGGCTGTTCGGGTGCTGTAGGTGTCTTGGAGGGCAGGTATTTTGCCCCCATAGATGAGTTGTGCAGACCGCACCACCCTTTAGAGAGCCTTGCGGTTGAGGGACGTGCAGTTGCAGTACCAGGCTGTGATACAGTGGAAATTAAACTTTATAAGCCTTTTTAAACATTGAATACACTACAGGTTTGCATTTCCTGCTGTGCAGTAAATTTCCTGCAACAACAGGGTGATCAAAGTAAGTTCTGGACCATCCATGTTTCAGATTAGCACTGTTCCTGTTGGACTATACAGGAGTATAAAGTCAGCACACAATCCCCATCCCGCCTCTCTAACCTCTAGAGGGCAGTGATGAGATCCTATCTCCTGTGAAAGGTCCTGGGATTGAGTGGTGGATACAACATAAATCACGCGGTTCTAAAATTCTAAAACAAAGACAAATTCAAGGACATGGCAGACCTCCCTCGGTTGAAGGAATTTGTCTGTTTTTCATCAGAGAATGGCGCTGTGGACATTTTTTAACATGACAAATCCCAATCCGCCTGCCATTGCATTTACATTTTAGTAATTTAGCAAGACACTCTTATCCAGAGTAATTTACAGTAGTGAATGCATACATTCCATGAAGCACTACCACACTAGGGTTAGTTTAAGGCTAGGGTTGGTATTTCTTCACTGTATCAGAACTATTGTCCAGGGTTTGGTAAGATGATGTGGTAGCAGTAATGTAGATCCAGCCCCTCTGCTGCTGCTAAACTCCGTGGAGTGCTTTTAGAATGTTGTTCAAAACCTTTGAAATCTTCTCATCCTTATTTTTCCTTCTTGTTGTTTTGATATTTGACCCAGCAAACAATGTATGTTGCAGCAGAACACTTTGAAAGTTAAAAGCCCTTCACAATTCACAATGTCTAAAAGATTCACATTTTATCAGTACTTTTTACCCCTCGATTTATTTGCTTTGAAGTGCCTCTTAATGCACAAATTAATATTTTGTTTCAGCTACACAAATAAATCCTAGCTTCAAAGCACTACTTGTTAATAATGAAACAGTACTATCTCGCAATAAGAAAGTCATTTGAAAACCACAGAGTAATTCTTCTAAGGAGGATCAGATATAAGTTCTACTGGAAGCTAGATATTTATATGTATCTGGTCCTCTTAAGAAAGCCATGTGATAAACCACTCTGTGGACTCTGTACTATATCAATGTCACCAATGCCACTCAGTAGTTGGCTACATACCAATGCAAGGCTTTGTAATGACGGTACAATGGTACAACACTGTCACATCACCGGTCTTAATGGAGCAGGCATCTCCAGTAACACTAATAATCCCAACCTTACCTGTGAACACCATTACACCAATACTCTGAGCAGCACTATAAGTCGATTCAGCTTTCTGTAAGTCAAAGTCATCCCAGCAAACCAAAATTGTTTCTGTGAAAGTTCCCAAAACATTCGTTAGGTTGTGGCCAATGTTCTCATAACTTAAAAACTGTCCAGTTGTGCTGATGATTATATAATGTTTGTATAAAACATTCACATGATGTTACAAGAACATTCCCAGAATGTTGAGCTCATGTTTTTTTTGCATCAGTATCTTCTAAAAGCATTACTGGTACATTGTGTTATTACATTACCTGGAAACCTAATGAGAATGTTTGGGGGACGTTCTGTGGTGGTTCTTACAGATGTTTTGCACAACATTTCTGTGAATGTTAGGAGACCATTACAAGTATATTTCTTACACAGTTTTATCAAAAACATTCTTTGAAGTTTCTGGGAATGTTCCCGGTTTGCTGGGAGAACTCTCCCTCCTCCTGGTGCTGAGAGGACTTAGCAGGACCAGAACAGTACCCAGGTCTCAGCACCAAGGCACCAGGGTGGAGCAGTGAGGGGACCATCAGTCGACCCACAGTGAGATATGACACCCTGAGAGCAGCCTGCATGTCGCTCTAAGCAAAGACCTGTTTGGCAGGCAGGTGGGTGCAATGCGGACAACGGATCTGCTGAAACCACGTAAATTGTGATACGCCATCCTCTGTTATCACATCGTTAAAGCGTATGCTCACAACACAGCTAAGAGAGTGTCGACTGATGCCTCACAAGATTAAACTTGATAGATAATCTATGGGCTTTGTACAATTATTCAGGTGACATTTCATATCAACTAGAGGCAACAAAAAAAACAGCAGTGAAGGTTCTGGAAATAATAAAGCAACTTTCTTGGTATAATTTCTCCAATAACCTCTGCCCAAAATTGTTTTCCACAGGAAATTATTTGACTTTGTTTTCAAGGCTAATGTACATTTAATGACGGTTTATCATTAAATTGAACAAAATCAGCATTTCATTACACTTCAACTTCACTGCTCTGTTCTCAAAAGGGAATTTTGAAAAGTGATGCGTCATGTGCCTTTTGAAAGCCAACCATTATTAATGAAGATACTTTCTTGATTATCCAGCCTGCTGTTTATTAATAAAGGGAATATCATAATATATATAAGATTTTCACTAAGACACTGGTAGTTTAATTTGTTGAGGTGCTACAGATCCATAGGCATACATAGAAGTCATTCCTATATTCAGAGGTGCAGGTTGTAATTACCTTAGTTGTAACCAATTAAAGATCGTGTAGGGGCACTGAAACTCACTATATCATGCACCTCGTTAACACACAGGTCTTGTACTGTCTGTCTTACCTCTTTTAATCAGGCATTATACAACAGGTGGTTCTAATCCTGAATTCTGATTGGTTAAAACCGCATTCTAGCCGGTGTCTATTCCACAAGTTACCGCCGGCTAAATCTATGAAGTTAAACTGCCTATTTACTCTGTTCCAACTGACTGCGCAATCCACTGTCTCATCCCAGCCAAGTAATTTATAAACTTGATCTCCACTATAAAAAGCATCTAGACATTCTCACATTTCTTTTAGACTAACATTTAGCTTTCAACAACCAAGATTTGTATAAACCTTGCTGTCTGTCTCTCCGACATTTACTAAATTGATTCAATAGTCTAATTCGAACTCCAGTATACACAAAGAAATGGCAATTGAATAAAGGTAAAACGAAACGAAGTGCAGATACTTTGCAGTGTAGCCAACTTCAGTTTGAAGTGATTGTGTTAGATGTGTTGTTGGCTAGCTCTTCTGAACAACAGTGTCCTGACGAGAGAGCACATTTTCTATGCCAGGCGAAATTGCGCCTCATTAGCTCATTTTGTTGTGGATGTATCGAAATGAATGTCACTAGAAAGCAGCTTAAACAAATGCAAATGCACCTACTTTGCTGTTTTTCTGTCTGCTTTCTGACATGGCTGAAAGTTAGCTGTAGTTGTCAAGCAAGGCATAAGAACGTATCTCTCTGAGATATATAGGAATAGAAATGGTCAAGATGTCACACAGGGGAGGGGACATTTAGAGTAAACTTCGTCAAAGGGAATCTTTCTGGATCCACAGGCTCAACACACTGTCACCTCTTGGCGAAGAGTTCTACTTGAAACTGTTTTTATAGTGTCAACATGTCCACACTTGTTTTTAATCCTAATTAAAAATGTTATGTATATATATATATATGTGATCGATATCTACAGTGATATATATATATATATATATTACTGCAAATATGAATCACATTCCTTGTTCATATATTTTGAAAAACTAAATGCATGCTCCTCAACCGTCCGCTGCCCGCACCCACCCGCCCGCTCGACTAGCATCACTACTCTGGACGGTTCTTACTTAGAATATGTGGACAACTACAAATACCTAGGCGTCTGGCTAGACTGTAAACTCTCCTTCCAGACTCATATTAAACATCTCCAATCCAAAATTAAATCTAGAATCGGCTTTCTATTCCGCAACAAAGCCTCCTTCACTCACGCCACCAAACATACCCTCGTAAAACTGACCATCCTACTGATCCTCGACTTCGGCGATGTCATTTACAAAATAACCTCCACCACTCAACTTAGCAAACTGGATGCAGTCTATCACAGTGCCATCCGTTTTGTCACCAAAGCCCCATATACCACCCACAATTGCGACTTGTATGCTCTAATCGGCTGGCCCTTGCTACATATTCGTCACCAGACCCACTGGCTCCAGGTCATCTATAAGTCTTTGCTAGGTAAAGCTCCGCCTTATCTCGGCTCATCCGGTCACCATACCAACACCCACCTGTAGCACGCACTCCAGCAGGTATATCTCACTGGTTATCCCCAAAGCCAACACCTGCTTTGGCTGCCTTTCCTTCCAGTTGTCTGCAGCCAATGACTGGAACAAATTGCAAAAATCACTAAAGCTGGAGACTTATATTTTCCTCACTAAGTTTAAACATCAGCTATCCAAGCAGCTAGCCGATCACTGCAGCTGTACATATATTTTTTTTCTATTGTGTTATTGACTGTACACTTGTTTATTCTATGTGGAACTCTGTGTTGCTGTTTGTGTCGCACTACTTTGCTTTATCTTGGCCAGGTCGCAGTTGTAAATGAGAACTTGTTCTCAACGAGCCTACCTGGTTAAATAAAGGTGAAATAAAAATAAATAAAAGTTTAATATTGTGCACCTACTGTATGTTACATATTTTTTCCCTCCTGATTCAAGAAGTGATGTCACTGAGTACTGCCCCTATATATAGTACCTAAGGGTGGAACTTATGCGGGGTTTTCCTTTCTGTTTTCCATGAGTTGCCTAAAACTCATGTTCTTTATCTTTTGTATAAGAACGTTTCCAGCCAGTAGGGCAATGGAACATTTAGAGAAAACGACTGGGTCACGTACATAAATATAGAAAAAAAAGACTTAATGACTGGGTCGCATCTTTAAAAAAAAAAAATGTTTTAATGTATTTAACCAGGTAGGCCAGTTGAGAACAAATTCTCATATACAACTGCAACCTGGCCAAGATAAAGCATAGCAGTGCGACACAAACAACAACACAGAGTTACACATAAACAAACGTACAGTCAATAACACAAAATAAGGCCTCCCGGGTGGCACAGTGGTTAAGGGCGCTGTACTGCAGCGCCAGCTGTGCCATCAGAGTCCCTGGGGTCGCGCCCAGGCTCTGTCGTAACCGGCCGCGACCGGGAGGTCCGTGGGGCGATGCACAATTGGCCTAGCGTCGCCCGGGTTAGGGAGGGCTTGGTCGGTAGGGGTGTCCTTGTCTCATCGTGCACCAGCGACTCCTGTGGCGTGCTGGGCGCAGTGTGCGCTAGCCAAGGTGGCCAGGTGCACGGTGTTTCCTCCGGCGCATTGGTGCGGCTGGCTTCCGGGTTGGATGCGCACTGTGTTAAGAAGCAGTGCGGCTTGGTTGGGTTGTGTATCGGAGGACGCATGACTTTCAACCTTCGTCTCTCCCGAGCCCGTACGGGAGTTGTAGCGATGAGACAAGACAGTAGCTACTACAACAATTGGATACCACGAAATTGGGGAGAAAAAGGGGTAAAAAAAAATAATAAAAATAAAAAATAAAAAAAATAACACAAAATAAAAGAAAAATAGAAAGATCTATGTACAGTGTGTACAAATGTGGGAGAGTAGGGAGGTAGGCAAAAAATAGGCCATAGATGTAAAATAATTACAATTTAGCATTAATACTGGAGTGATACATGTGCAGATGATGATGTGCAAGTAGAGATACTGGGGTACAAAAGAGCAAGAGGGTAAGTAATAAATTGGGGAGGAGGTAGTCAGGTGTGCTATTTACAGATTGGCTGTGTACAGGTACAGAACTCCGTGTCTCTGGCAACCGAACCGATAGACCAAACTACCAGCCGGCTTGGGTAGCATCCTATTTGTGTCGGGACTAAATCTTGTGGAAGGATGAAAACACCCATGCCAATATATCCTCCAAACACCAGCTTCTCTGGCATTATCTCTTAAAAAGATACAATTTTCTTCACATCCTTTTTTCCACTATGTGGGAAGGGGTCCCTCTTCATTGTGAAACCTAAAGAGATTTGCACACTATTCAATGGATGCCAGTATAGATATTCCTGCAATATCTCAATTAGCCCCTGATAGCTGTGCTATTGAGCATGAAACTCATAAAATGTTAAGGGAATTTGGGCTACAGAACGTCACAGACCCTTTTCTTGAAACGGAATTCAAAGATATTTGATGTTTTCAGATACAGAGAGAGATAAGGAAAAAATACGAAAATCTAAAACACAGAGGCCTTTGCATTCCTCTCCAGCCATGGAGGATCAATAGCTTGCACTACTCACTTCAGTCATTGGGAAGGAGATCAGTTCTACCATAAATAATTACTGAACATTAGGAGAATTGTAATCACAGAAGCTATTTTCTGTTAAGTTTTACATGCGAGTGCAACAAAGTCCATCCCTATACGGCCTTACCCAAGGGTGGAGATCATGCCTGGGACAGGTGGCAACTTTCTCCATGTCAGCTTTTCCACACTGGTGTCAAAATGTCTCATGTCTGCTGGGGTGGTCCAGAGTTCCACAGATTCCTGCATAGCATGTGGATTCATATCTGCTATTCCCTGAGAACTGTCTAATATAATCCAACATTGCTTTACAGGAACGTGTGCAACTAAGTGATTGGCTTTATTCCAAGACTATGTGACAGTTGTACTTTATGCACTCATCACAGCGGTTAAACTGATGGTGTCTCTCCTCCCAGCTGGTCCATACGCTGATGCCTGGATATCCCAGGGGCTCTATCTAGGGACAGGATTCTTTCCTGACTATGTGACTAGACCAGGAAGAAACAGTGAACCTAGTTATTCCTAGTCAGTTCACAAGGTCAGTAAAGTCTCTTGGGCCTGCTCATATCTGTAAGTGCAGGGATACAGGACATCTGACTGAGCATCACCCTTGACTGTAGGGAATGTAGCAAGGGGCTCTGGATCTGTGCCCGGTGGTGGGTCCCCCAGCCAGCTGCATGGACCAGGGGCACAGACAGACAGGCCTTCTTTCAGACACATTGCTCCTTTTATGCCTCACACACTAAGGCATTGATCGAGGATGCCTATCTACGCTACAAGTCACAACTAAGGTCTGTGTGGAGTTAATGCAACATTTATCTTACAAAGGTAATTTGCATAATATAAATGAATAATGTCAACATAATATCGAGAACATTATATTCTTAAGTACCCAATCGCTCCACACAAAGTATGAAAACTTACAAAATATTCACATGACTCAATATTTCTTTCAAACCTACATTCTTTGCCCCAGACACTCGGGTGTCCAGTGAGGAAGTTCCCTGCAGGCCCAGTGTAGTTTGGATGGAGCACTAGTTTACTCTTTCCATCAGTGGGCTATGGCTCCAACAGTGAGGTTGATATGACAATGTTGGAATTGTATTCTGTGTACATGGTCCAGTGTAGCTCAGTTAGTAGAGCATGGCGCTTGCAACGCTAGGGTTGTGGGATTGATTCTCACGGGGGACCAGTTTGAAAATGTATGCACTCACTACTGTAAGTTTCTCTAGATAAGAGTGTTTGCTAAATGACTATTTTTTTTAAATGTAAATGCACTAGGGGGAGGTGATTATGACAGGGCCTAAGAGTGAGAGAGCACAGCCTCTTCTGTCTCTCTCAGTCACTCTGGGGTTCTGCTCAGTAATCACTATCAGCCCTGGTCTGCCTGCTTGATATTCACTGCAGTCCTCCTGTACTGTTGCTGATCCACCGCCCAGTGTAAACTCTGAGACAGATAAGGGAATGTAAATGCTAGACTGTAGCCTGGTCATGCCAGGTTGGTTTGTGATTTTATTTTTTACCTTCATTTAACTAGGCAAGTCACAAGTTCTTATTGACAGTGACAGCCTAAGCTGGGCCAATTGAGCGCCGCCCTATGGGACTCACAATCACAGCTGGTTGTGAAACAGCCTAGATATGAACCAAAGTGTCTGTAGTGACACCTCTAGCACCGAGTAGCAGTGCCTTAGACCGCTGTGCCACTTGGGAGGTCCAAATGTATTTTGTATGGCATGAGGATGAAGTTCAGAGGAATTGGTAAAGGCAGAAAACAGATAAAACAGACACCAGGCTTGTGAAGTTCAGGTTCCTCTCAGATGTACATGTTTTACAGACCTCTTCTAGGCCATGCCAGTGAACATAGATCTCCTCAGCATGGTGTGTATGTTTCATAAGTTCAGCTGTTTAGCTATAGAGGGACTTCCTTGGAGCTACTCTGTTGAGATTAATGAATCCCCCCGCTCTGACCATAGGGAGGTAAGGCCACCTGCGCCGTCACATTACAGACCTGCCGAGCCGTTTGAAAGCATCCTGTTTCCTATGAGTGCAATGCCCTTGGTTCCTCTGACTCAATTTGACTTTGTAATGATTTACTTAGATATTCATCAGAGTCATTGTGAGGCACGACAATGAAGGTTATGCAGACATCATGATGTTTGTTTAGTATGATATTTACATCTAATTAAAGCCTGATAATCTGAAATAATATCTTATTAACGTATTGTTACCATTGTCATCAAGAACCCCATTTAATGTGCTGATGTACCTGGTGGACACATCAGTGAAGTAAGAAGAAAGTCAAGATCAATATTCACAAATCACTCTTTCTATTATCTATTAGGCTAAAGCACTCATGTGTGATTAAGAACACATAGGCCTAATGGTTTCATTGTTTGTACACCTGACACTGTTTGTTCTCCAGAGATGGACTTGATGTATAGGTTGGCTCAGACATTATGAGACGGGGGACCTCCTGAGTGGTGCAGGGGTCTAAGGCACTGCATCGCAGTGCTTGAGGAGACACTACAGATCTGGGTTCAATCCTGGGCTGTGTCGCAGCCGGCTGTGTCCGGGAGACCCATGAGGCGGCACACAATTGGCCCATCGTTGTCTGCGTTAGGGGAGGGTTTGGCCAGCCGGGATGTCGTGTTGCTCTCTAGCAACACAACATTTTCCTCCAACACATTGGTGCTTAATCGAGCAGGGTTGTGTTTTGGAGGATGCATGGCTCTTGACCTTCGCCTCTCCCGAGTTGCAGCGATGGGACAACACTGTAACTACTAATTGAGGAGAGTAAATCTGGGAGACTATGATATTATGTTTGGTAGTGTTACATAAGATAGAAGGTTACTTAAGACAAAAACAAAAGGAAGGTCAGGGTGGATGGATGGGTGGGCGTATAACACAAACGTCTAGCTATCACGGACAACTTTCGAATTTGAGATAATTAGCAACTTTGCAACTCAGCCGGCTAACCTAGCAACCTAGCTAACGTCAGCCACAACAAATTGGAATTCGTAACATATCATATGTTTTGCAAATTCGTAACAAATGTACAAATTGCAGTTCGTAACATATTGTATGAATTACAATTTGTAGCATATCATACGAAATGGATGATGGACATTCACAAATAAATACATACCATACGAAACGTAACATATCATACTAAATGAAGCATACGGATTTACGTGCAGAATAATACAAATGTTCTGAGACCACGTTAAAATGATGGAGAGATATTCTAAGACTGTCATCTACCGGGGATTTTTAGCATTGCACTTAAAAATATATATAATTTGAAATGTCATAACCTTCAAATGATGGCAAAAAATAAGTCAGTTTTCCATCCTGGAAAAAATCCTAATCCACAAGCCAGTGGATGGTCGCTTGGTATAACTGTCCTTTCAAAAAGCCTTTTTACAGGATCTTTCCAGCCAGACCATAGTACCTCTTAGGTTCTTGGTAAGAGTCTGCATCATGACCAAATGTTTAACTCTACCACACATTACTTTGTTACTTCAATTATTGGTGGATTTGTATCAAACCAGGTGACCTATTTTTCATTGGCATTCATAAACATTCCATTGTTTACTTTCTCTTTACTGTATATATCATTGATGAACAAATCATGTAATTGCAGATCAGAACTATTTATACAGCCCAGCACAGCTTCAGCTTAAAGAAGAGTCCAGTCAACAGCGCCCTCTAAAGGCCCTGGTAGAGTCCTACTTACTGGAGCGCTACTCTCTGACAAACATAATGGACCAAGTCCCCAAAAATGTTTTTTCATGTAGGTTTAGGATTAATATACTGGACAGTAATGAGAATAGGAAGATATCTTCTTAATCTTCTGTTCATGCAGAAGGTTTTCTTTGAAACTATTAACTATTATGTGCTGAAGAAATGTATCGAATAAAATGATTTGATCTATGAAAACAATATAATTAATTACAGTTATAATTGAAATCGTAATCTTATGTTCTGTGCAACATATGTTAACTATCCTCCATGAGGACTTTTAACCCAAAATGGGTATGATACTGCATCATCCATCTTTTGGGGATTCTCTGTTAAAAGAGAAACATATTTTTTTCCCACTACATTTGTGTAGTGATGTTTCATCACTTTATATGTCTTTGATAAATAGTTGCATTAAATTAACGTCATTAATTGACTCTTGCAGTCTATATCTTATTCACAGGTAACTCAGACCTCCAAATGTGCAGGCATAGGCACATAACTGTTCTAATACCTTTGGGTGCTTTTCCTGCACAACGCATCACCGGGGGCAAACTACCTGCCCTCCAGGACACCTACACCACCCAATGTTACAGGAAGGCCATAAAGATCATCAAGGACAACAACCACCCGAGCCTGTTCACCCCGCTATCATCCAGAAGGCGAGGTCAGTACAGATGCATCAAAGCTGGGACCGAGAGACTGAAAAATAGCTTCTATCTCAAGGCCATCAGAATGTTAAACAGCCACCACTAACATTGAGTGGCTGCTGCCAACACACTGACTCAACTCCAGCCACTTTAATAATGGGAATTGATGGTAAATGATGTCAAATATATCACTAGCCACTTTAAACAATGCTACCTAATATAATGTTTACATACCCTACCTTATTCATCTCATATGTATACGTATATACTGTACTCTATATCATCTACTGCATCTTTATGTAATACATGTATCACTAACCACTTTAACTATGCCACTTTGTTTAGATACTCATCGTATATGTATATACTGTACCCGATACCATCTACTGTATCTTGCCTATGCCGCTCTGTACCATCACTCATTCATATATCTTTATGTACATATTCTTTATCCCCTTACACTGTGTATAAGACAGTAGTTTTGGAATTGTTAGTTAGATTACTTGTTGGTTATTACTGCATTGTGGGAACTAGAAGCACAAGCATTTCGCTACACTCGTATTAACATCTGCTAACCATGTGTATGTGACAAATAAAATTGGATTTGATTTGATTTTAACTTGCACAATGATTGTTCTCTGCCACGTCCAACAACAAGTAGCACCACATTGTGGCACCACGCACAATTTCGAGCCATTTTTGGTTTGATCTCATTGATCAAGATCAATTACTAATCAATTTGTTCTTTAAATGGCTTTAAATTAAAGTTGTTAAGAAAAAAACAAATTGTGCCCACACTTTCAGCGTTAATGGTGTTGTATTATCATCCCACTTGGCACACAGTGGTTGAATCAACGTTGTTTCCACGTCATTTCAATTAAAAGTTATGTTGAACCAAAGTGGATACACATTGAGTTGAAGTATGTGCCCAGTGGAATGGCTTCATTCAAATGCTCAATTGCTCAATTTGGCGTTCACTATCTCTAGCAACATCACACATTTCCATGGTAATTCTGACAGTGTAATTACATTTCAGGTAGGCCTACATACCATGACATAAAGCTTCATAACTTACATCATAAACCCCCTGTGCATGTGATGGAAATGATGTCACCATTGCACTTGATACTAAGCAATGTTGTGCTGCTCTTTTTATTGACTTGGCCAAAGCTTTTGATACGGTAGACCATTCCATTCTTGTGGGCCGGCGAAGGAGTATTGGTGTCTCTGAGGGGTCTTTGGCCTTGTTTGCTAACTACCTCTCTCAAAGAGTGCAATGTATAAAGTCAGAACATATGCTGTCTCAGCCACTGCCTGTCAACAAGGGAGTACCCCAAGGCTCGATCCTAGGCCCCACACTCTTCTCAATTTACATCAACAACATAGCTCAGGCAGTAGGAAGCTCTCTCATCTATTTATATGCAGATGATACAGTCTTACACTCAGCTGGCCCCTCCACAGATTTTGTGTTAAACGCTCTACAACAAAGCTTTCTTAGTGTCCAACAAGCTTTCTCTGCCCTTAACTTTGTTCTGAACCCTTCCAAAACAAAGGTCATGTGGTTTGGTTATAAGAATGCCCCTCTCCCACAGGTGTGATTACTACCTCTGAGGGTTTAGAGCTTGAGGTAGTCACAACATACACATACTTGGAAGTATGGCTAGACAGTACACTGTCCTTCTCTCAGCACATATCAAAGCTGCAGGCTAAGTTAAATATAGACTCGGTTTCCTCTATCGTAATCGCTTCTCTTTCACCCCAGCTGCCAAACTAAGCCTGACTCAGATTACCATCCTACTCATGCTACATTACGGAGACGTAATTTATACATCGGCAGGTTAGGGTGCTCTCGAGCGGCTAGATGTTTTTTTTACCATTCTGCCATTAGATTTGCCACCAATACTCCTTATAGGACACATCACTGCACTCTATACTCCCCTCGAAAGTGGTCGTCTCTGTACACCCGTCGCAAGACCGACTGGTTGATGTTGATTTATAAAACCCTGTTAGGCCTCACTCCCCCATATCTGAGATACCTACTGCAGCCCTCATCCTCCACATACAACACCCATTCTGCCAGTCACATTCTGTTAAATGTCCCCAAAGCACACACATCCCTGGGTCACTCATCTTTTCAGTTCGCTGCATTTAGCGACTGGAACGAGCTGCAACAAACACTCAAACTGGATAGTTTTATCTCAATCTCTTCATTCAAAGACTCAATCATGGAAACTCTTTCTGACAGTTGTAGCTGCTTTGCATGATGTATTGCTGCCTCTACCTTCTTGCCCTTTGTGCTGTTGCCTGTGCCCAATAATATTTGTACCATGTTCTGTGCTGCTATCATGTTGTGCTGCTGCCATGTTGTGTTGCTACTGTGTTGTTGCCATGTTGTGTTATTATCATGCTGTGTTGTCATGGGTTGCTGCCTTGATATGTCTTAGGTCTCTCTTTATGTAGTGTTGTGGTGTCGTGATGTGTGTTTTGTCCTATATTTTAATTTTAATTTTAATCCCAGCCCCCATCCCTGCAGGAGGCCTTTTGCCTTTTGGTAGGCTGTCATTGTAAATTAGATTTTGTTCTTAACTAACTTGCCTAGTTAAATAAACATTAAATAAAAAAATAAACAATAAATTAAGAAGATAATTACTTGATAATAACTCCTCAATACATTCATCTTAGACCAAAATTGATAATTGTAAGCATTTGGCATGTTGTTGAGCTAAAATGTTGTCATAGTAACGAGAGGGAAAAGGAAACAAGAGCAAAGTAATTAAGAGCAAAGTCATTACATTTATTGTATTAAAATCGAGTCAATGAGTCACATTATAGATAACACCTTAACTTAAGGTGCAAATAAAGTGATTCAATGTCACAACAAGAACTTGGATAAATCTCCAAGACATGATACTCCATCAGAGTAAAGACACACAGAATTGTTTGAAATGAACAAGGGTTTTACAATGAGAAAACATCTGCAGTAAATACATTTTTCAGGTAATAAAACAGATAAAATAGTGATAATCACAGAGTGATGATAACATAATACCCAGTTTGGGTAAATCATCCTCATAGAGAAACATTGATGCTATAACTCGGGTTTAACATGATCAATATAACTGATACATGCTTCACAGAAGATACTGAATACAATGTAGTGGTAAAAAAAAATGTTGCTTATACATTTTGACCTAAAAAAAGATCTGTCATAGACAATCACAAACAGATTGATCCCATTTTTGGGTTAAAATCCTCATCTAGGACCATTAAAGCTATTGTTAATCATGAATAAAAACATGATCAACATAGTCAAGGTTATGATTTCAATGAACACAACAACAATATTGTTTTCATACCTTCCACATTTTTCTCAGAAAAAAGCTTTTACTTCAAAACAACTGAAATAAAAAGTCTCAATCACTGCAAGACTTTTAAAAATGCTATATACTCAGATGATGAGGAAGATCTCTGATCACTGTCCATCACATTAATGTTAGACTAACATAGTCCATTGACTTTGTTTGAGAGTGGAGTTCCAGTCTGTAGGACTCTACCAGAGACTCCAGAGGGTGATGTTGACTTGACTCTTCTCTTTGCTGATGCTGGGCTGTGGAGCTGAACTAAGGCAGGTCCTGTTCTTATCAGAGGATGGATGCAGGCTCTGGAAGTGGCTCAGCAGTCGTCTCTGGGTTTGTGTCTTCACCTCATCCTTGGTCAGGAAGTGCACAATCTCTTTTAATTGATTCTTCAATTTACCTTGTTCGTCAGTCAGGTGCTCATTCGAGTAGATCACAGCTGAAGTGATTGTAGGTGCCATGGTTGGATCTCTGTGCTGGCCTCTGTGTAGAGTGAATCTTATTCCTACTGGCTTCATCTCTCATATATATAGTCCATAATCTGCATATGAATGTGTGGGTCTTGGGCTTGTTGGAATTTCTCACAGTCTGTAGCCAATGGGTGAGCTTGGGAGGACAATGAGGAATGTGGAGCTGTCACATGCTCAGTGTTCTTATTACTGGGGGACAATGGTCACGTCTCATGGAACAGGTGGAATGGTGGGGGGGGGTGGAGAAAGACTCAGAGTGTTGTGTGAATCTGGGAAGCCAGTGACCCTCAGATCTGCTGCCTGATGTTGGAACCAATGATGCTGAGAGAGCACACACTCATCATCACAACTTACACGTTTGAGACTGACGCAGATCCTCTACATTACATTTACAATGTAACATAGTCCCCACCTATGAAAACATTATTTAATGTATAGTGTTTAAATGCTTTATTACTGATTCAGTCACGTTTTATTATCTCACAATGAATGTGAGATAATGACAACAATTATGATATAGTATAGTGTTTTACATTTTGTCACAATTGAAAAGTAAAACATATTTATAATTTTCTGTGCTGCTGAATTTCATTTTTGACACAAAAAAAAATATTGGGTCAAATATGACATGTTTCGAAAATAGAAAGTAAGTTTATTTGCAGAGAAATATTGCTTGGTAATTATATGGTCAAGCACTGGAGTCCAGAGGTAGCAGATGTTTCCTCTGTCTTGAGGCTACTGGTCAGTGTGAGTAGATAGCTGATAGCTGAGTCATGTGTGCCGTGATCAATGCACTACAAAAGCTGCTCAGTGAACCCTCACTGACGGCTATTGGCTCTGTGTTGTATTATAGACAGAGTATGGCATCACAGACCATCTGGATTCTGGAGGGAAACACTTGATTTTATCCTAAAAGTGTGCTGCAAGACATATACTGTACTTTATCAGTGTTCATTTCTACGTTATGTTTGTGCCCTGGAGAAACTGATGTATTCAGCTATTGTTTAATTCCCTTCTATAAGTGTGGATATTCCCCAGTGACTCTGGGTGTTCCCTAGACAGACGGGTGCTGGTCGGACTGATGTTGATGATGACACTAGACTGAGACTCTGCTTTGCAGAGCTTTCCCACACTCTGCCCATTGACAGAGCTTCCACCTAACAACAGAAGTGTGCCTTGTTAAATGTTAATTCATCTCTATACAAGCAGTTCCCATTAAGCCCCTGGGGGAGAAAATAAATACATCTGACATACATAAATTAGGAATGTAGTAAATACAAATATTTTGACTATCGGATGATATAGACTTCTACAGCATATGGCCATTCAGAGATGGTCAAGATTGGAGATGGTCAAGATTGGACTGAAAACTGAAGATATTTAAAGCGTGTACATTTTAGTTATAAGATTTATAATCTTCGATACAACATTCACATTTTAGCAGACACTCTGATCCAGGCATATACTTTCATACTTTTTGTTGTTGTACTGATCACATGTAGGTCTTGAACCCACAACCCTGGCTTTGCAAGTGCCATGCTCTACCTACTGAGTTACACAGGACTACTACAATGTAATCATGTTTGTATAAAGTGTAATATAATGTATTTCCTGATCTGTTACCTAATTCCTCTTACACCCTGTAATAATAAAAAAAACACTTGTGCAGTCCTTATAATTCATTATATCTGTGATATAATTAATTTCTAGAATTCAATGATGAAACCTTACTAGTGAAATTCCTTCTCACCCCTCATCATACAGGGTACAGAAGTTTGAGTCTATTGTCCCAAAGGCGGTCTGTGAGTGAGTTTTCCTTGGTTTCCCACACTCTCTCCATTCACTGCTCCAAAAAATCTGACATACATCAATTAATAATGTAGTAAATACAAACATTTTGACTATTGTATGAAATAGACTTGTATCGCATATGACCATTCAGAGATAGTTAAGATTGGACTGAATGCTGAAAGTCTTTCAAGCATATATGTTTTAGATATAAACGGTGTCAAATAAAATAAAGTCGTATTTGTCACATGCGCCGAATTCAACAGTGAAATGCTTACTTACAAGCCCTTAACCAACAATGCAGTTTTAAGAAAATACCTCCCCCCCCCGGAAAAAAAGTAAGACATAAGAAAAACAAATAATTAAAGAGCAGAAGTAAATAATGTGTCAACGTGCGGGGGCACCGGTGTCGAGGTAGTTGAGGTAATTATCTAAATGCAGGTAGGGTTAGTGAAGTGGCTGTTGTGGCAAAGAAGGGGGCCGAGTGATAAATGGCAGAAATTGGAGTGACTCTAGGGATTCTGGGATAATGGTGTTGATGTGAGCCATGACCAGCCTTTCAAAGCCTTTCATGGCTACAGACCTGAGTGATACGGGTCGGCAGTCATTTAGGCAGATTACCTTAGTGTTCTTGAGCACAGGGACTATGGTGGTCTGCTTGAAACATGTTAAGCTAAGCTTTACCACTGTCACATAGCCCCTGATCCCACAGCCCTGGGTGCAATATGTGAAACATAAAAATAGCTGCTACCTATTCATGATTTTGTAGCATTTTGATGCAGAGGACATATCTGTGATATAATTCATATCTAGAATTCAATGATGAAAGCGTACTAGTGAAATTCCTTCTCACCCCTCATCATACAGGGTACAGGAGTCTGAGTCTATTGTCCCAAAGCGGGACTGTGAGTGAGTTTTCCTTGGTTTCCCACACTCTCTCCATTCACTGCTCTCAATGGTGGAACAATAGAAGTGTGCCTTATTATAATGCATCATATTAGGTATTCAGTTCAGTCCGGTTTCTAGGCAAACATTAAAAATGCTTCAATTACCAAAACAGCATCTGGTCGTAGAGAAGGTTCCCTGAAACTTGGATTGGAGGAAATGATTTGAGTGAAAGAACAGTCAGCACTATAGAGTAGCACATGTCTTGGTTCTGACCTAAATTTCATCAATGAGAGACAAGTGACATGTTGATTTTAGCCATCACCTTAACCCTAACCTTAATCCTACCCCTAGTTTTACTGTATGTCCACACCCCTTCTGAACCCTAACACTAACATCAACCCTAACTCCAGCTTCATGACGACACCCTGTTTCAACCCTAACCATAACCCTAACCATAACTCTAGATTCATGTCCACACCCTATTTCAACACTAACCATAACCCTACCATAGCTCTAGCTTCATGTCGACACCCTGTTTCAACCCTAACCATAACCCTAACCATAACTCTAGATTCATGTCCACACCCTATTTCAACACTAACCATAACCCTACCATAGCTCTAGCTTCATGTCGACACCCTGTTTCAACCCTAACCATAACCCTAACCATAACTCTAGATTCATGTCCACACCCTATTTCAACACTAACCATAACCCTAACCATAACTCTAGCTTCATGTCCACACCCTGTTTCAACACTAACCATAACCCTAACCATAACTCTTGCTTCATGTCCACACCCTGTTTCAACCCTAACCATAACCCTAACCATAACTCTAGCTTCATGTCCACACCCTGTTTCAACCCTAACCATAACCCTAACCATAACTCTTGCTTCATGTCCACACCCTGTTTCAACCCTAACCATAACCCTAACCATAACTCTAGCTTCATGTCCACACCCTGTTTCAACACTAACCATAACCCTAACCATAACTCTAGATTCATGTCCACACCCTGTTTCAACCCTAACCATAACCCTAACCATAACTCTAGCTTCATGTCCACACCCTGTTTCAACCCTAACCATAACCCTAACCATAACTCTTGCTTCATGTCCACACCCTGTTTCAACCCTAACCATAACCCTAACCATAACTCTAGCTTCATGTCCACACCCTGTTTCAACACTAACCATAACCCTAACCATAACTCCAGCTTCATGTCCACACCCTGTTTCAACCCTAACCATAACCCTAACCATAACTCTAGCTTCATGTCCACACCCTGTTTCAACCCTAACCCTAACCCTAACCATAACTCTAGCTTCATGTCCACACCCTGTTTCAACCCTAACAATAACCCTAACCATAACTCTAGCTTCATGTCCACACCCTGTTTCACCCTAACAATAACCCTAACCATAACTCTAGCTTCATGTCCACACCCTGTTTCAACCCTAACAATAACCCTAACCATAACTCTAGCTTCATGTCCACACCCTGTTTCAACCCTAACAATAACCCTAACCATAACTCTAGCTTCATGTCCACACCCTGTTTCACCCCTAACAATAACCCTAACCATAACTCTAGCTTCATGTCCACACCCTGTTTCAACCCTAACAATAACCCTAACCATAACTCTAGCTTCATGTCCACACCCTGTTTCAACCCTAACAATAACCCTAACCATAACTCCAGCTTCATGTCCACACCCTGTTTCAACCCTAACCCTAACTCCAGCTTCATGTCCACACCCTGTTTCAACCCTAACCATAACTCCAGTTTCATGTCCACACCCCGTTTCAACCATAACCCTAACTCTAGCTTCATGTCCACACCCTGTTTCAACCCTAACAATAACCCTAACCCGAACTCTAGCTTCATGTCCAAACCCCGTTTCAACCATAACCCTAACTCCAGCTTCATGTCCACACCCTGTTTCAACCCTAACAATAACCCTAACCATAACTCTAGCTTCATGTCCACACCCCGTTTCAACCATAACCCTAACTCTAGCTTCATGTCCACACCCTGTTTCAACCCTAACCATAACTCTAGCTTCATGTCCACACCCCATTTCAACCATAACCCTAACTCTAGCTTCATGTCCACACCCTGGGCCTTTTCTTCTTACATGCTGACCACACAGCTCACGTCTCGTGCCTCAACGAGATTCTGCGTTGCCAGGAACTAAAATAGAACTTGGTTATATTTGTGATGTTTGATGCACTGTACGTCCCACCTCTCCCATCTCCTCATTGGTTTTTAGGACAATATACCCATGTTCCATCTCCTCATTGGTTTTTAGGACAATATACCCATGTTCCATCTCCTCATTGGTTTTTAGGACAATATACCCATGTTCCATCTCCTCATTGGTTTTTAGGACAATATACCCATGTTCCATCTCCTCGTTGGTTTTTAGGACAATATACCCATGTTCCATCTCCTCATTGGTTTTTAGGACAATATGCCCATGTTCCATCTCCTCATTGGTTTTTAGGACAATATACCCATGTTCCATCTCCTCATTGGTTTTTAGGACAATATACCCATGTTCCATCTCCTCATTGGTTTTTAGGACAATATGCCCATGTTCCATCTCCTCATTGGTTTTTAGGACAATATACCCATGTTCCATCTCCTCATTGGTTTTTAGGACAATATACCCATGTTCCATCTCCTCATTGGTTTTTAGGACAATATGCCCATGTTCCATCTCCTCATTGGTTTTTAGGACAATATGCCCATGTTCCATCTCCTCATTGGTTTTTAGGAGCATATACCCATGTTCCATCTCCTCATTGGTTTTTAGGAGCATATACCCATGTTCCATCTCCTCATTGGTTTTTAGGACAATATACCCATGTTCCATCTCCTCATTGGTTTTTAGGACAATATACCCATGTTCCATCTCCTCATTGGTTTTTAGGACAATATGCCCATGTTCCATCTCCTCATTGGTTTTTAGGACAATATACCCATGTTCCATCTCCTCATTGGTTTTTAGGACAATATACCCATGTTCCATCTCCTCATTGGTTTTTAGGACAATATGCCCATGTTCCATCTCCTCATTGGTTTTTAGGACAATATACCCATGTTCCATCTCCTCATTGGTTTTTAGGACAATATACCCATGTTCCATCTCCTCATTGGTTTTTAGGACAATATACCCATGTTCCATCTTCTCATTGGTTTTTAGGACAATATACCCATGTTCCATCTCCTCATTGGTTTTTAGGAGCATATACCCACGTGGGTGATTGAAATATGAACTGAGGTCCACACTCCAGTACAATTGGTAGTGGTAATGCACCTTAAAGTTGGTGTCCAAAAGCCATGCTTAGTCAGAAGAAGAAGCCTGAAGGAAGAGAGATTACTAGAAACAAACTTGGTTTACCCTTTTATCTGTGGATTAATTGTTGGAGTAGAGGACCTTGTGCATTTCAGGTAGGATAACAACTCAATGTTTATATCACAGGACAAAATAGCTGGCAACAGCAAGCTAGCTAGCTAAATTTCCATAAATGTTCATGCTTTTCGGCCTGTCCCAAAACTAATAAGGTTGGTTCAGAGTCTGTTTTGATATTTCAACTTGCGATTCCTTTAGGTGTCTGACATGCTGACCGCACGCGTGATGGTGCAGCATGTGATCAGCATGTTAGACACATACAGCCATCACTATTTCTGTTTCTGCTCATTACTGGGACCACTGTAGATTACTTGATTGCGATGCAATATTTTAATCTTCCAAAACTTCATTACCAATCATTGCAAAAGTAAGTAAGACCTTATACAGTAGATCTGCATTGTAGTCTACAGTCAATATGTTGATTACATGAAAGATCAAGAACAATAAAAAATGATTTAATTTCATTATTTGGGGATTTATTGACATTGACTCAAGGAGTCGCATCATAGACACCTAAATATAAGGTGAATAGTTTATGTGATTACACATCACAACCAGAACTTGGATCAATCTCCAAGACATATGATACTCGAACAGAGTATAGGATACATATTGTCCAAAATAAATTGAGGTTTCACATTGAGAGAGAACATTTTCTACCCGTTACAATAAACACATTATTAAAATAATTTGAGCAACATTTTCACACAAAGTCTGATCTTTAAACAAATCAATTATTTCTTATCAAAGAGTGATGATAACAGGTACAATTCCCAGTTTGGGTAAATAATCATCATGGAGAATCAGTGATTCTGTAGCTCAAGTTAATCAATAACAAATGTTTAACTAATACCGGTACATACCTCACAGAAGATGCTCAATATAATGTTAATATGACCATATCGTTACAACAATTAAATTGTAACAAAATAGCTTATTCTTGATAAGTGTTGACCTTTAAACAGATCGGTAACAGATCATCACAAGAAGATGGAAGATATAATACACATTTAGGGTTAGAAGTCCTCATGGAGGACAGTTGAAGTTGATCATTAATAAGCAAATTATCAACATAATCAACACATGATGATGCTTCACAAAACAAAGGTTATTAACATTACAAAAATGCAGTGTTCGCAGATTTCAGTGTTTTATATTAGATCAACATTTTAACTTGTTCAGTACAACTGAAATGAAAGGTTTCAATCTAAACAACTTTTAACATCCTGCACAAGCAGAATATGAAGTAGATCTCTGATCACTGTCCATCACATTAATGTTAGACCAACATGGTCCATTGAGTTTGTTTGAGAGTGGAGTTCCAGTCTGTAGGACTCTACCAGGGCCTCCAGAGAGCAGTGTGGACTGGACTGAGGGAGCTGAGGGAGCTGAACTGAGGCAGGTCACTCTCCCTTCTGTTCTTATCAGAGGATGGATGCAGGCTCTGGAAGTGGCTCAGCAGTCTTCTCTGGGTCTGTGTCTTCACATCATCCTTGGTCAGGAAGTGCACAATCTCTTGGACACAGCTGGAGTAACCCTGATTGAATGGTGCTGAGGAGGAGCTCACTGACGGGTTCTGTTGCTATTATCTCCATGATGTCGGCTTTCTCCATTTTGAAATCTGGCTGCTGGTTGAGGCTCTCTCCAAGAGAGACTTGAGCTGCTCAATGCTGTTGTTGAAACGATCTCTGCGTAACTTCTCAACCACTGGCTTTCTTATCTGCAAGAAGAGGAGAGTCATTAATAATATTATTCTGGATACAACAGAGCTGACATGAATGGATGATATCTAGAAGCAAAAACTGAAACAATGCAACACTATTTGTAACTCAATTTACCTTGTTGGTCAGAGTCAGGTGCTCATTAGAGTAGATCACAGCTGAAGTGATTGTAGGTGCCATGGCTAGATCTCTGTGCTGTACTGGTCTCTGTGTAGAGTGAATCTGATGTCTAATGCCTTCATCTCTCCTATATATAGTCCATAATCTGCATATGAATGTGTGGGTCTTGAGCTTGTTGGAGTTTCTCACAGTCTGTAGCCAATGGGTGAGCTTGGAAGGACAATGAGGAATGTGGAGCTGCCACATGCTCAGTGTTCTTATTGCTGGGGGACAATGGTCACGTCTCATGGAACAGGTGGAATGGTGGGGGAGATGGAGAGAGACTCAGAGTGTTGTGTGAATCTGGGAAGCCAGTGACCCTCAGATCTGCTGCCTGATGTTAGGATCAATGATGCTGAGAGAGCACACACTCATCATCACAACTTACACGTTTGAGACTGACGCAGATCCCCTGCGTGAAAATGTTTTTTTTTACTGGTTGCATACCTTAGAGAATATAGTTTCAAAATAGAGAAATTAAGTTGCAATTAGATTCTTGGAAATGGAATAGGCCTTTCTAAAATTTGTTTCATGGAGAATTTGAACATGAGGTTTTAACTATAGTAATTAGATTCCGTTCATTTTTTTAAAAGCAGAGCCTTTAAGAACATTGTCCCTTTTAAAACATAATAATGTGTAGTAGTAAGTAAGTTGACATTCACCCCCTGGTATATTTATGTTGCAATACTGCTCTTGTGTCTATGTATTCACAGATTTGACAGACTACTGCCAGAGGTAGTGAAGTCTGGAGGTAGCAGATGTATCCTCTGTCTTGAGGCTGCTGGTCAGTGTGAGTAGAGAACTGATCTGAGTTTCCCACAGTCCTGTGTGCTGTGATCAATGCACTACAAAAACTGCTCAGTGGAGCATTAGTGACGGCTTTTGACTCTGTGTTGTGCTATAGACCGAGCCTGACGTCACAGACCATCTGGATTCTGGAGGGGAAAACGACTACAGGCTCCTTCCATACTGTTTGACAATCAGATATTTATTACATTTTATTCCAGAATTGTTTTTTTTGCAGACTACATTAAAATAACATTATACTCTATCTACTCCCTGATGTTGGGATCAATGATACTTACAGAGCACACGCTCATCATCACATCTTATATGTGTGAGGCTGACACAGAACCTCTACATTAAATGTACAGTGTAACTTAGTCCCCAACTACGGTATGAAGCCATTGTTGAATGTATAGTGTTTCAAAGCTTTAGCACTTATTCAGTCACATTTTATTATCTCACAATGGATTTTACCGCTGACAAATATATATGCCTGTATATAGAACAAATATTTATAATGTTCTGTCTTGCTGAATTTAGTTTCAATTCCATTTCTTTCTTTATTGAGTCAAATTAGCTTCCACTAAACAACAGAAATGTTCCTTGTTAAATGCTAATTAATCTCTACACAAGCAGTTCCTGTCAAGACCCTGGGGGGAATGTTTTTTTAAATCAGACATACATCAACTAAGAAGGTAGTAAATACAAACTTTTTGAATGTCGGATGATATAGACTTGTATAGCATATGGCGGATCAGAGTGAGTCAAGATTGGACTAAATACTTTAGATCTTTCAAGGATATACGTTTTAGATATAAACTGTATCATCTTTGACTCTACAATCTGATCATGTGTAATATAATGTATTTCCTGATCTGTTACCTAATTCCTCTTAAACCTTGTCATCATTTTAAAAAACACTTGTGCAGTCCTATAATTCGTTGTCTAATTTCAACTGGTGAAGCTAAGCTTTACCACTGTCACATAGCCCCTGATACCACAGCCCTGGGTGCAATATGTGAAACATAAAAATAGCTGCTACCTATTCATGATTTTGTAGCATTTTGATGCAGAGGACATATCTGTGATATAATTCATATCTAGAATTCAATGATGAAAGCGTACTAGTGAAATTCCTTCTCACCCCTCATCATACAGGGTACAGAAATCTATTGTCCCAAAGGCAGTCTGTGAGTGAGTTTTCCTTGGTTTCCCACACTCTCTCCATTCACTGCTCTCAATGGTGGAACAATAGAAGTGTGCCTTATTATAATGCATCATATTAGGTATTCAGTTCAGTCCGGTTTCTAGGCAACCATTAAAAATGCTTCAATTACCAAAACAGCATCTGGTCGTAGAGAAGGTTCCCTGAAACTTGGATTGGAGGAAATGATTTGAGTTAAAGAACAATCAGCACTATAGACATGACTTGGTTCTGACCTAAATTGAATCAATGAGAGACAAGTGACATGTTGATTTTAGCCATCACCTTAACCCTAACCTTAATCCTAACCCTAGTTTTACTGTATATCCACACCCCTTCTAAACACTAACCACAACCCTAACTCTAGCTTCATGTCCACAACCTGTTTCAAACCTAACCACAACCTTAACTCCAGCTTCATGTCCACACCCTGTTTCAACCCTAACCATAACCCTAACCCTAACTCCAGCTTCATGTCCACACCCTGTTTCAACCCTAACCCTAACCCTACCATAACTCTAGCTTCATGTCCACACCCTGTTTCAACCCTAACCCTAACCCTACCATAACTCTAGCTTCATGTCCACACCCTGTTTCAACCCTAACCATAACCCTACCATAACTCCAGCTTCATGTCCACACCCTGTTTCAACCCTAACCCTAACCCTACCATAACTCTAGCTTCATGTCCACACCCGTTTCAACCCTAACCATAACCCTACCATAACTCTAGCTTCATGTCCACACCCGTTTCAACCCTAACCCTAACTCTAGCATATACCCACGTGGGTGATTGAAAGATGAACTGAGGTCCACACTCCAGTCCAGTCCAAAACTAGGGTTAGGAACTCTAGACCACCTTTACTCCACACACAGAGATGCATACAAAGCTCTCTCCCGCCTTCCATTTGGTCAAATCTGACCATAATTATATCCTCAATATTCCTGCTTACAAGCAAAAACTAAACCAGGAAGTACCAGTGACTTGCTCAATACGGAATTGGTCAGATGAAGCGGAGGCTACGCTACAGGACTGTTTTGCTAGCACAGACTGGAATATGTTCCAGGATTCATCCAATGGCATTGAGGAATATACCACCTCAGACATCGGCTTCATCAATAAGTTAATCGACAATGTTGTCCCCACAGTGACCGTACGTACATATCCCAACCAGAAGACATGGATTACAGACAACATCCGCATCGAACTAAAGGCTAGAGCTGCCACTGTCAAGGAGCGGGACGTCTATAAGAAATCCTGCTATGCCCTCAGATGAACCATCAAACAAGCAAAGTGACAATACAGTATTAAGATTTAATCCTACTACACCGACTCTGACGCTCATCTGATGTGACAGGGCTTGAAAACTATTATGGACTACAAAGGGAAACCCAGACGCGAGCCTACCAGACGAGGAAAATGCCTTCGCTTCGAGGCAAGCAACACTGAAACACGAGAGCTCGATGACTGTGTGATAATGCTATTGGTAGCCGATGTGAGCAAAACATTTAAACAAGTCAAGATTCTCAAATAAAGGTGAAATAAAAAATACATTTAAAAGACAAGGCCGCTGGGCCAGATGGATTACCAGGATGTTTACTCAAAGCATCCGCAGACCAACTGGCAAGTGTCTTCACTGACATTGTACACCTCTCCCTGACTGAGTCTGTAATACCAACATGTTTCAAGCAGACCACTGTAGTCCCTGTGCCCAAGGAAGCGAAGGTAACCTGCCTAAATGATTACCGCCCCGTAGCAATCCCGGATACCCTAGACCCACTCCAATTCGCATCCGCCCCAACAGATCCACAGATGATGCAATCGCAATTGCACTCCACGCTGCCCTTTCCCACCTGGACAAAAGGAGAATGCTGTTCATTGACTACAGCTAGGCGTTCAACACCATAGTACCCAAGAAGTTCATCACTAAGCTAAGGACCCTGGGACTGAATATCTCCCTGTGCAACTGGGTCCTGGACTTTCTGATGGGCATCCCCCAGGTGGTAAGGGTAGGCAACAACACGTCTGCCACACTGATCCGCCACACTGATCCTCAACACTGGGGCCCCTGTGTACTTAGTCCCCTCCTGTACTCCCTGTTCACCCACGACTGCATAGCCAAACACGACTCCAACACCATTAAGTATCCTGACGACACAAAAGTGGTAGGCCTGATCACCGACAACTATGGGACAGCCTATAGGGAGGAGGTCAGAGAACTGGCAATGTGGTGCAAGGACAACAACCTCTCCCTCAATGTGAGCAAGACAAAGGAGCTGATCATGGACTACAGGGAAAAAATGGGCCGAACAGGCCGCCATTAACATCGACGGGACAGTAGTGAAGCGGGTCGAGAGTTTCAAGTTCCTTGGTGTCCACATCACCAATTATCTATCATGGTCTTAACACACCAAGACAGTCTGGAAGATTGCACGACAAAACCTATTCCTCCTCAGGATACTGAAAAGATGTTGCATGTGTCCCCAGATCCTCAAAATGTTCTACAGCTGCACCATCGAGAGCATCCTGACCGGTTGCATCGCCGCCTGGTATGAGAACTGCTTGGCATCTGACCGTAAGACGCTACAGAGGGTAGTGTCAGAGGAAAGCCCATAAAATTGTCAGACTCCAGTCACCCAAGTCATAGACTGTTTTCTCTGCTACCGCACGGCAAGCGGTACCGGAGAGAAAAGTCTAGGAACAAAAGGCTCCGTAACAGCTTCTACCCTCAAGCCATAAGACTGCTGAACAATTAATCAAATGGCCACCAGACTATTACATTGACCCCCTCCATTTATGTTGTACTCTGCTGCTATTCACTGTTTATTATCTATGCATAGTCACTTCACCCCTACCTACATGTACAAGTTACCTCTAACCTGTAGCCCCTGCACACTGGTACCAGTACCCCCTGTATATAGTCTTGTTATTGTTATGTTATTATATTATATTTTTTACTTAATTTATTTGATAAATATATTCTTAACTCTTCTTGAACTGCACTGTTGGTTAAGGGGTTGTAAGTAAGCATTTCACGGTAAGGTCTACACTTGTTGAATTCGGCGCATGTGACAAATACTTTGATTTGAGTTGGTAGTGGTAATGCACCTTAAAGTTGGTTGCCAACTGCCATATAAAGTCCAAAAAAGAAGCCTGGAGGAGGAGAGATTACTAGAAACAAACTCGGTTTACCCGTTTATCTGGATTAATTGTTGGAGTAGAGGACCTTGTTCATTTCGGCTAAAATAACAACCCAGTGTTTATATCCCAGACAGATTAGCTAGCAACAGCAAGCTAGCTAGCTAACTTTCCATATGTTTCATGCTTTTTGACCTGTCCCCATGAATAAGGTTGGTTCAGAGTTTGTTTTGATATTTCACCTGTGTGTCCTGATCGTGTCTGGTGTGGGTGGACAAAATCAACATGTGTGTGATGGTGCAGCATGTGGTCAGCATGTTAGACACATAAAGCCATCACTATTTCTGTTCCTGCTCAATACTGGGACCACTGTAGATTACTTGATTGAGATAGAATATTTTAATCTTCCAAAATGTCATTACAAATCTTTGCAAAAGTAAGTGTGACCTTATAGAGTAGATCGGTGTTGTAGACTATATTAAATATGTTGATGACAGTAGAGAGAAGGAAAGATCAAGGACAATAAAAAATTATTTAATTTCATTATTTTGGGATTTATTGATATTGCCTCAAGGAGTCGCATCATAGACTTGAACACCTAAATATAAGGTGAATAGTTTATGTGATTACACATCACAACCAGAACTTGGATCAATCTCCAATACATATGATACTCTAACAGAGTACAGGACATTTACTGTCTTTATAAAAGACAAGACAATATATTGTCTATAAAAAAACAAATGAGAGAACATTTTCTCCGATTTACAATATCCACATTATTCAAATAATGTGGGCAACATTTTCCCACACAAGGTCTGATATTTAAACATTTCATTTGATTTCTAATCACAGAGTGATGATAACAGGTACAATTCCCAGTTTGGGTAAATAATCATCATGGAGAATCAGTGATTCTGTAGCTCAAGTTGATCAATAACAAATGTTTAACTGATACTGATATATACCTCACAGAAGATGCTCAATATAATGTTAATATGACCATACCACTACAACAAAGTTGTAACAAAATTGCTAATTCTTCAATACGAGTTGACCTTTACAAAGATCGATAATGGAGTGCAACAGTCTGAGTCATAACACCCATAAAAACCTAGAGGTCAAGCAGCGAAATGGTTCCAATTGTTTTTCCAACATTAATTTTTCCCGTATGGGATTTTAGAAACACTTAAACATGTAGTCTTACCCTGGTGTGACATTTTGATAACCATGAAAATCTATCTAGGACAAGGTGATTTTTATCAATATATTTTCCTGCATTTTCCCCCCAAATTAAATGCTAATTAGCTGCTAATCATAAAGAACTACAAATGCCATGATGATCTGGACCAGACTGCCGAATCGAGGCAAAGGTAAGAATTTCTGGGTTAACTATCTAATGTTAGCTAAATGTACTAATGAATACATTGGCTACATTGGCTACATTTCTTTATGCTACATTTCTCTTTTGTGGAAGTTTTAAATTGACACAATAACTGTTAGCAAATGTGTCAGCTAGAGATGACGTGCAGGAGCTTGCAGGGATTTGTAGTTTTGTATGATGTCTACTTTGATGCAGATTGTCATTTTTGAATCTGAGAGCAAATACAGATGAAAGTCACCTTGTCTGAGAGAGATTTTAAATGGTTAGCAAAACATTATGCCAGGGTAAGCCTACACAAAACGTGATGCCAGGGTAAGCCTACACAAAACGTTATGCCAGGGTAAGCCTACACAAAACGTTATGCCAGGGCCTACACAAAACGTTATGCCAGGGTAAGCCTACACAAAACGTTATGCCAGGGTAAGCCTACACAAAACGTGATGCCAGGGTAAGCCTACACAAAACGTTATGCCAGGGTAAGCCTACACAAAACATTATGCCAGGGTAAGCCTACACAAAACGTGATGCCAGGGTAAGCCTACACAAAACGTTATGCCAGGGTAAGCCTACACAAAACGTTATGCCAGGGTAAGCCTACACAAAACGCAGCCCTTATCTTTTGTGTTTCTAAAATCCTCTATGGGAAAAATAAATGGTGGGTATTATGACACCTCCACTGTGGGCCTCTATAGACAATCAAAAAAAGATTGAAGATAAAATACCCATTTTGGGATAAAAGTCCTCATGGAGGACCATTGATGTTGATGTTACTCATGAATAAACACATAATCAACACATGCTTCACAAAACATAAAAGTTATTAACATCACAAAAATGCAATGTTCGTAGAAAAAAAAGCCTTGTTTTATTTGTTCAGTACAACTGAAATGAAAAGTTTCAATTGAAACACAACTTTTAAAACAACCTGCACAAGCAGAATATGAAGAAGATCTCTGATCACTGTCCATCACATTAATGTTAGACCAACATGGTCCATTGAGTTTGTTTGAGAGTGGAGTTCCAGTCTGTAGGACTCTACCAGGGCTTCCAGAGAGCAGTGTGGACTGGACACTTCTCTTAGCTGGTGCTGTACTGGGCAGGGAGCTGAACTGAGGCAGGTCACTCTCCCTTCTGTTCTTATCAGAGGATGGATGCAGGCTCTGGAAGTGGCTCAGCAGTCTTCTCTGGGTCTGTGTCTTCACCTCATCCTTGGTCAGGAAGTGCACAATCTCTTGGACACACCTAAGTAACCCTGATTGAATGGTGCTGAGGAGGAGCTCACTGGCTGGTACTGTTGCTGTCTTCTCACAAACCAAACTGTCATCTCTAAGATGTCAGCTTTCTCCATTTTGAAATCTGGCTGCTGGTTGAGGCTCTCTCCAAGAGAGACTTGAGCTGCTCAATGCTGTTGTTGAAATTATCTCTGCATAACTTCTCAACCACTGGCTTTCTTATCTGCAAGAAGAGGAGAGTCATTAATAATATTATTCTGGATACAACAGAGCTGACATGAATGGATGATATCTAGAAGCAAAAACTGAAACAATGCAACACTATTTGTAACTCAATTTACCTTGTTGGTCAGAGTCAGGTGCTCATTAGAGTAGATCACAGCTGAAGTGATTGTAGGTGCCATGGCTGGATCTCTGTGCTGTACTGGTCTCTGTGTAGAGTGAATCTGATGTCTAATGCCTTCATCTCTCCTATATATAGTCAATAATCTGCATATGAATGTGTGGGTCTTGAGCTTGTTGGAGTTTCTCACAGTCTGTAGCCAATGGGTGAGCTTGGAAGGACAATGAGGAATGTGGAGCTGCCACATGCTCAGTGTTCTTATTGCTGGGGGACAATGGTCACGTCTCATGGAACAGGTGGAATGGTGGGTGGGGATGGAGAAAGACTCAGAGTGTTTGTGTGAATCTGGTGACCCCCAGATCTGCTACATGATGTTGGAATTAATGATACTGAGAGAGCACACACTCATGATCACAACTTACATGTGTTAATAACACTGATCCTCTACATTAAAACATTTGGTGATACAGAAGACATTTTGATTGTTGAATATCATGCTTTTTTTATACAGAGGAGTCATGTTTTTTTAACTAGGCAAGTCAGTTATGAAGAAATTTATATTTTCAATGACAGCTTAGGAACAGTGGGGTAACTGCCTTGATCAGGGTCAGAATGACAGATTTTTACCTTGTTGGCTCAGGGATTCGATCTTGCAACGTTTCGGTTACTAGTCCACCGCTCTAACCACTAGGCTACCTGCCACCACACTAAACACGGGCAGATGGGTTTGACCTCTCTGATTGCACTGTTATGAATGTGTTGTGGTCTGCTACAGGTCCATGTCAAGGTAGGGCTGTTAATCAAATCATTGCACTCTGAATAAGAAATATGACGTGAAATGTCTGTCAAACTACTTAAGATAAATTATAAGACCATTTATTTGGCTTCTAACTGATAAGGATTAAACTGATCAATTATGGTTTTCTCATTAGAGAAAACAAGTTTTGTCTGCACACTTTCACCACTTGTTTATACTGAGAGTGGAGGGAAATAACCGTCACTCTGGAGTCCAGAGGTAGCAGATGTGTCCTCTGTCTTGAGGCTACTGGTCAGTGTGAGTAGATAGCTGATCTGAGCTTCCCACACAGAGTCCTGTGTGCTGTGATCAATGCACTACAAAAGCTGCTCAGTGGACCCTCAGTGACAGCTATTGGCTCGCTCTGTGTTGTACTGACAGATGACATCACAGACCATCTATATGACATCACCATCTGGATTCTGGAGGAAAAGACTAGAACACTTGATTTTGTCCTAAAAGTGTGCTGCAAAGCATATACTGTACTGTATTTGAGTTCATTTCTACATAATTTCCTTTTAATCACATTGATTTTGGATTTTATTTGTATGTTTATGTTCAAATTGCTTTATGTTTACATTCAGATTATGATTTTGGAGAAACTTAATATTCAAATTAAAAAGTTTAAAATAAAGTATGCACAGTTTCTCACAAATTATATTTTAGATCTAATATCATGTTTCTTGATCCAGCTTCCACCCCATAGGAAGACAGACGAGAAAGAAAGAGTTAAACCCTGGAGAAAGTGATGTATTCAGATATTGTTTAATTCCCTTCTGTAAGTGTTGCGATTCCCCAGTGGTTCTGGGTGTTCCCCAGACAGTCAGGTGCTGATGATGACGCTAAAGCTTGACTCTGCCCATTGACAGAGCTTCCACTAAACAACAAAAGTGTCCCTTGTTAAATGTTAATTCATCTTTCACAAGCAGTTCCCATCAAGCCCTTGGGGGTAAAGCTCATTACTGAAATATTTTTCTTAGGAAACAGAAATACATTGTTACAGAGAATCAATTCAAATTGAAAGCATGTTTGTGTGGCATGTTTCACTTTCAACCACACCTCACATACAAACGGCATAAAAACGGAACATATTACATTCATCTTGAAGAATATGTAAGTATTGCTCGAATATGCTTAAAAAAAGCAAATGATTGAAATATGTCTTGAACCTTTTTAGTGATAATGTAAATATTTTATCACATTTCTTCCTGCAAGACACAAAATACAGAACATTTTTGGGATCATTAGCAATAGATCCATTAATTTTCCCAGAGATTCAAACCCAATCTAACTTCTGACGGTCTACGTTAGAGGTCCCAGTCTATTGCCCCAAAGGGGCTCTGTGAGTGAGTTCTCCTCGGCTTCCCACACTCTCTCCATTCACTGCTTTAAATGGAGGGACAATAGAAGTGTCTTATTGAACATCACATTATGCAGCCCTGCAGACCTAAACCTTCATAGCACTAAGACGACAGTGCCTGTTTTGGCCTAAAACCTGGAATAACTGATATCATGAACAAACAAAAAAGAAATCAATGATATGCAAAAACATGATTTCCATAAAACAGGTGTTTCAGTAAAAACAACACAACCATACCTCTGGGACTCATGGGATCAATGATCTCTTACACACTGTTACGTTCCCCAGCAAGACAACCAAAAGTTGTCGCTCAAACAGAAAGGGAAACAAACAGAGTCACTGATAATAACCAAAACGAAGCAGGTGGGGTTTTAGGAAGGGCTGAAAAACACTCATGGGGGTGTCAACTGAAAGATGACTAGCAACAACAACTGGTACCTAAAAAGACACCCACCACGAGCGCCCACTACATTTTCCCAAGAAGAGGTAAACAAAAGAACCCACACCAAACTTAAAGACAGGAAGTAAAAACAAAGTGGCGCAAAACAAAAACAGGGAAGATCAGCTAAAGGATTGTTTGTCTACAAATCAAAGAGAGTAAGCCAGCTAAAGGTGTCCCCCCCCCACATCTCTCAAGACAACTGTAGCACTGGACCAGCCTCTTAAATTGCACCTGGGACAGCACATTCCCACCCTCCCAGTAACGAGATGACAAACCAGCACATGTGTAATTAAAATAAATATATATATACTGTATATTTAACCTTTATTTACAATGATGGCCTACCCCAGCAAAACCCAGACATCGCTGCGCCAATTGTGAACCGCCCTATGGGACTCCCAATCACGGCCGGATGTGATACAGCCTGGATAACACATTTTGTTACATACAGCCTGTAACACATATTGACACCAATCGAGGAACCCCACCTGCTAACGCGCTAACTTCCAAAATATAAATTGAAAAACTAAAGCCTGTAACACACACTTCATTATACTTTAGTGACGTGTTAAATGAACAGCCTAAATTGTTAGTTAGTCATGTCTGACTCATCAAACCAATTCATGTAAAGTAATAATATATGAGTAGAAATGTATTTTATTTTACTCTGTAGATTTTGAACTTAGCACCAAGAGGTGAATTATATATATCTATATATATACATTTAGTGTGTCCTTCCTTCAAGCTCATTCTGTGCAGTCTTGGCTCACGGTAGGCTTTTCTTTATTCAGCCCCATATACAGTGCCTTGCGAAAGTATTCGGCCCCCTTGAACTTTGCGACCTTTTGCCACATTTCAGGCTTCAAACATAAAGATATAAAACTGTATTTTTTTGTGAAGAATTAACAAGTGGGACACAATCATGAAGTGGAACGACATTTATTGGATATTTCAAACTTTTTTAACAAATCAAAAACTGAAAAATTGGGCATGCAAAATTGCTTATTCTTGAATACGTGTTGACCTTTAAACAGATCGGTAATAGACCATCACAAAAATATGATTAAATACCCATTTTGGGTTAAAGGTCCTCATGGATGACCATTGAAGTTGATGTTTATCACGAGTAGACAACTAATCAACATATGCTTCACAAAACATAAAGGTTATTAACATTACAAAAATGCAGTGTTTGTAGACTTCATTGTTTCCATAGCCAAAACTTTTAACTTGTTCAGTACAACTGAAATTAAAAGTTTAAATCGAGACACAACTTTTAAAACAACCTGCACAAGCAGAATATGAAGAAGATCTCTGATCACTGTCCATCACATTAATGTTAGACCAACATGGTCCATTGACTTTTTCTGAGTTGAGCTTTAGTCTGTAGGACTCTACCAGGGCCTCCAGAGGGCGATGTTGACTGGACTCTTCTCTTTGCTGATTCTGAACTGGGCTTGGGAGCTGAACTGAGGCAGGTCACTTTCCCTCCTGTTCTTATCAGAGGATGGATGCAGGCTCTGGAAGTGGCTCAGCAGTCTTCTCTGGGTCTGTGTCTTCACCTCATCCTTGGACAGGAAGTGCACAATCTATTGGACACACCTGGAGTAACCCTGATTGACAGCTGCTGAGCAAGAGGAGGAGCTCACTGGCTGGTTCTGTTGCTGTCGTCTCAGGAAGCAAACTGTCATCTCCAAGATGTCGGCTTTCTCCAGCTTGGAGTCTGACTGCTGGTTGAGGATCTCTGGACCCAGGAGAGATTTGATCTGCTCTATGCTGTTGTTGAAATGATCTCTGCGTAACTTTTCCACCACTGGCTTTCTTAGATGCAAGAAGAGGAGAGTCATTAATAACCTTATTCTGAATCCGACAGAGCTGACATGAATGGCTATATTCTAAAAGCAAATACTGAAACAATGTGACACTATTTGTAACTCAATTTACCTTGTTGATCAGAGTCAGGTGCTCATTAGAGTAGATCACAGCTGAAGTGATTGTAGGTGCCATGGTTGGATCTCTGTGCTGTACTGGTCTCCATGTAGAGTGAATCTGATTCCTACTGGCTTCATCTCTCCTACATATAGTCCATAATCTGCATATGAATGTGTGGGTCTTGGGCTTGTTGGAATTTCTCAGTCTGTAGCCAATGGGTGAGCTTGGAAAGACAATAAAGGAATATGGAACCGCCACATACTCAGTGTTCCTATTGAGGCGGGACAATGGTCACATCTCAGGGGAGCAGGTGGAGGGGGATGGAGCGTGTCTCACAGAATGCTGTGTGAATCTGGGAAACTGGTGACCCCCAGATCTGCTGCCTGATGTTGCAACCTGGTCTCAGAACCTTTCGTATTATTCTGTATGTAAATACGTGACACTATTTAGTATGTTACGTTTCATATGGTATGTATTAATTTGTGGATGTCCATAAATTCAGGAGTTAAGTTAAAGGGTTCCGGTTAGGGGAAAGGTTAGCTAAAAGGGTTAAGGTAAGGGTTAGGGGAAAGGTTAGCTAAAAGGGTTACGGTAAGGGTTTAAGGGAAAGGTTAGCTAAAAGGGTTAAGGTAAGGGTTAGGGGAAAGGTTAGCTAAAAGGGTTACGGTAAGGGTTAGGGGAAAGGTTAGCTAAAAGGGTTACGGTAAGAGTTAGGGGAAAGGTTAGCTAAAATGGTTAGGGGAAAGGTTAGCTAAAAGGGTTATGGTAAATGTTAGGGGAAAGGTCAGCTAAAAGGGTTACGGTTAGGGGAAAGGTTAGCTTAAAGGGTTAAGGTAAGGGTTAGGGGAAAGGTTAGCTAAAAGGGTTAGGGTTAGGGTTAGGGGAAAGGTTAGCTAAAAGGGTTACGGTAAGGGTTAGGGGAAAGGTTAGCTAAAAGGGTTATGGTAAGGGTTAGGGGAAAGGTTAGCTAAAAGGGTTACGGTTAGGGAAAAGGTTAGCTAAAAGGGTTACGGTAAGGGTTAGGGGAAAGGTTAGCTAAAAGGGTTACGGTAAGGGTTAGGGGAAAGGTTAGCTAAAAGGGTTATGGTAAGGGTTAGGGGAAAGGTTAGCTAAAAGGGTTACGGTTAGGGGAAAGGTTAGCTAAAAGGGTTAAGGTAAGGGTTAGGGGAAAGGTTAGCTAAAAGGGTTATGGTAAGGGTTAGGGGAAAGGTTAGCTTAAAGGGATACGGTTAGGGGAAAGGTTAGCTAAAAGGGTAGTAAGTGGATGCAAAGTAGCTAAAAAGTAGTAAGTTGTCAATTGTGCTTATTAGCTAAAATGCTTACGTTGTCTGTGGTGAGATTTGAACTCGCAACCTTTGGGTTACTAGATGTTAACGCTATACACCCACCCACTGTCTAAGTAAATGTCTGTCTTATGTAATCATACTAAACATATCATACTAATTTCAATGTCCCTGATTTACATTTCCTATGTTATGTCTAGTCTATGAGTCCAGGCTGGATGTTGGGATCAATGATACTGACAGAGCACATGCTCATCAGCACAACTTACTGGCTGACGCAGATCCTCTACATCAAACGGATGTGTTTTTGATGGTTGCATTTCTATGTGAATATTGTTTCAAAATAGGGAACCTACAGTTGCATTTAAGTTATTGGAAATGGAATAGAACTTTCTAGATTTGTATACATATTTTTAACATAATGTTCTAGCTATAATAATTTGACCACTTTTATTTACATTTTAGAAACAGAGTCTTTATGAACATTGCCACTTTTAAAACGTAATAATGTGTAGCAGTAAGTAAGTTGCCATTCACCCCCTGGTATATTTATGTTGCAATACTGCTCTTGTGTCTATGTATTCACAGATTTGACAGACTACTGCCAGAGGTAGTGAAGTCTGGAGGTAGCAGATGTGTCCTCTGTCTTGAGGCTGCTGGTCAGTGTGAGTAGAGAACTGATCTGAGTTTCCCACAGTCCTGTGTGCTGTGATCAATGCACTACAAAAACTGCTCAGTGGAGCATTAGTGACGGCTTTTGACTCTGTGTTGTGCTATAGACCGAGCCTGACGTCACAGACCATCTGGATTCTGGAGGGAAAAACTACCATAGGTTCCTTCCATACTGTTTCACAAGCATGTATTTATTACATTTTATTCAGGTAAACAAAAAAATATCAGACTATATTACTGAATAATATTCTCTGTCTGTTTGGTGGAAAATTACATTGATATTAATGTTTAAATTGATGTGAGGAATGATGTTGCCAATAACACTGAACTGTGACTCTGCTCGCCAGAGCTTTCACACATTTTGTCCATTGACAGAAATACCTTCAAACAATAGAAGTGTGCCTTTATTAAGCTATTTTGTCTCTTAATACAATTCCCCAAAAGTGCCTGGTGAGTAGCTTGTTAGTTATTAAATATTACTCCATTTCAATATGACTGAACTGCAAGTGTGCTAGGTACAAGAGTATAACAAAATAGCAATATTGCAGCTACCATTATGAATAACCAGTTAATTACTTATGGTATTTTAAATCAGGAAACCAATTAGTGTAGTGTTGTGATTTTTCAAAAGTTGAGCATGTTACTGACTTGACTTTAGACACAACAACATCTGAATATTCTGATACACATATTAACAGAATAGTTGCATTGTAGTAAGTCAGGAGTAAATGTGTACTTATGTGGGTATTGTGGTTTTAGCCATATACAGTCATTGATGCTTGAACAAATTCCGGCATAAAGCTTGCTGGACAGTGAAAGGTTTTCTGAAGTTTGTGGAAGTGGTTAAGGTGCATAACACTTTAGGTATAATGTGTTTATTCATGCACTATCGAAGTTATTCACTTATGTTCAGATAGTATGTTCTACATTGAAAGGATTTACACTATTTTTTTTTATATAAATGAATGTCAATGCCAATGTATTTGTTTTAGAACAGACCTGACCTGTACTGTATGTGCATTCACTTTTATGTTTCTTATCCTTCAATGAATGTTTTCTGTGCAATAAAATTGACCAGATGTTGGATACTGTAGAGGTATGAATGACCCTACATATTCATCAGTTGTATATCATTGAGTTTTTCTGTCATTTCTTGTCAAGAGCATAAAACTGGGAGAACAATTCATTCTTCCATGAGACACATATAAAGCATATACCTAATGATGTCATGCCATATTCCTCATCCCTCTGAGGTTTGAATGCAATATGAAAAGAGAAGTGAAATATATTATCAAAATATTTATTTAGTCTTTGAATGAAACATGTTAGGCACATTTGAAAACCCTTTAGGCACATTTGTGTATGTGTGAAGCCATTAATAAGTAATTGAAAACAAAATAAACAATATGCTTTAACATTAAAATCATAGCATTTCCCATTAGTATAAAGGAAAGCCCGGTTCAAATTATACATTGACTCACATACCCTAAGAAAGTGGGATAAATCAATGGTCATATTTTCAATACTTCTACTTTATGACAAGAGTGGCCAGCACTCTGTATTTCAAACTCTGAGAACAAGTGTTTACAATCAGAGTAACCAACTCCGCTCTCTTTCAAGTAACATAGATCAACAAATTCATCCAAAGGTGACTTTCCCAGGGAAAGGATAGAGCAGTACAACTGCTTATAACAATGCATGCAATGCATTTCCAAATCATTTCTAGAGAATTTGCAACATACACAAAACTAAGCTTCACAAAATCATTGTACTTTTAGACAAAATGTATTAAAAAAATATTATTCATTTAGCTATGTCTCTCTGTCAGTTGCAATCCAATATCTGCCAATCAGTTGCAGTCTGTCTATAGCAGCATCACAAGAGAATACATTAAGTCAAGGCCACAGTTAATCACAGCAGGGTCTGTGAGCTCTGAAATGTAACCTCCACGTCCATGCATCTATCAGTTCATTGTTCGAAGCAGAGTGGTACAATGTCCTCCTCTGGAGTGGGAAAGAGACGCAGCATGTCCCTGGAATATTTGGAATAGCCGATGGGTGACAGCAAGACCTTCTTGGGAGTGAAAAACAACACGGTTTTCTCCAGAATAGGAGATATGGGAGATGTAGAGATCCCGTTCTGTAGGTGTTCTCCAATAACTATCTTCAGTTTCTCCACACCGCTGCTGCACTTCCTCTCCAACAGAGAGAGTTTACATCTGAAAAACAAGACAAGACACTCATGAACATCTCTTCTCACAAATAGGTTTTATTAATTTTGAACTCTTATGACCTGAAGTATTTCAGTGTAATTGATCATGAGCTTACCTAATGTGCTGATCTTTCACATTCATGCTGCCCTGAAGAGCAATGTCCAAGTAGGCAGGCATTTTCAGATGTTGGCCTTGAGTTTGCAGCTCGGAAATCAAGTAGAGATGTTGATCTTGCTAGGTCTTGATGGTGGTCTGGAGTTAGTGTTCTGATAGCTCCTCTGTTCTGCTGTGTTGCTGCTGGTCTTGGCTCAGCTGATGCTAAGAGCGTATTCGATAGTGAACTCTGCAACTCCACTCTGTATTTATGTGCCTCCTCTCGCGCTGTCTCATGCTCTGCAGCCAATCAGAGAGCTCTGAAGGTGGGACAATAGTCAGTGGGAATAATAGCTGATTCCGCACAGGACAGGTGGGATGTTCTTTAAACCATATGCAAAAGAGGATGGCCACGTTAGTCCCTGAGAACGTCTCTTTATACCCATGAGTACTCAGAAAAAGACTGTTCCCCATGTCAAGTTGTGACACAAATCAACAAAATGCAAATGTGACACATGCTAGGATCACCTGTCTTTTTCATCCTACAGCATCTAACTATCATTGCATTAGATCCCAAATCACATAATGACGATAAATGTGTGTAATAGTAATATTTCTGAAATGGCCTTTTCATGGGAACTTGGTCATGGCAAGAGTCTACTAGATCAGCTAACCAATCCTATTTGCTAATGGCCCAGATACATAATCAACTTTTGGCGTCTCCATAAAATGGTACATTTTGTAAACTTTCTCTTCAATATATATTTTAAGAATTTCTTCTGTATAAATATTTTTTAAATATTGTGCAATTCATTAAAGTATTCTTAATCTGAGTTATCAGGGATACAGATGGTTTGTCTGTTGGCACTAGACTGCCTTACAAACCAATCTCTCTCCCAGCATGGCTGGCTGTGCATGGGAACAGCCAGTGGGTCTTTGTGAGAGCAGACACACTTCTATTATGTCTCGGGGCTCAGCAAGCTGCATTCAGAAGTGTGGGAAGCCGTGTGTCCCTGTGGCTCCCATCTCCAAAGAGAGGAGGGCGTGCGACTGGGGCACGCTCAGCGTTGTGCTGTAGAGCCAGCTGTGCTGTGGAGCTCAGAGGAGGTAAGTGTGCTGCCTTGGGCTCCTGGGAAACTTGAGTGAGTAGACAGACAGACAGACAGACAGACAGACAGACAGACAGACAGACAGACAGACAGACAGACAGACAGACAGACAGACAGACAGACAGACAGACAGACAGACAGACAGACAGACAGACAGACAGGAGGTCATCATCACCTCACAGCTGATGCACTCTGATGGAGTCACAATACCTGTGAGGTCATCAGCGAGAGACTTGTTTCTAGATTTCATCCATTCATGTCAGCTCTGTTGTATCCAGAATAATATTATTAATGACTCTCCTCTTCTTGCAGATAAGAAAGCCAGTGGTTGAGAAGTTACACAGAGATCGTTTCAACAACAGCATTGAGCAGCTCAAGTCTCTCTTGGAGAGAGCCTCAACCAGAAGCCAGATTTCAAAATGGAGAAAGCCGACATCCTGGAGATGACAGCAACAGAACCAGTCAGTGCGCTCCTCCTCCTGCTCTGCAGCTGTCAATAAGGTTTACTCCAGCTGTGTCCAAGAGATTGTGCACTTCCTGACCAAGGATGAGGTGAAGACACAGACCCAGAGAAGACTGCTGAGCCACTTCCAGAGCCTGCATCCATCCTCTGATAAGAACAGGAGGGAGAGTGATCTGCCTCAGTTCAGCTCCACAGCCCACCACCAGCAAAGAGAAGAGTCCAGTCCACACTGCTCTCTGGAAGCCCTGGTAGAGTCCTACAGACTGGAACTCCACTCTCAAACAAACTCAATGGACCATGTTTGTCTAACATTAATGTGATGGACAGTGATCGGAGATCTTCTTCATATTCTGCTTGTGCAGGTTGTTTTAAAAGTCTTGTTTTGATTAAAAGTTGTCATTATAGTTGTACTGAAGAAGTAAAAAAAGTTTTTACAAAGAAAATGTCATGTTATAACCTTTGTTTGTGAAGCATATGTTGATTACGTTGACCATGTGCTTATTAATGATCAACATTAACTTCAATGGTCATCCATGAGGACCTTTAACCCAAAATGGGTATTTAATCATATTTTTGTAATTATCTGTTACCGAACTGTTTAAAGGTCAACACGTATTCAAGAATAAGCCATTTTGTTACAAGTACAATTGTTGTAACGATATGGTCATATTAACATTATATTGAGCATCTTCTGTGAGGTATGTACCAGTATTAGTTAAACATTTGTTTTTGATTAACTTGAGCTACAAAATCACTGATTCTCCATGATGATTATTTACCCAAACTGGGAATTAAACCTGTTATCATCACTCTGTGATTAGAAATCAATGAACTGTTTAAAGATCAGACTTTGTGGATGAAGATGTTGCTCACATCATTAATGGTGTGTATATTGTAGAGGGGAGATGTTTTTTTTCTCTCAACATGAAACCTTTATGTTGTCTTTTATAAAGACAGTAAATGTCCTATACTCTGTTAGAGTATCATATGTATTGGAGATTGATCCAAGTTCTGGTTGTGATGTGTAATCACATAAACTATTCACCTTATATATAGGTGTTCAAGTCTACGATGTGACTCTTTGAGTCAATGTCAATAAATCCCAAAAATAATGAAATAATTTGTTATTGATCTTTCCTTCTCTCTACTGTCATCCACATATTGATGGTAGAATACAACACAGATCTACTGTATAAGGTCATACTTACTTTTGCAATGATTTGCAATGAAGTTTTGGAAGATTAAAATATTATATCAAGTAATCTACAGTGGTCCCAGTATTGAGCAGGAACAGAAATAGTGATGGCTTTATGTGTCTAACATGCTGACCACATGCTGCACCATCACGCACATGTTGATTTTGTCCACCCACACCAGACACGATCAGGAACTGAAGGGTTGAAATTTCAAAACAAACTCTGAACTAACCTTATTCATGGGGACAGGTCAAAAAGCATGAAACATATGGAAAGTTAGCTAGCTAGCTTGCTGTTGCTAGCTAATCTGTCTGGGATATAAACACTGGGTTGTTATTTTAGCCGAAATGAACAAGGTCCTCTACTCCAACAATTAATCCAGATAAACGGGTAAACCGAGTTTGTTTCTAGTAATCTCTCCTCCTTCAGGCTTCTTCTTCGTTGAACCTTGTATGGCGTTTGGCAACCAACTTTAAGGTGCATTACCACCACCAACTGGACTGGAGTGTGTACCTCAGTTCATCTTTCAATCACCCTCGTGGGTATATCGTCCTAAAAACCAATGAGGAGATGGGAGAGGCGGGACTTGCAGCAAGTCAGGCATCACAAACAGAACCAAGTTACAGTGTTAGGGTTATGGTTCGGGTTTAAACAGGGTGTGGACATGAAGCTGGAGTTAGGTTTAGGGTTATGGTTAGGGTTGAAAAGGCATGTGGACATGAAGCTAGAATTAGTGTTAGGGTTAGGGTTAGTGTTGAAATAGGGTGTGGACATGAAGCTAGAGTTAGTGTTAGGGTTAGGGTTAGGGTTGAAACAGGGTGTGGACATGAAGCTGGAGTTATGGTAGGGTTAGGGTTAGGGTTGAAACAGGGTGTGGACATGAAGCTAGAGTTATGGTTAGGGTTATGGTTAGTGTTGAAATAGGGTGTGGACATGAAGCTAGAGTTATGGTAGGGTTAGGGTTAGGGTTGAAATATGGTGTGGACATGAAGCTAGAGTTATGGTAGGGTTATGGTTAGTGTTGAAATACGGTGTGGACATGAAGCTAGAGTTATGGTTAGGGTTATGGTTAGTGTTGAAATAGGGTGTGGACATGAAGCAAGAGTTATGGTTAGGGTTATGGTTAGTGTTGAAATAGGGTGTGGACATGAAACTGGAGTTAGCGTTGATGTTAGTGTTAGGGTTCAGAAGGGGTGTGGACATACAGTAAAACTAGGGTTAGGGTTAAGGTTAGGGTTAAGGTGATGGCTAAAATCAACATGTCACTTGTTTCTCATTCATTCAGTTTAGGTCAGAACCAAGACATGTGCTACTCTACAGTGCTTACTGTTCTTTAACTCAAATCATTTCCTTCATTCCAAGTTTTTCAGGGAACCTTCTCTACGACCAGATGCTGTTTTGGTAATTGAAGCATATTTAATGATTGCCTAGAATCCGGAAGAAACTGAATACCTAATATGATGCATTATAATAAGGCACACTTCTATTGTTCCACCATTGAGAGCAGTGAATGGAGAGAGTGTGGGAAACCAAGGAAAACTCACTCACAGACTGCCTTTGGGACAATAGACTTCTGTACCCTGTATGATGAGGGGTGAGAAGGAATTTCACTAGTAAGGTTTCATCATTGAATTCTAGAAATTAATTATATCACAGATATAATGAATTATAAGGACTGCACAAGTGTTTTTTTTATTATTACAGGGTGTAAGAGGAATTAGGTAACAGATCAGGAAATACATTATATTACACTTTATACAAACATGATTACATTGTAGTAGTCCTGTGTAACTCAGTAGGTAGAGCATGGCACTTGCAAAGCCAGGGTTGTGGGTTCAAGACCTACATGTGATCAGTACAACAACAAAAAAGTATGAAAGTATATGCCTGGATCAGAGTGTCTGCTAAAATGTGAATGTTGTATCGAAGATTATAAATCTTATAACTAAAATGTACACGCTTTAAATATCTTCAGTTTTCAGTCCAATCTTGACCATCTCCAATCTTGACCATCTCTGAATGGCCATATGCTGTAGAAGTCTATATCATCCGATAGTCAAAATATTTGTATTTACTACATTCCTAATTTATGTATGTCAGATGTATTTATTTTCTCCCCCAGGGGCTTAATGGGAACTGCTTGTATAGAGATGAATTAACATTTAACAAGGCACACTTCTGTTGTTAGGTGGAAGCTCTGTCAATGGGCAGAGTGTGGGAAAGCTCTGGAAAGCAGAGTCTCAGTCTAGTGTCATCATCAACATCAGTCCGACCAGCACCCGTCTGTCTGGGGAACACCCAGAGTCACTGGGGAATAGCCACACTTATAGAAGGGAATTAAACAATAGCTGAATACATCATTTTCTCCAGGGTTTAACTCTTTCTTTCTCCTTCTCTTCTGTCCTCCTTTCGGGTGGAAGCTGGATCAAGGCACATGATATTAGATCTAAAACCAAATGTGTGTGCAACTGTGCATGAATGACTTAGAAATGTTTATTTTAATATTCAACTTCTGCAAGATGTAAATCTGAATGTAAACATATAAAGCAATTTGAACATAAATGTACAAATAAAATACAAAATCATTGTGGTTCAAATTAAATCATGTAGAACTGAACATTGATAAAGTACAGTATATGTCTTGCAGCACACACTTAGCATAAAATCAAGTGTTGTAGTGTTTCCCTCCAGAATCCAGATGGTCTGTGATGTCATACTCTGTCTATCATACAACACAGAGCCAATAGCCGTCAGTGAGGATCCACTGAGCAGCTTATGTAGTGCATTGATCACAGCACTCAGTGTGGGAAACTCAGATCAGCTATCTACTCACACTGACCAGTAGCCTCAAGACAGAGGAAACATCTGCTACCTCTGGACTCCAGTGCTTGACCATATAATTACTACTTCTGACTTTCGAGACCTCATGATATTAATACAATATCGAACCTGTGAACTTAACCACAAGCTATATTTCTCTGCAAATAAACTTACTTTATATTTTCGAAAGACCTCATATTTGACTCAAAAAATTAAAATTAAAAAATGAAATTCAGCAGAACAGATAATTATAAATATTTTTTTACTTTTCATCTATGAAAAAATGTAAACCTATACAATATATAATTTTTGTCAGCGGTCACATTCCTTGTTAGATAATGTGATGTGTTTAAACACTATACATTCAACAATGTCTTCATAGGTGGGGGCTAGGTTACACTGTACATTTCATGTAGAGGATCTGCGTCAGTCTCAAACGTGTAAGTTGTGATGATGAGTGTGTGCTCTCTCAGCATCATTGATCCTAACATCAGGCAGCAGATCTGAGGGTCACTGGCTTCCCAGATTCACACAACACTCTGAGTCTTTCTCCATCCCCCCCACCATTCCACCTGTTCCATGAGACGTGACCATTGTCCCCCAGTAATAAGAACACTGAGCATGTGGCAGCTCCACATTCCTCATTGTCCTCCCAAGCTCACCCATTGGCTACAGACTGTGAGAAACTCCAACAAGCTCAAGACCCACACATTCATATGCAGATTATGGACTATATATAGGAGAGATGAAGGCATTAGACATCAGATTCACTCTACATGGAGACCAGTACAGCACAGAGATCCAGCCATGGCACCTACAATCACTTCAGCTATGATCTACTCTAATGAGAACCTGACTCTGACAAGGTAAATTGAATAATCGAATTAAAGGAAATTCATCCAATTTGATTGATTATTTATTAGTTACAATAATGCCCAATTTCAGCACAAGATCATCTCTTCTTGTTGTTAACAAAGCCATTGATGGAGAAGTTACACAGATATCGTATCAACAATAGCATCGAGCAGCTCAAGTCTTTCCTGGGTCCAGAGATCCTCACCAGCAGTCGGACTCCAAGCTGGAGATAGCCGACATGCAGGATTTGCCAGTTTTCTTGCTGAGACGACAGCAACAGAACCAGCCAGTTAGCTCCTCCTCCTGCTCAGCAGCTGTCAATCAGGGTTACTCCAGTTGTGTCCAAGAGATTGTGCACTTCCTGAACAAGGATGAGGTCACAGACCCAGAGAAGACTGCTGAGCCACTTCCAGAGCCTGCATCCATCCTCCATCCCCCTGATAAGAAAAGGAGGGAGAGTGACCTGCCTCAGTTCAGCTCCCAGCCCAGTACAGCACCAGCAAAGAGAAGAGTCCAGTCCACACTGCTCTCTGGAGGCCCTGGTAGAGTCCTACAGACTGGAACTCCACTCTCAAACAAACTCAATGCACCATGTTAGTCTAACATTAATGTGATGAACAGTGATCAGAGATCTTCTTCATATTCTGCATATTTTGTTTTAAAAGTCTTGCTGTTATTAAGACTTATTTTCTGTTGTACTGAACAAGTTGTAATGTTTTTCTAAGAACATGATCAAATTGATCAAATTGAATAATAACATTTATGTTTTGTAAAAACGTGTTGATATTGATCATGTTCATTCATGATCAACATGATCAGCATCAACTTCTATGGTCCTCCATGAGAACCTTTATCGCAAAATAGGTGTTATATCATCAAACTGTTTGTGATTTTCTATGATTGATCTGTTTTAAGGTGAAAAGGTATGAGTCAACAATGTTTTACAACAGTGATATATCATTATTGACATTGTATTGAGCATGTTCTGTGTCGCATGTATCAGTTATATATGTGATCATGTTCAACCTGAGCTACAACATCAATGGTCCTCCATGAGGACTTTGAACCCAAAATGTTCTTACAACCACTATTTTGTAATGATATGGTCATATTAACATTATATTGAGCATCTTCTGTGAGGTATATATCAGTATTAGTTAAACATTTGTTATTGATCAACTTGAGCTCCAGAATCACTGATTCTCCATGATGATTATTTACCCAAACTGGGAATTGTACCTGTTATCATCACTCTGTGATTAGAACTAATTGATTTGTTTAAAGATCAGACTTTAAGTGTGAAATTGTTGCTCACGCTGTTTGAATGATGTGGATATTGTAACGGTGAGAATTTTTTTTATTTTAATGTGAAACCCTTGTTAGTTTAAACAATGTTGTCTTTTATAAAGACAGTTATTGTGTCTCCTATAGTCTGTTGGAGTATAATGTCTTGAAGATGTATCCACGTTTTTAATGTGATGTTTGATCACTTTATTTCTGCTGAAATATTTACACTGAATGTGGGTATTTTAGTCGGTCTGAATAAATATACAAATCATCAAATGAAATGTTCTTCTCTGTTCCTTTATTATTGTCTTCACTGAGACGAGCTTCCAATACGGTTACATTACTGATTTATTCATTTCCATATGTAGAAGCAAAAAAGCCTACTTTGACCCAAGACTGTACACAATGATCTTGAATGCATTAGAATACAACACTGAATCTACATATTCCTTTCTACCTCTAGGTGCAGCAAAATCTACCAAGTAAGGTAAAAATTCAAAAGATATTTATATCCATACATAACTACTTGACATTCATTGTTTTATTTTACATGTGAAATTAAATATAGAGAGATAATTCATCTTAATTATGAGTTTCCCAGGAGGCATGACTGTTTTTTCTTGTTGCTGATGTCCCTGTTTTACATGTATGTTCAATTACATGTTCATGATTTTTAGTCTGGTCCTGATATCAGTGGTTCCAGGTGTTGGGCCAAAACTTGGTACTGTCATCTAAGTTCTCTAAAAGTTTAGAGCAGATGTGCCCCCCAAACTCAATAGCTTACATGATGTGTCACTCTATGCTGCAATGGATAATTTTTTTTATATATGCATTGCCAAAAACATCTGACGCCTCTTCCCGATAGCAAAATAGGAACCATCTGGCATGTGAAGGATTCTCTACTCTACAATGTTTTTCTCCCTCCGCAGCAACTTCCCCCTCTGTGTGTGTGTGTGTGTGTGTGTGTGTGTGTGTGTGTGTGTGTGTGTGTGTGTGTGTGTGTGTGTGTGTGTGTGTGTGTGTGTGTGTGTGTGTGTGTGTGTGTGTGTGTGTGTGTGTGTGTGTGTGTGTGTGTGTGTGTGTGTGTGTGTGTGTGAAGTTGGGAGAGTTAGCTAAATGTTCATGACTATTTTAGTTTTGATCATTTTTTTATACAGCGTTAATGCCATACTTCTACATATTTGGTGAAAAGTCACGACAACCAAGCGACCACAGTACCTAAGTTCAACTCTGTCCACATATACATTACATTACATTACATTTAAGTCATTTAGCAGACGCTCTTATCACCATCTACATTGAGTCATTATCAGTTTCTATTCCTCTTTTGATTAGCAAATATTTTTCTAAAAGTGTGTATTGTGAGTATGAACATGCAGAATCAGCCAGTGGTAGTGTTTCCCTCCAGAATCCAGATGGTCTGTGATGTCATACTCTGTCTATAATACAACACAAAGCCAAAAGCCGTCACTTTGGGTCCACTGAGCAGTTTTTGTAGTGCATTGATCACAGCACACAGGACTCAGTGTGGGAAACTCAGATCAGTTCTCTACTCGGACCAGTAGCCCTAAGACAGAGGACACATTTTCTACGTCCGGAATAGTGTGCTTGCCCAAATAACTACCATTGGTTTGACCAAATAACTAGTATTTCTGAGTTTAGATTGATATAATATCGAAGCTAAAAACTTAAACACTAACTGAACTAAAGAACAAGTTTTAAATCTCAGGATGTCCACTTGCCGATACAATAAACAGGTAACTGGCAAAATAAAGGAAATATGAGTAAATGAGGGATACAAAGTGTATTGAAAGCAGGTGATACCACACAGGTTTGGAATTAACATCCCATCATGCTTCTGTGACGAAGACTGCTCAACTTGCTGGTGTTTCAAGATATGCCATGGGTGTTTCCCGATATGTTTCACGATATGCCATGGGTGTTTTCCGATATATTTCACGATATGCCATGGGTGTTTCCCGATATGTTTCACGATATGCCATGGGTGTTTCCCGATATGTTTCACGATATGCCATGGGTGTTTTCCGATATGTTTCACGATATGCCATGGGTGTTTCCCGATATGTTTCACGATATGCCATGGGTGTTTCCCGATATGTTTCAAGATATGCCATGGGTGTTTCCGATATATTTCACGATATGCCATGGGTGTTTCCCGATATGTTTCACGATATGCCATGGGTGTTTTCCTGATATGTTTCACGATATGCCATGGGTGTTTCCCGATATGTTTCAAGATATGCCATGGGTGTATTTCCGATATATTTCACGATATGCCATGGGTGTTTCCCGATATGTTTCACGATATGCCATGGGTGTTTCCATGTTTCACGATATGGGTGTTTCCGATATTTCAAGATATGCCATGGGTGTTTCCCGATATGTTTCACGATATGCCATGGGTGTTTCCCGATATGTTTCAAGATATGCCATGGGTGTTTCCCGATATGTTTCACGATATGCCGTGGGTGTTTCCCGATATGTTTCAAGATATGCCATGGGTGTTTCCTGATATGTTTCACGATATGCCATGGGTGTTTCCCGATATGTTTCACGATATGCCATGGGTGTTTCCTGATATGTTTCACGATATGCCATGGGTGTTTCCCGATATGTTTCAAGATATGCCATGGGTGTTTCCCGATATATTTCACGATATGCCATGGGTGTTTCCCGATATGTTTCACGATATGCCATGGGTGTTTCACGATATGTTTCACGATATGCCATGGGTGTTTCCCGATATGCCATGGATGTTTCCCGATATGTTTCCCGATATGCCATGGGTGTTTCACGATATGTTTCACGATATGCCATGGGTGTTTCCCGATATGTTTCACGATATGCCATGGGTGTTTCACGATATGTTTCACGATATGCCATGGGTGATTCCCGATATGTTTCACGATATGCCATGGGTGTTTCCCGATATGTTTCACGATATGCCATGGGTGTTTCCCGATATGTTTCACGATATGCCATGGGTGTTTCCCGATATGTTTCACGATATGCCATGGGTGTTTCCCGATATGTTTCACGATATGCCATGGGTGTTTCCCGATATGTTTCACGATATGCCATGGGTGAATCCCGATATGTTTCACGATATACCATGGGTGTTTCCCGATATGTTTCACGATATGCCATGGGTGTTTCCCGATATGTTTCACAATATGCCATGGGTGTTACACGATATGCCATGGGTGTTTCCCGATATGTTTCATGATATACCATGGGTGTTTCACGATATGCCATGGGTGTTTCCCAATATGTTTCCCAATATGCCATGGGTGTTTCCCGATATGTTTCCCAATATGCCATGGGTGTTTCCCGATATGTTTCACGATATGCCATGGGTGTTTCACGATATGCCATGGGTGTTTCCCGATATGTTTCCCAATATGCCATGGGTGTTTCCCGATATGTTTCCCGATATGCCATGGGTGTTTCCCGATATGTTTCATGATATGCCATGGGTGATTCCCGATATGTTTCACGATATGCCATGGGTGTTTCCCGATATGCCATGGGTGTTTCGCGATATGTTTCCCGATATGCCATGGGTGTTTCCCGATATGTTTCCCAATATGCCATGGGTGTTTCACGATATGCCATGGGTGTTTCCCGATATGTTTCCCTATATGCCATTGGTGTCTCAGTCACCAGATCTCATCCCAATTGAACTCTTGAAAGATTCTGGAGTGGCACCTGAGACAGTGTTTTCCACTACCATCAACAAAACATAAAATTATGGAATTTCTCGTGGAAGAATGGTGTCACATCCCTCCAATAGAGTTCCAGACACTTGTAGAATCGATGCCAAGGTGCATTGAAGCTGTTCTGGTAGCTCATGGTGACCCAACCCACTATTAAGACACTTTCTGTTGGAGTTTTCTTTATTTTGGCAGTAACCTGTATATACTTTACATGTATACAGTATATGTCATTTAGGAGACGTTTTAATTCAAAGCAACCTACAGTCATGCCCACTATCCTGGCGTTGCAACAGCCATGCTCTACCACACGTGTCAAACTCATTCCACGGAGGGTGGAGTGTCTGCGGGTTTTCGCTCCTCCCTTGTCCTTGATTGATGAATTAAGGTCACTAATGAACTCCCCTCACCTGGTTGTCTAGGGCTTAATTGAAAGGAAAAAAACAAACCTGCAGACACTAGGCCCTCCATGGAATGAGTTTGACACCCTGCTCTACCAACTGAGCGACAAAGCAGAGTTTCCCAACATTTTCCTCAGGGACCACCAGATGCGCCAATTCAGGGCTACCAAAAATATGTGAAAAATCTTTTGGTCCCCCAAAGAGAGGGTTGGGAAGTACTGCTACAGAGGACTACCTTACCCATTTGTTTTGACTAAAGTTTAGTATGATATTTACATCTAATTAAAGCCTGATAATCTGAAATAATATCTTATTAACGTATTGTTACCATTGTCATCAAGAACCCCATTTAATGTGCTGATGTACCTGGTGGACACATCAATGAAGTAAGAAGAAAGTCAAGATCAATATTCACAAATCACTCATTCTATTATCTATTAGGCTAAAGCATAGCACATAGACCTAATAGTTATATTGTTTCCCAAGTAAATTATTAAAGTTGTTACATTTGTGACATTTTGGACTTTCCCAGGCCTTCTTTAAAGGGACAATCTGTAGTTACTACATCCATTTTAGACTTGTGATATGTACCCATTGATTCTTGCAGAATATAACTTATAAATGCCTCATGAGCTTAGTTCAACTGTCGCACCCCACCAGAACCCAAAATATAAGATTGTTTTACGCCAATGTTTGTAAACAGTTCATGTAATCATACACTATATAGGCTCAAAACAAGGTTTAAACTATCATTTTGATAGCTTTGTCTATGAATTTGAGAGTGGTTGCATTTCTCCAGCCCTGTCCCTCAGCTTTTTACCTAAACAGGGGCAGGGACTCATTTTGTTATTGCTTCAACTGCTGATTGCCTCTTTAATACACTACAACGATGTCTGTAGAAGCTGCACATTTTGGTGTCATCTAAAACCTTGCAGTGTGTTCTGAAAAATTAGTATAGTATTTATATTAAGAATAATATTGATATACATAAAAAATATAAAGGTAAATATCTTAAAAAGTAGCCTTTTTGACTTTTTATCTAAAGATATGACCCATTTTATACATAGCTTATCACTGCCAAATGGGGTTTACAACTAAAATCAAGAGAGTGGGGTAAGCACCAATTTCTCCCCATTCAAAGCAGTTCAATTTAGCCTAATTTCAAGCAATAACAACACACATTGTGTTAACCGGACTATATCTCCCATCCAAATGTTGTGAATTAATATGTATTCATGTCATAGTCACCAGTCAACTCCATTACACTCAAGTCAAAAAAATACTTAACCAGTGAATGCTAGCGATTGCTAACTACGCTACCAAAATGTCAAATGTCAAAATGAGTGTTTGCATGCTAATAGCACACCTGTAAACTCAAATGTCTATTTTTAAGAGATATGCAGTAGGATTACGATATTAACCAAATTCCCAGCAAATTAGAAAACATTCATGGTATTTAATTTAAGAGAATTAATGTGAATTAACATGGCAACCTTGGGGATAATTTGAATGGGCGCCAACAGTAGACTTGTACATCCGTACCCCGGTACGACAGATGACAGCAGTGTTACATCACGCCGCGATAAGGTATAGTCCTAGATTCAACTTTTTGTGTCCTCCCCGTAATGTCCTCCAAGTTTGATGTGAGGTGACTGAGTTCCTCACGAAAGGCAAGTGGTCATGCCTCTGTATGTATCCCTCTAAGAGCACAAGGCCAAATTTCCTGCGAAATCGTAAACGGCCAATGGGAATTTCAGCTGTGGCCACAAAGGCCAGACCAATGGCGTATATAAACCCTGGATGCATCCTACCTATACACGCCAAACTTGATGCAAAACCCAGCCCACGACTAACCTAGCAACATTCAAAGCTGCACTGATTTGTCAGCATTTCCTCCAAGGGCTTCCAAGTCAAAACCACGCCCCAAAGCAGCGTGAAAGCGTTGATTGGATAGTCAAAGAGCCTCATCCAGGCGCAAAGACAGGCTAAAATGTGATATGTCTGAAGTTATTGACATTTTTTAAAAGATGTTTTAGCTTTAAATTTGGCCCATTATTACTGGATTAAGTACAAGTATAATTCACGAGTGGTAACTGTTGATTACTGGTTTACGTAACTTGATTTTAGAAATACTGGCTTGCAAAGCTTGCTTGAAAAACTTGATTTTAGCAATCATGGATGCTGCAAACAATACAGCGATAGATGCTTCCAACCCGGTGCCTTGAGGTAAGACAAAGTTTCCAAATCTCTATAATAGTTAGCTCGTTAAACTTGATAATATGCTTTCAAAATGCTTTGGGGCGTGGTTTCGTCTTGGAATCGCTTGGAAGAAACTGACTGACCAATCAGTGTGGATTTGAATGTTGCTAGGCTACTTATAAGCGTGGTTTTGCACCAAGTGATTACTTTTTATCTGCTGACGCTATGTATTGGCCAATGAGAGGCTTTGAAGCCACCGGCCGCCATATTGGTACTCCTCAGGAGGAGCAGTCCTCCATGGAAATTAATTGAATTGTTCAGTATTTCAATCATTGCTTTCAAGGACAAAATGACATGTATTTAAGTATTTCTTTGTTGTAGTGGTGACATTAACATTAGTACTCTCCCCAAACAATCTTTAATGAAAACATGTTTTATATTTTATTAAACTTTATATTTCTATGTTCAGTTCACATAGTATAATTTCAAAGTTTGCATTAAGGTGTCTGTAATAGAATATACCTGGCAAAAACAAATGTAGACATTAATAAATGCATTGGCTTCCAAAATATGTTTTACAATAGGGAAGAAGTACATAAATGGCTGTGCAGTGGCTTCAAAACTCCTGTCAGTAATTTAGGGTATATACACATCTTTGGGCCAGACTGTGGTTGGATGTTACCATCTAGTCTTCATAACATTCTCTGATCCTCGCCACTTTATTAAAACCATTTAGAGCTACTTGAATGATCTTACCTCTTATACCTTTAAAACAATATGTTTAAAAATGAACAAAATCAAAGGCTACTTTTGAGATTTTTTTATTATATTTGTAATCAAGAATCAATAAATGAATGTAAATAAAATGCATTCTTAACCTAAACACTACTCGTGTTTCAGAATACACTGTAAGGGTTCAGATGACACAACACTGTGTTTTTAGCATCTACAGAATCATCGTTGCGGTGTCTAAAAGAAGGAAAAAATGTCACACATTTCACAACTTTTATAAAAATAAAAATAATTGGATACAGATTTCAAAGGTATGCCGAACATCCTTCCCCCAAAGGACCTTTTTAGGGATTTCATTTCAGGAAGATCAAAAACATGATAAATATCTTTGGGCCATCCTTTCATGGAATTGCGCCACTATGGAAACATTGACTAGATTGCCCTTCTTTGCACATGCTCTCTCAGTTACCTACAGAATGGGTAGTATCAGTGAGTCCATTTCTCAAGCAGCTCTTCCTGGTTCAAAGAAGTGAATAAAAGGCCATGTGCATCTCTTTGCCACTTTCTTACCAGTTCATAGGTAACTACAGACTTGTAGAGTTTGTCTAATACATGTACCATTTGTCCGTGAGTTTGACCTTGACTCCAGGGTTGACGGCCAGTGATGTGGAGAGAATGTTGTTGTTGATACTCTGTATTTTCAAGTATTGTGATTAGAGGTCGCCCGATTATGATTTTTCAACGCCGATACCGATACCGATTATTGGAGGACCCCCAAAAAAAAGCCGCTACCGATTAATCGGTTGATTTAAATAAAAAAAACATTTATTTGTAATAATGACAATTACAACAATACTGAATGAATACTTATTTTAACTTAATATAGAGAGCATCATGAAGAACAAGGAACACACCAGGCAGGTCCGAGATACTGTTGTGAAGAAGTTTAAAGCCGGATTTGGATACAAAAAATATTTCCCAAGCTTTAAATATCCCAAGGAGCACTGTGCAGGCGATAATATTGAAATGGAAGGAGTATCAGAGATCTACAGCTGAGGTGGGACACTCTGTCCATAGGACAACAATCAGTCGTATATTGCACAAATCTGGCCTGGAAGAGTGGCAAGAAGAAAGCCATTTCTTAAAGATATCCATACAAAGTGTCGTTTAAAGTTTGCCACGAGCCACCTGGGAGACACACCAAACATGTGGAAGAAGGTGCTCTGGTCAGATGAAACCAAAATTGAACTTTTTGGCAACAATGCAAAATGTTATGTTTGGCGTAAAAGCAACACAGCCCATCACCCTGAACACACCATCCCCACTGTCAAACATGGTGGTGGCAGCATCATGGTTTGGGCCTGCTTTTCTTCAGCAGGGACAGGGAAGATGGTTAAAATTGATGGGAAGATGGATGGAGCCAAATACAGGACCATTCTGAAAGAAAACCAGATGGAGTCTGCAAAAGACCTGAGACTGGGATGGAGATTTGTCTTCCAACAAGACAATGATCCAAAACATAAAGCAAAATCTACAATGGAATGGTTCAAACATAAACATATCCAGGTGTTAGAATGGCCAAGTCAAAGTCCAGACCTGAATCCAATCGAGAATCTGTGGAAAGAACTGAAAACTGCTGTTCACAAATGCTCTCCATCCAACCTCACTGAGCTCGAGCTGTTTTGCAAGGAGGAATGGGAAAAAATGTCAGTCTCTCGATGTGCAAAACTGATAGAGACATACCCCAAGCGACTTACAGCTGTAATCGCAGCAAAAGGTGACGCTACAAAGTATTAACTTAAGGGGGCTGAATAATTTTGCACGCCCAATTTTTCAGTTTTTGATTTGTTAAAAAAGTTTGAAATATCCAATAAATGTCATTCCAATTCATGATTGTGTCCCACTTGTTGTTGATTCTTCACAAAAAAATACAGATTTATATCTTTATGTTTGAAGCCTGAAATGTGGCAAAAGGTCGCAAAGTTCAAGGGGGCCGAATACTTTCGCAAGGCACTGTATTTAAGGTTTAAGTATAGCTTTTTTTCCCACTTTGCCTTCTTTAAGGCAGCACAATGTGAAGACTAGGCACTGTACACTATACTCCTCGCAGCCCATACTGCCTCAATGCTTTGCACTGTCCCATTCACAGGGGAAGGGGAACAGATTGGGATGGCATCTCTGCAGCAGAAAGACCATTAAGGTCCCAGATCTCTCTGGAGAATATAGAATGCAACCATTGGCAAGGTCAAGTACAGCATGACAGGGTAAGGGAATAAAATTGAAAGTATCATTTTCAAATATATTGCGGTCAAATACATTGTCTGCATATCTCATTTACGCCTTGGTTGATAATCAACTGTGCTTACCAATGCTGTTGTGTTCACAACATGCCACTATCCTACCAACTATGTACCGTGTTCTAACCTCCAGAATGACGATA